>NW_026087631.1:40989219-41536311 GCF_022539395.1 Myiozetetes cayanensis | reverse complement strand
GGGCACTCTGGAGTTTCCTCAATGTGAGGAACCTGCTACAGAGCCCCACGTTGGGCGCCATATGCCACAGCCCGAGTGGGAAAGGACTGACAGCACTTAGGGGGTTCGCAGTCTGCAGCAGATTTATTGATGGTACAGGAGGCGTGAGGGCACTTCCTGGCGCTGAGCCGCGAAGGTGCTGCCCAGAACAAAGGGCGAACAGGACTTATATAGGGTTAGGGAAGGAAGGGTCTAGAAACTGGGAGGAGTATGGGATTGACATACGGGGAGAACCAATAGGGAAACAATAAAGGGAATACATTAACTTCCAACCTATAGGTCAACTTTAGGGGTGTGGTGAGACCGCCTTATTGCGGCAAAATCCCACCAATCATAACTGGGGATTCAACAGCCAATCAGGAGAAAGGGTTCATGAGGGAAAACTTATAAGGGAATAAAATATAAGTCTATAACTGGGGTACAATAATTTCAACATGCATTAACATTTCTAATTGGGGTAAAACAGCATTGTCCACGTCAGTTGAATTCGAAAGTCCGTTCATAAGCGTCCATTCCAGTGTGTTAGTCCATATTATTAAACCTCATCGTCGTTATATTCTTTATAGATCTGTCTCCATTTTCGGAACAGTTTCTGTCTCTGTTTAGTGTCTTCCACACAGATCATCAATAAAGATTAAACAGAACTGGGCCCAACACTGATCCCTAGGGGACACCACTGGTGACCGGCCGCCAACTGGATGCAGCCCCGTTCACCAGCACTCTCTGGGCCCGGCCCTCCAACCAGTTCCTAACCCAGCAGAGAGTGCCCCTGTCCAAGCCGTGGGCTGCAGCTTTTCCAGGAGAATGCTATGGGAGACAGTGTCAAAGGCTTTGCTGAAGTCCAGACAGACACATCCACAGCCTTCCCCTCATCCACCAGGTGGGTCACCTGATCATAAAAGGAGGTCAAGTTGGTCAGACAGGACCTGCCCCTCTTAAACCTGTGCTGGCTGGCTCTGATCCTTGTTCATCCCATAGATGCTGTGTGAATGCACTCAGGATGATCTGCTCCATAACCTTGCCAGGCACTGAGGTCAGGCTGACAGACCTGTAGTCTGCCAGGTCCTCCTTGCAGACCTTTTTGTGGATTGGCGTGACATTCGCCAACTTCCAGTCATCTGGAACCTCCCCAGTGAGCCAGGACTGTTGGTAAATGATGGAGAGTGGCTTGCTGAGCTCTTCTGCCAGCTCCCTCATCACCTCTGGGTGGATCCCATCTGGTCCCATGGACTTGTGAGGATCCAAGTGGCTCAAGAGGTCACTGTTTCCTCCTGGATTACAAGGGGAAGTCGGCTTCCTGTCTCTCAGCTCCGGAAGCCAGTTGTCCTGATGACAACCTGTCTTACTGTTGAAAACTGAGGCAAAGAAGGTGTTAAATACCTCAGCCTTTTCCTCATCTTTGGTGGCTATGTTCGCCCCTCCATGTCCAACAAAGAATGGAGGTTTTCCTCACCCCTCCTTTTGCTATTGATGTATTTGTAGAAGTGCTTCCTGTTATCCCTAACAGGTGTGGCTAGATTGAGTTCAATGTTGAGTTTTATGTTTTGGTTTGATTTTGTTTAACTAGGATTGCTATAACTTCAGACTTTTTGTTACTCCTCTTGTCCTCTCCATACCTACTCTCTCCTGGCTAGCTTACCCATCCATATTAAGCTCCCTTCTCACCTAGCATTTCAGCCACTGCACCCTCCTCTCCCATTTCTGTCAGATGGTTCCTTGTTGAGTACATCAGCCACCTCCAACCTCTCATGCTTTGCTCCACAAATACCTTTCTTCAAACAGAAGACCTCAGACCCAGATTTAGACTCAATCGCTTCTTTCACACAGCCTACCTGTCCTGTTGTGTCTAGTTCTAGTTTTTCTGCATAAAAAATTAGCCAGCCTTTCTCTATGGCTTTAACTCTCTGTGGTGGTCCCACACAGCACCCCCTGCAAGTCATTTTACTGTATGTTTGTGCCATACACTGGGTGCCAAAACCTGTTGAAAGCTGTAAGAGTTGTAGCACAAACTTATACTGTTTCACAGCGGCAGAACATTTTGTACTTGAGTTCTCATCCTTGGTATGTGGCCTGATGGACAACTTTTCACAGGCCAGTTTTCTGCCAGCTGCTCTCTGTGCTACTTAGACACAAAGATAAGAAAGAGCTTTCGAGAAGAATCATCTTACCACTTTCAGCTTTGATACTGAAACTCAAGTCAGGCTCAAAACACCCCCTGCAGTTGCCACAGAGCAAGTTGTGCTTTGTTCTAGGCTCTCTTCTCCTTAAATGCAAAATGTTCACTTACAAATGTTAACTGCAAGACTTCACACCATCTGTGTTAAACAGAAACAAACTGCAATTTTCTGATGGTTTAAACAAGTTAAATTTGGCTGATTTTCTTGGAGGCGGCAAAGCTCATGTTCCTGACATCAGTTTCCTAGAGAGTTAGACAAGATCTCACAAAAAACCAGAAAATCATTAATATAGGATCATAAAATCATAGAATCAGATGGCTTGGAAAGGACCTCTAAGATCATCAAGTCCAACCCTTGATCCACTACCACCACAGTTACTAGACTATGGCACTAAGTGCCATATCCAGTCTCTTTTTAAATACCTCCAGGGATGGAGAATCCACCACCTCCCTGGGCAGCCCATATATATTAGACAGATGAAAACCTTTCTTCCTGTGCACAAAAGAATGACCGCTTGGGACAAAAATTAGTTAAAAACTGACTGAGATTAAGGTGGACTGTACATCTAGAATTGTTTAGAAGAAGATAAAAGTTTGACAGTGGCACATTTGCAGGTATGTAGGTCTTTACTTTGCTGTACTGAATCATTCTTATTTCAGCAATACATAAAATTTTACATTTTTCCTGAATGAGAAAGTGTTGAGTACTGCAAAAACTGTGTATATTAATATTTTGCTACGCAAGAACTGACAATCTGCAGGAATTCCCTAAGCTAAGTCACTACTCTGTTTAATCATATTGTTAGATTTCTCTTCAGTATCAGATTAAATAAGTTTACAATTTAGTTTTGAAACAATGCTTTTGGAATTTCTTGAGGATATTATAATTCCCTCAGCCTTTGGAACATTGCTTTGAGTCTGACATTTTTCAGGAATAAGAAGCTTTGCACCTTGTATTAAAATCAGTGAAGAGCAGCTGAAAATATTTTTTTTCTTAATTAAGGAAGCAACTCAAGATGAATTGATGACATGAAAAAGTAGGGTAGGATGTTCTTCAAAAGAGACTTAAATGTGACTAAAGAATTTTTAAAGGTAAAGAAACCAAAATATAATTTGATTTTTAAAGACTGAAAAAAAAATGTTTGAACAAGCTATGTCTTGTGTATAATTGGGGGCATTTGTACTTGTTAAGTAGATGTAAGACTGAAGACAAAATACTGAAGCACAGAAACACAGAAGAAAATTGTATTTTGTAATCCAGACCTTGTACACGCAAGAGAGTAAGATGTCATATTGATGCTCATACAAACTTCAAGGACTGCATCAGCATTTTTTAGCAAATGGTTTTATTTTGAATGACAGAATATGTAAGGCTTCAGCCAGACCTGCCACCTGGTGCTTGAGTAAGAAGTCAGTACACTGATACACATTAAGTTGTTACGAGCCAGGAATGAGCTTCAGAGGTGAAAAACTGTTCTCCCTGTGAGGAGTTGTGTCTCTAGAGCTTCTCGGTTTGAAACAGTCATTCCAACTGATTTCCTGTAGGTGTGGATAAGGTCACATTGCAAAGAAGCATGCTGCTGTCATGTCTGCAAGTGAAGCAGTTGCTTCTTTCTCTACCAAGGCCAGACCCACACTTAAGCAGCATGTTCTCCTCCCCTTTTTTTTTTTTTTTCCCTGAACATCAAGCACTCTTTCTGAACACATCAACAGCTCTTTCAGAAAAATAAGTTAATGTTGAATTCCCTGTCATATCATTCTGATACGTTTCTATCAAAAAACGGAGCTGAGGGGGAGACCTTATTGCTCTCTCTGACTACTTGACAGGAGGTTTTAGCGAGGGGGTTATTGGGGTTGGTCTCTTCTCACAGGTAAAAAAAATGACTTCAAGTTGCTCCAGCGAGATTTGGGTCAGAGAGGAGGAAAAAATTCTTAACTGAAAGAGTTACCGACTCTGGAACTGGGTGCCCAGGGAAGTGGTTGAGTCCCCATCCCTGGAAGTATTTAAACGTTGCACAGATGTGACACTCGGGGTCATGGTTTAGTGGTGGACTTGTTAGTGCTGTGCTAATGGTTGGACTTGATGATCTCAGAGGTCTTTTCCAACCTAAATAATTCTGTGGTTCTCTACACCAGGTGTATTTTTCCGTGTGAAAGTAAGGAAAGGTGTTTGTTTAGCTACATGCGTGCATTAATACTATCGTGTCTAAAATGATTTTTGTGACTCAAGGTAAGAAGGGGAGTGACAACCCTCATCCACGCTGCTGCGGTTTTTGTCCCATGGCCTTTCCAAATAATTTACCTGCTTGTTTCTCTTGATAATTCGGGTGAAGAATGCGCTGTCCCGAATTGGAGGACAGATCCAATAAACGTGGATCAGAACCCCTGAGACATGCCCCTGGTTGCTTTCCCAGCTGTAAACCCGCCGGCAGGGCGGCAGCTCCCGGCAGCAGCGCCCATCCCCGCCGCCCCGGGGCTGGCGGCAGGCACGGCCCCGACGATGTTCCGCCGCGGACGGAAGTTGCCGTTGGGAAGGCGCCGCGTCCTTCCTGGCGGGACCGGGAGACCGCACGGAGCTCTGCCCTGCCTCTGTTCCCGCAGCCCTTCGTGCCAGGTAAAGCTCCGGAGCCGCCAGCACGTCGCTCTGCCCCGGCACCGCTTCGGCCAGCGCCGCTGGGAGGAGGGCCAGCGGGGCGAAGGGATGCTGCCGCTCTGGTTTTTAGCTCGCTTAAAAAATATTTTTGGTCTGCGTTAAGGAAGAGCTAGTGGTTCGCTCAGCCGAAGTAAATGCTGTTAAGTTTTCGTGCGTTGCAGCTCAGATGCGGTAGTTAGGCCCTGCTCTGAGTGTTTTAAATTAAATAAATCTCGTTAGATTTAGAGTGATCTCAGTCACGCATTGGTTTGGAAGCGACTTTAGAGATTATCCAGTGCCACACCCCTCGCTGGTGGGCAGGGACTAGACCACCTTGCTCAGAGCTCCATCCAGCCTGGTCTCGAACCCGTGCAGAGATGGGGCATCCACAAGTCCTCTGGGCAACCTGTTCCAGTGCCTCGCCACCCTCACAGTAAAGCACTTCCTCCTCATATCCACTCTAAATCAGTGACCTTGATAAAGTTAGTTAAGTGTATTCAGCGGTTTGTGAGGAGAGTATGACACAAGTTTTCAAGTTTTGTAGGTAACACCCCTCGAACGTATTATCTCCTCAAGGAAAAACTTTGTATACTGTTTTGTTTAACTCTTATGAGCCACTCCATGCCATTTGGATATTGTTTTTTGTTTTTTGGTAATTGAATTAGCATGCTTTTAGAGTATATGGAGTGCTGATAAACTATGGATAGTATCTTAACAGAGGAATGATTTTCAAAATCATTAGCATTCCCAGAAAACTGTAGTTAGATATTTTCTCCTACCCCCATGTGACTCCAGAGTAATTTCAGAAATTACAAATTATTATTATTATAAATCGTATAATTCAAAATAATGTGGGTTGAAAGAGGACATTTGGATTATGTTTTGAGACAGATTTTTTTTTTCTCTGCAGCTACTGTTTGTTGGATAGAGACAGTGAATTCTATTTTGGAGGTGAAAAAACAGATTTCTAAGAAAATTTTAGTTGTACCATTTTTTAAAAAATTTTTCTACTATTCATTATCAGATTTTGCTATAAGTTTCAATAAAGCTTAAAAAATTATTGTTTGAAAAACTAGTTTAGTGGTGTTCAGAGCTACATCTTAATGTGAAAATTTGACACATGTGATAGAGGTATAGTTTCCTATACCATGATACCACATTTTTTTATATCCAAGCAATTGATTTTGGTTGAGTAGAGTACTTGAAATACTCTGGCAAGACCTTCTTCTCTTATATAAAGTTTTTAGTGTTCACGTCACCAGTAATTTAATGGGCCTTAAAATGTATTTAGACAATTATACCACATTCTATACTTTAAAAATGAAGACCAACTGTTTTCTCAGTTGAGGTGAAAAGAAAGCCGTACCATTTTCTCTAGGAGTGTGAATGACTGTTATGTGGTAATTATGTGTTTGGGGTTTTATGAACACATGTACCAAGGTGAATTCCAATGGGCAGATGTTAAAAATCACAAATGATACATTTACCTATTCTTTATAAATATACTGCTTTTCTGTAAGAACAGAGCAAAACAAAATCCAAACCCATAAACTCAGAGTTTTTAGAAATAATAAGTCTGGTTTTGCGTCATTTTCTGTTCAAATTATAGATTGAAGCAGAAGTGCACTTCTTCCTCTTCATATTTCTAGTGCAGGTTATTAGCAACTGGAATGGATAAAATCAGTTTTTAGTTAGTATATTATAACAAGTGCTGCTGTTGGGCAGTATAAAAAAGACATTAAGCTCTTAGAGAGTATCCAAAGGAGGGGCACAAGGATGGTGAGGGGCCTTAAGGGGAAACTGGATGAGGAGTGGCTGAGGTCACTTGTTCTGTTCAGCCTTGGGGAGACTGAGGGGAGATCTTATTGCAGTCTACAGCTTCCTTGTGAGGGGAAGAGGAGGGACAGGTACAGATCTCTTCATTCTTCCAACCAGTGACAGGACTTGGGGAAACAGCATGAAGCTGAGTCAGGGTAAGTTTAGGCTGGATATAAGGAAAAGGTTTTTCACTCACAAGGTAGTTGGGCACTGGAACAGGCTCCCCAGGGAAGTGGTCACAGCACCAAGCTTGACAGAGTTCAAGAAGCATTTGGATGATACTCTCAGGCACATGGTGTGACTCTTGGGGTTGGCCCAGTGCAGGGCCAGGAGTAGGACTCGATGATCCTTGTGGGTCCCTTCCAACTCAGCCAGACATGGACTACAGGCTAGTTTCTTGTTTGGACTGTAATATGATGGATGTCCATGTGCTGCAGCATCCGAAAGCAAACCTTAATGGCTTGTTAATCTCAAGTGTTGAATACAGCTTATTCTTCATGTTACCTTGCTTTAATTAATGGAAAGAGCTCATTTATGGTTTGCTGTTCAATTTGAAATAAATAATGGATTTTTTTAAGGTCTGTGTTAAAAATATGTTATTTGTATTGATTGCTTTTTTATTAGTAACACTAAATTAGTGAGGTTTTTTTAATGGGGTTAGAATGGAGTTGTAGTTCAATTCAGTATTTCTCCTCTATACTCCTAAATATTGCTGATATATATATACAATAAAAATATGTCCAAGTCGAAGATTTTTTGTGAAACATTTGGAAGACTTGCTGTATTAAAAGCTGATATTCGACAGCATGCAATCATGATGTATGCATTTATCTCCCATAGATTTATTTTGAAGAGAAATGTAGTTAGTAATCTTCTTAGGAGAACAGAGAAGTTAGAGGATCAATGTATGCAAACATATTTTTAGTGACATTCTGAAAACCTTGGCAGTGGATATTCTACTATTATACTGTATATATATTAATCTGCCAATATTTAAACTTAGAAGTACAGTTCTCATTGTTGACTCAAACTGATGTAAAATTACAGTTAGTGGTAATTATTCACATGATGTAGTAACACTTTCATAACTGATCATGAGTGTTAACCAAAGATTCTTTTATTATGTTGCCAAATGAACTAAAGCATGTCTCTGTTACAGATTTTAATGCTTTTATAATATCGAAAAATAATCTTTGAAGCTTATCAAGCTTGTCAAGACTTCATTTTCCAGAGTTTATCGACTTAAAAGCTGCCTACTGTACATCATGAGTACATCCTCTCCAGTCAACTGCTCTGTCACAGAAACTAAAAAGTAAGCACCACTTCTGTATTTTTAAGTCTAGTAGTACAGTCACTGTTTTTGTGGTTTATTTTTTAGATCCCTGAAAGTATGTAATTCAGACTGAAGAAGATGGTGTGGTACATGCAAGCTATGCTGTGTCGATACAGTCATTAAATCACAGAATCATAGGATAGCCTGGGTTGGAATGGACCTCAAAGATAATCTAGTTCCAATCCCCCTCCTGTGGACAGGGACACCTTCCATCAGACCAGGTTGCTCAGAGCCCCATCCAACCTGACCTTGAACACTGCCAGGGATAGGACATCCACAGCTTCTCTGGGCAATCTGTTCAGTGCCTCACCACCCTCACAGTAAAGAATTTTTTATAATATCTAGTTTGAAATTACTGTCTTTCAGTTTGAAGCAATTCCTCCTCATCCTGTCACTACGTACTCTTGTAAAAAGTCTTTCTCTTTCCATCTTTCTCATAGGCTCCCTTCAGATACTGGAAGGCTGCAAGTAGGTCATCCTGAAGCCTTCTCTTTTCTAAACTGAGCAATCCCAATTCTTCCAACCTTTCCTCATAGCAGGGGTGCTCCATTCCTCTAATCATCTTGGTGACCTCCTCTGGACTTGCTCCAACAGGCCCATGTGCTTCTTTTGTTGGGGAATGCAGAACTGGATGCAGTGCTTCAGGTGGGGTCTCACTGAATAGAGTAGAGGAATAGAATCCCCTCCCTTGACCTGCTTGCCTCGCTACTTTGGATGCAGCCCAGGATACATTTGGCTTTCTGGGCTGGAAGTGCACATTGCTGGCTTGTGTCTAGCCTCTCATCCATCAGTCCTTTGTGGCAGGACTGCTCTCAATATGTTCATCCCTCAGCCTGTATTGATACTGGGAGTTGTCCTGGCCCAGGTGCAGCTTGTGGTGCTCAAACATGGATCCACTTACCTGTCAAATAGATTTTTTTTTTTTTAACTGAAATAGCAGTGGAAATAAAGACAGAGATTGTTTAAGAGGACTAGACCTTTAATTTGTACCTTGATTGTGATCAGTTGCTTCTCTGTAGTTTAAACGTAGATACCTTTGAAAAAAAAATCTGGAAGAGTGGGGTTTGCTCCACATGTTTGCATTTGTTTCATGACAGAGATGTTTTTGAGACGGTAAACCATGTTAAAAAATGAGCCTTACTGCAGAGACAAACAAAACCTTGCTAGTCATTTTAATGTATGTGATTGGTGTGTTTTAAGCATTCTGGAAGTTATTTAATCAATAACAAAAATAATGAAAAATAATTAAAAAATACTGAAATCAACTTTGGGAAATACAAAGGGCATATCTGTTTTAAGCTCCTGCTGCTATATCTCTCATATCTTGCACAATAAGCAATATATATTCCTCATATCATTCTCTCTTATCTTGCACAATAAGCAATATGTATATCCCTTTTTCAGAAAAGCAACAGTATGATTCCAACTGCATGACATAAGTTTACTTAGGTGAATGTTTAGAACTTTGGACTCAAAATCAAATAACTGAAATAATTGAACTTTTAAACTTAAAAGCAATACTCATTTTTTTTTGAAAAAAATCTTATTTTGCAGCTTACATAATGTGGAGCGTGAATTACTCCAGAATAGCAATGAATCAGAATTGGATGCTGTTTTAGATCTGAGACGGAAACTTCTTCAAGCTAAAACTGAAAATTTAGACTTAACTATTCAACACAATCAAGAGGTAAGGACTTTTTTTTTTGTTTGCTTTACTACTTTTTGAATAAATGTTTTCTTTTTTCATTAAAATAATACTTTTATGTGGTGGATCAAAAGCACAGTCACTAACTGAAAAATAACAAGGCAGGTGTCACTGTACAACCTCATACCTGCTCATAGGAGCTGCTAGGACCTCTACTGTCATAAGTAGTTAAAAGTGAATGTAGGTGACCCGAGTACTTCACAACAGCAAAATGCTGCAGAAGAATTTTGTGCACTCCCAGCTCAATGTAAGAGGTTGCTTGTTTGTTTGTTTGTTAGTTTTAATCAAGATAATCCCAGGGATCCATTTATAGAATCACCCCACAGTTGATGGGGCAATGGGAAAATAATGACTTAACTGAAACACAAGAGCAAATCATTGTGGGAGAAGCAGCATCTCTTAATTTGGGTACATACTCAGATAATAAATGGATATGAAACAGCAAACTTGGTTTATTGGCTGGATTTCGCCAAAACCAGATGAATGAACACCCACATCAACTGCACCTTGCAGACTGCTAAGGGTAGATTTGTTGCCTATAGTAGTAATAGTACTTCTTCAGCAGCACAATTTAAACCAGGTTATCAGCTGCCAAATTGGCATTAGCATATGTGAGAAGTGTAGCTAGTAGCAATAAACTGAAATCAATTACAGCAGTGCCACGCTCAGTACCCACTTTTTCCTATGTTTGCTAATGTGAAAGCTGATATTTGAACTAAAGAAAAGATTAATTAAATATTTTCTTTTACTTAATTTCAATACTAGCCTGCTACAACAGCATCAAGGAAAACCTTTGTAATATGGGTACATTTTTTCCCATGAATGAAATTCTCATTAACAACTATGTTGCTACTTTGTACATGTTCTGAAGAAATACATGTTTTACTTTCCACCTTTTTTGTGTTGAAATAGCGTGGATTTGATTTTCTGGATCCAGTTTTTGGCAGCAAAGATTACACTATGTTTCTTAGTCTGTATAATATCCCTCTTTACAGTACTTTTCACTCTTAGTTTGTTCTGTTAACATGAATAACATTCTTTTTTGACTGATGGACATTATTGGACCAAACGTTATACTTGTGCATATAGTTGTGAGTTATTAGATGTTTGACAGTCTACTATCCCGATGTAACTGTTTTTCTGAGTTTTAAGGAAAGTTACCAGAAAATTGACAGTGGAATATAATGTTTCTGTTGTTGCATTTTTTCCTCTGAGCTGCAGGAAGATGACAGTTTTAAAATGTTAATTTTCCTAAGGTAGTGTATTTTTTGAAAAACAGGGGTATGTTGAATATACGTGAAATTCATCCAGGGGTAGGATCAGTTTGTATGAAACTAGCAGAAGTATCAAAATGTGTATAAATATGCAGTTGCATGAGTATATTTCAAATTCAAGTGGAATAAGATGGTGGTTGTGAATGGGATTCGAAATACCTTTTAAAAATATTCTGTAGATGTATTTCTGTAACACTTCACAGTTTTTCAAAGGAACATTGTTACCAGCTTTCTGAAAGAAATTTATTTTCTAGGTGTCCAACTATGAAAGCCAGATAATCAAATTACGGTCAGAATTTGAGAGAGGAGAGGCCATTCGACAAAGTCTGGAGTATGAATTGGCAGTTGCCAGAAAAGATGCCCATCTGAAAACGTGTACTGCAGAAGAAGAGTTAAGTGATGCAAAAAACAAACTTGTGGAACTGCAAGGTAAGTTTCAAAGAAGCCAAGATGGGATAAAGGCTAAATCAGTTCCAAGTCAGTAAGAAAAGTGAGAATCAGGGACTTAATTAAATTTTCTAGTTACCGCTGTTCTTCTTGAATCTCTCTTACCTTTCCCATCTTTTATCCATCTGCTTTTGAAAACTTGTAAGAGTTTACAAAATTCTTGTTTCATATGTGGATTAAAACTAACCTGCTAAACATGTCAACCCTTTTTTATCTTTTGCTTCTTACCTTGTGTTATTCCTTCCTTCAGTGTGTCTATGTACAGAGTTGTAATCGTGGTGGCTGTGGCTGTCTCTACATCATAGTTATCTCCATGCCCAGTAGACCTTCCTTTTCCATTTCAGGGGAAAAAAAAGGCAAGCAAGCAAAAAAAAAATCCATTCCCCTTCCTTTGTTTGCATATTTGCAGCAGCTTTACTTCCAGAAGTTCTCCTCGTACTGCTGTTTTCTTTCACCTTTTCAAATGTTTCACGCTTTTCATTGTTCATATCTGGTTTATTTTCTTCTTTTCATCTTTGTTTCTCTTTTTATAGGTAATGCATGTTGTGACAGTAGTATGTGGAAAGGAATGTTTTTACCTAGGCTTTTTTTTTCCTACCACTTTTGTATTCGGAAACTCAGATTTCCTTCATACTTCTCAAACAGAGAGAGATTTCTCATTCTTACAAGTAAGTGAGGTGCATTTTTAGTTACCTAAACTGGTATAGTGTCTTTTTAATCTAGTACAAGAGATGTATTTGTGAATTTGATGAACCTTTGATATTCATTGAGGTGTTTGGAGCACTACTCTTGAAGATTTTAACCTTCCAAGAATGGAAGCAGATTCTGAATCTTGCAAGTACTAGAAGCACCAATTGTTTTTAAAATAATTGGAAAGCTGAACTTTCACTCCCTTGGAGAAACACATGATAACTACAAATCTAATTGATTGCAAGCTGGAAGAAGGCATTTTTTTCCCCTGGAAATTTCTTTGTGATTGCAAGCTGAAGACTTGAACTGCTAGTTTCTCACCTAGAGAAAAGCTATTTCTTTCTGTGCTTGCTCTCTTTACTGCTAATTTCCCTACCAATTTAGAAGTGAGTAGTGCCATGCCAGCACCAAGAGGCAGGACTCAAAAGGGACTGATGCTGATGGAGGAACCACAACACAGTGACCCCAGTGTGCTGTGCTGCCTGTCACTTTCCTGAAGGGATTGGGCTAACGTGGTGAGGGGACACAAGAGCAAAAAGGGGGTAGAGGAGGTTTTGCAGAGACAAGGGATGTTTTCTTGAATGGGTGTGTGTATATGTGTGTGTGTTAGTTTCTTTTTATAGTCTGTCAACTGACAGTAAATTTCATTGGTTGAAATTTCTCAAACTTTTTGTTTCTGTGACAGGTGCAAGAAAGCCCCAAATCATCATTGTGTTCCTGCTTAATCCTTTAGCAATTCATAATTTACTGTTTCTTTTCCCTGGTCACTTGAAGCCTTTCTCACTTCATGTGGTGCTTTGATGTGATCCCAACAAAGCTCCTAAGACAGAATGCCTTATTTATGCCTTGTCCCCTTCAGTATTTCTCCAAATTGTTTTTCTGCCATTCTCATTGAATCCAACAGTCTTTTCCTATTGTTGTGTCTACTGACTCTCTGTTTCCTCTCAATGTGCCTCTTCTGTTCTTTTCATTCTTTTCTAACTAAGAAGAAATTTCAGAAAGCTGAGATGAATTTGAGATAAAAATCTGTTGGAAAGTGGTGATCACTTAATTGCCAGTGTAGTTAGTTGTGTTCAGTAAAACTAAAAGCCAATACAAACTATTTCCATCCGAAAGCCAGTTAGTAAAATTAAGCAAAGCTTCTGTAAAACTTCCTGCAGCTAATGAAGCTTCCCATGGCATTTGAGCTTTCACAGAAGAGTATGTACAATGTTCCACTGTCTCAGGTTGTTTGCTGGGCAGAAGATTCAGATCTCTTGCACAGCCACAAGTTTCACTGGAAAAGCTAAGCCTTTACTTGCAATTCCAACCTGTCTTAAATTTACTTACAGTCCCTTTCATGGAGCAGGTGCCTGTCTTTACTGTCACTTAAATTGAGTTCAAATTTAATTGATACAGACTAACATCTGTATCAAAAATGACATTTGGAAATAAGCTAGACATCCAAAAATAAGTCCTCTATGCTATAGAGATGTCACTTGAGTTATCTCAAGTTTTTATTCTTTTCCAAGAGGAGAAGAGTTTTAATTTTTAAAAATCTCTAAAATATTCCTATCTCCTTCTGTGAAAGATGCTATAAGAACACAAAATTTGATAGTTTCTTTGTAATGAAGGTGGTGCTTTCCAGGGCTGGAAGTGTTAATGTTCCAGTATATCACAAGTATCATGGTACACAGAAGAACTGATGATCATTATACTTTTTTTTTTCTGGACATGCTTTACAGGGCTACTTGTATTTTTTTCTTTCTCTTTTTCTGTAAACAATAGTACTCAATGAAAACCTTCGGCAGAAAGTGACAGAGACTGAGAAAACATTTCATAATGCTCAGCAGAAGTGGAAAGAAGAAGAGCAAAGACTTGCAAGGGCAAAGGATGATATCAGCAGAATTTACAACAGTGAATACATATTCCTTCTTAAGGAAAGAAACGAAGTAGAAAGGATTTTGCTGGTATGGTATTAATTGTTGGAAAGTTGCATGAGGTGATGGCTGGAACTTTTTTGGTGTGACGTTTGTAGTGGGTTCAGGTCTTTCTGGTTTAGGAAAAGATTCCCCCAGATAGCTAAATTCTGCAGAATATTTCTGAAGTATGTAGCGTTAGAAAGTTATACTTAGTGTGTCACAGTCTTTCTTGCTTTGTTGAAAAATGTTGTGGCTGATTTTAATGGTAAAGCTCTAAACCAAGTTACCAGTGCACAGTCCATTTGCACTGTCATGTAAAGCTGAGTTAGTAACATCAGGGACACCCAAGACCCACTGACTCAATTTCCCTGTTACTTCCCTCAGTTTGATATCCAATAGCCTGTGAATATGAAAATCATTTGTGTAATACGAAGACTACACACTTTCAAAGAACCTGAACAGTGGTGATGGGATTATTTGCTCTATACCACATATGACAAATAACTATTGTTGGAAACTGCCATTTAGTTAGATAAAATCTAATACTAAGAGATCTGGTTTAGACTGTGGCTTTTTGTTCTTCACATACTTAATTTCCTTGTATTTCCAGAAAAAAGTAATTCTCAAAGTTGTATTACACCGATATGTATAAATCAGGTGTTAAATGTGTAAAAAGTAATAAAGGTGCAAACCTGGTTTTATTCTTTTTTATACATTCAAGCTATTCAAAACTGAAATGTGGTTCCAAGAAATCAAGTAGTAGTATGATATGGAAGTGCTTACTCAACATACCTAACTTTTACCTTCTCCACAGGGACACAAACAGTGATACCAATATACTTTAATAATTTTTGTCTCTTTAAATGACAGGTGAAATACATTGTATATTAGCTATGTAATAATACTGTCTGAGGAAAAGCTAGAATGTGTTCAGCTATAGGTATCCTTCATAAAAAGAAGTTTAGTGCAAAGGCTCTATTAAGGCTGATAGACATTTATATTACATAATGTATGCGGGGAACAGATTGCTGCTAAAGATACACTGTATGAACTGTGAGTCTGAACTTGGCTATGAAAATGCTGAGGTAGGCATGGAAATGAAGTCAGCTTAACCTACTAAAATGTGTCTCTATGATATGGAGGAAAAGTAATCCTCTCTGCTCTCCAATAGGCTCTACTGAGTGTGCTTAGCATGCGGTCTGGTACATGATAAAAGGTGTTGGGGTTCAATAGTAAGTGCAATAGCATCATCTTGTGGTTAATCAGCATACAGTATTCCTTCACAGAAGCACTTGATTTTTCCTTGGCCTATTTGTGAAGTTATGTTGTTTATACACACTTCAAAAAAAAGGCAAACAAAAAGGCATGTGTTTTATAAGCTGATGTGCATAGAAAGTATGTGACATGCAAGTACACATGTATATATAATGGGGGTTTTTTTACATGGTGAAGTATGTTTCTCTTTGAACTTCCTAAGTGCAGGTGACTGCTGGAATAGTCTGACACAGTCATACCACATCTGGAAAGTTCAGAGACTTTACAATTCTGAAATTCTACAAGTCATATTGATTTGTTTAAAAAGCTTGATGCAATATTTGTGTCAGTTTTAGGCTGCTAGTGTTAAATACATTTTCAATATAAAATGTTTTAAAGTCTTGATGTACTATTTTTAAGCAAACTATGTATTACTTATTTCATGTGCACTTTTCTCAGCTCACTTTGTTTAATATGTGGAAGATAAATCTGAAGAGATTAATATTTCTATATCTTTCCAATGTGGTAAAAGTGGGAGTAGTTGTATATTTCAGTAAAAGTAATTTTTTTTAGCATGCTGATGGGAAGAAAACAGGCAAAGTTAGAGGATTATCTTAAATTTAATCCATATGTGGATAGACTATTTTTGCAATACTTTGGTTTACCGAGGTTCACATTTTTTAATCCACATACATGCTCCCTGTTACCTTTCCAGAGAATGCCAAAAAAATTGTGATGTAGTGCCTGCACATGAAAAAAGAAAGAAAACAAACTTATTTTTTTCGTTTACTAGTTGGAAACACTTAGCACTATGTTAAAATAAGGGAGTTGTGATTCTCTTGTTTGAGCGGCCAAAACGTTCTACCTTCAGTTAGGAAGAACTTCCAAAATTCGTTTTCCAAACTTTGGAAAAGATTTATATTTCTTTGATCTTCATGTATAAACACGGTTCTGTCAAACTTCAATCTTCCAAAGAATCGTTCTTTATGAATAATTCATTTTCTTCTCCTTCTCCTCCCCACTCTGCAGATGCCTTATGATTAGTAATTTCCAGGAACAAAATTATGTGACGTAAGAGTAATAGAAGAATTTACAGACCAACTGGTTTATTTTCACAAAATTTCTCTTGCCATGATAAATGATAGGAGTAAATGAACAGGAGGTAATCTTCCTGTGTTTTGCACAGGAACTAATTTTAACAAATTGGCTCTCCAAAGGTCCTCCAGCTAAGTCACTAGATTTATATCTTGTTTCTAATGCTAGTTATGGAAAAGCTTACTTTTGTCCACTACAACAAAGCCAGTCTTTTTGAGACTTCTGGGATCTTAAATATGCACTGGACCACTAGGGGTTCATTATTTGGCTACTTTCTTCTGCATGTGTTGTGGTGTGAATGAGGATTTTATAACAGTGACTCCACAGAGCTGCTGAGTGCAATAGTGTTGGTACTTACACCAACCTGTAGCTTGGTTCAACTTCCAAAAGCAGAAATTGTGGTGGGGAACAACTTAGTTATTTTATTCTTCTGAGAACTTCATAGTTCATCTATGTAATTTAAGTAATTCAGTTTGTAGAAAGAAAAGTCCTTCACAGAATAGCAGAAATTTGTTTATAGGACTAACTTTCAATAAATGATTTGATTTGAAGTTCTAACAGTTAAAATAAGAACAAAATATAGCTTTTGTCCCTAAGTTTCATTTCATCAGATGCACTTAACTGTTTCCCTCTCCATCATTGCCATTGAGCTGGGAGAGAGAAGAGATTGGAAAAGCAGCCTTGTACTCTTTTAGAGAAAAATTTCCTGTGGTGAATTGGCTCTGATTTTAGTATTATTGCAGAAGGTCACATTCATAATGAGTTTTGAGCCAACACATCTTACCTGTGGTGCACGAAGAGCATGCCTGCTGTTGGGCAAGTGGTTCTGGTGGCATATGCTGGTGTATTAATAACTTGTTCTGAGGCAGTTGGCTTTCCTCTTTGACCCCTCTACTGTAATACTTTATGTTAGAAAAAGTATCTCTTAATGCTTTGTTTTTTTCCCAGGAGCTGAATAATGAACTGCAAAATATACGCAAGAAATTGAGAGATGTGGAGGTGGAACACAGTGGTTGTAGTGAGGCGCTGAGATGCCAGGCCCATGAACTGAAATGCAGCACTGAACGAGAGAAGCAACTTAAAAAGGAACTCGAAGTAAGGCTTTTACACTATTGCTATTAGGCTCAACAAGGATTGACACTGAACAATTTCATTTTTGAGGGCTGGAGCCTTCCAGTTAGGCTATGAATTCTGTCTACTTGATGAACAAAATGTTCAACATTGGTTTTGCAGAAAAGGCTGAAAAGGTGAATGCCACTTACACTGTGAGCCTGACTTGAGACTGGTGTTGGAACAGCAGATAGGAAAAAATTTGTGAAGCATGAAAACAAGGCTAACTTCACTTTAGGAAGTCTGTACATTTCCCCTGACTTCTTAATTTGTATCTTGTCTTTTTGGTTTATTGGATTTGCAGTGGAGAATCTTCTGGAGCTGAGAAAATTACTGGATGTTGTGCTAGGTGAGGGAATAGCATACTACTGGAAGATCACAGTGGTGTTACAGCAGCCTCTTCCTATCTAGAGTTAACTGCTGCAGGTAGTTTTAGTTTTCCTGTCTGTTGAGTGACACTTACTGCTGCAAACTCTCTAGTCTTTGAGAATAATATCTTGTAGATGTGCTCCTTACACTAAACTGCTAGTTTTCGCCTAGGTTTCAACATTTTGTTTGTCAACTGAGAGGCTTTGTAATGTCTGTGTTATCTGTATGCACAGTCTGGATCAAGACTTACTTGGTAGAACATTTGTCATTGCAGAAAAGCATAAGGACTGGAAGACTCTTTATCCTTATGTACATTTTCTACTAAGGCATATTTAAATATGTAATGAATTTTAAGGAACTATCACTTGCAGAATTTTGGGAGCCCTTTAAAGAACAAGTGACAGTTTTCAGCTGTGTTTGTTTTCTGTTGTTTTTCTCTTAAAGGCAAAAGAAGTGTTTAAAGCATTGATTTCTAGGTAGGTAGAGTTCTGCATTGAAGCTGAAGTACAAAAGAAAATTCCTACAGGGAAGATCAAAGCTCACCAGCTAAAACCACTGACTTATTGACCAACAAGGTAGACCTTTGTGCCCTCAAAGAGTTCTACAGGAAATCTATTGTCATGTATTGTGAGCTGCACATATTGGCCTAGGTGGAAGTGCCTTCAGCTGGAAAGTGCTGTGTACTGGCGGGTTCCAGTGGCCCTTTTAAAAATCAAAGAGTTTTGCTTCCAAATACTCAAATAAGGGCTCTTCTTGTAACTTAGTGGATTTTAATGTACTAGCATAGGAATCATGACCTGAAAGGAGGAGGAGCAAGGCAGCAAATTATTTATCTTTCTAAATATTTTGGTTGAATGTACCCACTATCTGTAAATTTGAAAAGACAGCTCTCAGTTTTTTGAAAATGTACAACTGCTATACCCTAAAGATGGTCTTATCGGGGAATGTTACCTGTTAACCCATAATCAGATAAAATATTTTCTTAGCTTCTTTATTTTTATTAAATTATTCTAACTTTCCTAATGTCTTGATAATGTCATGAGAAAACAACATATTCAGTCTACAGAAAAATGAGTCTTGTGGTACTTATTGTAAGTATGGCTATTTAAGCAGAGATTAAGAAAAAGTATGTGAAGAAGCCTCTTGCATTTGAAAGTTTTAGCAAATTATCACAAATCTCTGAACCAAATAAAAAAGACTAAGTGAGACTTCGATATGTATGCTTTTGTCAGATTGCATCTCACTTTACCATCTGAAAAGGAAATTACATGTGTGTAACTGTGTGAAAGGGCCTACAATAATAACAGTAAATGGTGACTCTACCAGTTCTCTGGGCAGCCTGTTCCAATGCTTTACAACCCTTCCTCTGAAGAATTTTTTCCTAATATCTAATCTAAACCTCTCCTGGAACAACCTGAAACTATGTCATCTCATCCTGTCAGTTGTTACCTGGGAGAAGAGATCGACCCCCACCTCACTACACCCACATTTCAGGTAGTTGTATCGACCCCCACCTCACTACACCCACATTTCAGGTAGTTGTAGAGAGTGATAAGGTCTTCTTTGAGCCTTCTTTTCTCCAGCTTCCATTCACATGGAATCATGAGAGACTCTCCCAGCTTCCTCAGCTGCCCAAATAGGACTTGTGCTCTAGACCCTTCACCTTCTCTGGACTCATTCCAGCACCTCAGTGTCCTTCTTGTAGTGAGGGGTCCAAAACTGAACACAGGATTCAAGGTGCAGCCTCACCAGTGCTGACTACAGGGGAATGATCACTCCCTTAGTCCTGCTGGCCACACTATTTTTTCTAAAAGCCATGATACCATTGGCCTTTTTGACCACCTGGGCACTCATGTTCAGCCGCAGTTGACCAACACTGTTAGTCTTTTTTTGCCAGGCTTCTTTCCAGCCACTCTTCCTCAGCCTGTAGTGCTGCATGTGACCCAGGGGCAGGACCCAGCACTTGACCTTGTTGAACCTCATACCGCTGGCCTCAGCCCATCAACCCAACCTGTCCAGACCCCTTTGCAGAGTCTTCCTGCTCTCCAGCAGATCAACACTCCTGCTGAACTTGTTTTCATCTGCAAACTGACTTAGGGTGCACTCAATCCCCTCATCCAGAACATCGATAAGACACTAAACAGAACCAGGCGCGATACTGAGCTCTGGGGAAGTGGGGAACACCACTGGTGACTGGATGCCTACTGGATGCCAACTGGGTGTAACTCGATCCTCCACCATCCTCTGGGCCCAGCCATGCTGCTAGTTCTTTACCCAGCGAAGAGTGCACCTGTCTACACCACAAGGAGCAAGTTTCTCCACCAGAATGCTTGGAAAATTAGGTCAAAGGCTTTACTGAAGTTTCAATAGATAACATCCACAACCTTGCCTTCATCCACTAAGCGGGTCATGATATCTATATCTGAGCTGGATTTCCATTGGGATACAGAAGCCTTGAAGTAGTACACCCCAGTAGTACACACTTGGTATAAGGGTTTTCATTAAGTAACCTTGTATTTCTTTATCTCTCTTCATAGAATTTTTAGCTTGTGGATTGAAATTGAAGGATATAGGAGATGTCTTCAATTTCCGTGCAGAGTACCTTGTGTTAATGGTGATTTGGTTAGCAAATGTGTACTTAATTTCTTAATGATGGCAGCAAACTTCTTAAGGTGATTGTATGATGAGTAGTGTAATTCCACTTAAAAGCCAATCTTAAAATCTTTTGTTATACACTACTTCTTGATAAGCAATGTACTCCTTGGATTTCACAAAACTGTTCTTTTACTACCCTCTGCTGGACATTAAGGAGAAATCCGGAGAAGAGTACTTCTTTTCGGTAATTGAAGGAAATGTTAAATTTAGAACTCTTTCTTTTTGTACAATGGTACTCTTGTGAAGAATTATACCCAATAAGCTACTGCAAAAAAGGGAATGTAAAAAAAATCTGCCTGTGCCCTGTTGGGTTTTTTTCTTGTTTATTTTTTCTTTTTTCTTTCCAAATACTGTTCTGATTTTACCCTTCAGTCATTATTCTGATCATGATATAAAGGAGGAAATTTCTAGTTTCGGAATTTAGAAATGAAAAGAAAGAATAATGGCAAGTTTTAATGGACTCTTCAGTTGAAAGACAGCTGTTGATGCACTGTCTAACCTGCTAGCTTTCCAGTTTGCATTGATACCAACATGCCATGCCATTGCACGGACATGGAGTCTTTCTGAAATAGAAAACATACTGTGTTAGAAAAATTAAGAATGCAAACCTTTATATCATTCTTCCTCTTTAGGCTAAGATTCAGTTGCCAGAGAAATTATTGATCTAATTCTATTTAACTCATCAAGATACTACTATCTATTATAATCAATTTCTCAGCACCAGTGTCTTTTATTTTAGCCTTTAGCTCCATACCTAATGATGATTCTTGGGAAATATAGAGCAATTTTTATATAAAATAGTTTTTCTTGTGATGTCCCAGCCAAAAAGCTGGGTGGGAAAGTGATTTTGCAATGAGAATGTGGATTTTACCATGAGAAACAGAATTATTAGTTCATAAATTTCAAAGTCTTTGCCTTGCTCACAGAAATGTAATGACTTTCTATTGTTTGTTTTATGTGTTTGAGGCTGCCAACTCTTAGTAAGCTGAAACTCAAGGTCTCAGAATTTTTAAGTCTTTCTCATGAGGCCTGAAAAATGTCCCATAACTTGGTCCATTTAATTTCTGAGACTGAGTACACTGTCATATTTCTGTGACTGTTAGTCACGATTTAAAGACCATTCCCTTAGCTTCCACATTGCCTTTTCTGCTCCCCCACCCCTTCTGTTATATATTGACCTTTTCATGTCCTGCAAAAATATGTGCTCTTGTATTATCTTGGTAATGCTGCTGTGATGGGGAAATGACTGCACCAAAGACTTGGGTGATGGTCCATATCCATATTTGCATAAGGTATATGTACAAGCAATACGTTGGAGACTGTGGGTTTACTTCTGTCTCTAAGTCAATCAAACAAGAAATTTAGGTCTCAGCTGAAAACAAAACTAAAACCCCAAAAACCTGCAGACCTGCTTTTTCTTTTTTTCTCCTTGTTGCTATAATTCCATCATGAACTGCAGCATCAGGTAAGTTATGGTTTCCATCAGAATGACTTGCAAGCTTTAAGCAGTGCCAGAGAGCCAGTTCCTTAGTCAGTTGACAGTACTGCTGGTTAAACTTTAAACTAGTGTTTGTCGTCGTCTACACACTTCTTGGTGGCTTACCCCTGCACTTGAATCTTCTGCTTTCTAGCATCTTTGCAATGCACAACTGGCATCTGGAAGTTCTTGCTACTGTGGCGGTATATAGTATGACTATATTAGTTACTACACACTTAGTATGTAGTTTACTTATAATACATATATATATAAAAGTATACTCTATAGATATATTTATAAATATATAATATTACATACTTGAAGGATTCTAAGCACTGCAGCTTTCATAATGGTATCTCTGCAGTGGCTCCAAAATTCTTATTTCTCCAGCAACAAGCTCTCTGACATAATGACTTGTGCAAAGCATTTGACACTGTTGCACACAACATCCTTGTGTCTCAGATGGAGAGATAGGGCTTTGATGGAATACTTGATAAGGAATTGGCTGAATGGTTGCCCTCAAAGGCTTGCGGTCACCAGCTCGATATCCAAGTGGACACCAGTTCTCGACCAAGGGTTGGTACTGGGATTAGTGCTGTTTAACTTCTTTGTCGGTGACACGGACAGTGGGATTGAGTGCACCCTCAGCAAGTTTGTCGATGAGACCAAGCTCTGTGGTAAGGTCGACACACCTGAGGGAAGGGATGCCATCTTGACAAGCTTGAGAGGTGGGCCTGTGTAAAACTCATGAAGTTCAACAAGGCCAAATGCAAGGTCTTGCACCTGGGTCAGAGAAATCCTGAATACAAATACAGGCTGGGAGGAGAATACACCAAGAGCTGACCTGTGGAGAAAGACTCAGAGGGAAGCTCAGCATGACCCAGCAATGTGCACTTGCAGCCCAGAGACCCAACCACATCCTAGGCTGCATTGCAAACAGCAGGTTGAGGGAGGTGATTCTACCCTTCTACTCTACCCTGGTAAGACCTCACTTGGAGGGTTGCATCCTGGGTTCCATAACATAAGAAGCACGTAATGACTTCACTGAAATGGACCTTTGGAACAAGTCTAGAGGAGGAAGAGCCATGAAGGTAATCACGGGACTGGAGCACCTGTCCTATGAAGACAGGGTGAGAGAGCTGGGGTTGTTCAGACTGGAGAAAAGAGGACTCTGGGGACACCTTATAGTAGACTTCCAGTACCAGAAGCTACTGAACATGAGAACCAAAAGAGACATCTTTTCCTCTCAAGGTACTCTGGAAAGAGAGAGTAGTTCAGATGGCTTCTCCAGCTGCAACTCTGTAGCAGCTTGGAATGGAGTTGGATTTTATCCAATGGCAACCAAACTGTATCAGTTTAGCAGTCCTAGTTAGTTTTACTCTTCAACCTAAAGTCAGGCATGTGGCTTAACTTGAAGCTTTCAGGCTGGCGTACTTGTTTATCCAGTGTTGTGCAGGTCAAGCATGACTACTCTGTCACTGAGACATGTTCTCTCTTCAGGTCAGGAAATGTGTATAGTGAGGGTTAGCCACGCTTGATCAGAATGAAAGAACATTTAGTTCAGTGGTTAGGAATTGTTTGCATTCAAGGAACTTATAGTTACTAAAAGGTTGTTTATTTTCTGAACAGGAGATGGCTCCACCTTACCACGATCAAGAGGCATCAGCCTTTCTAACACTTGGTGGAAGTGGTTGGCGCATCTCCCAAAGATGTGTTTAGACCCCCTGGTTTGAGTTATGAGTATAGGGAAATGCTCTTAAATAAGAAGATCTTAATCTGAATATGAAGCACAGAGTGGGTGGATGATGATCCAAATATGAGTACATGTGTGTCTTCTTAACTTAAAGCTTTATCTTGGCTGAGTGTTTCACATAGATGTTGGACCTCAGCTTTGGGAAAGTGTGAGTATCCTGATAACTTGTTAGTAAAATGAAACTGAAACATCTTGCAGAAGTGGTCTAAATAGAAGCAGAGAAGAGAAAAATTACTTCCATTACTGTATCCAAACATGCTGTAAATGTATTTTTCTCTCTCCCCCCCATTGTTTTCTTTGTAGCTTATCTGATAAAGGCTATTTTTATGTAAATGCAAATGTCAAACCACAAATGTGGTATTGCATAAATATAGGATTCTGAATTACACCTTCAGTATGGAGTACACCAGTATTCACAAGTATTGCATACTTGGAGCAAGTGTGAGGGGCTGAGAAAAGTGGAAGCCACAAAGGGCAGTTTGGAAAATGGTATTGCAAACTATTAGCATGCAGAAAATGTCTCCTAGAAATCACATTAGCATTGATAAAGGACACTGGAAAAAGCAACTGAACCTAAAGAGTTTAGATTAAACATATAGCATGGTTGCCCACAAGATTTAAGGCTGCTGTGTTGAATTTTTCCTAGTCATTTTTATTTACTGTTTCTCAAAAGTCACAATTCTGTCTGTGCTATCATGGAAATTGATCCCAGATATCTTTGTTCTTTAAATTAAAACTGAAATCGACTCAACTTAAATATCTAAGGAAACTTTAGAAATTCCATGAGTTTGCATCTGCCATCTAAAGTAAGATGTCTGCTTTCATATGTCCTATTAGGTGAACATGAAGGTAACAAGTGACTGAATCTTGCAGAATAACAAATGTTTTTGATGTTGGATAAGCAAGCACTTTGTAATCATTGGAGAACTCACTTTTTGGTCTGTCATTGAGATGGATTTGGACCCAACAAGAAGCTATCAGTGCTAAATCACAATGTATTCCCATTTGAGAGCAACGTATTCCCAGATGAGAGCTTATGGTCTGGATACCTGTGGCCTGCAAGCTTGCTCTAAGTTATTTTTTTCACAGCTTCTTTTTTATAGACAGGCATTGTGTAAAGTTTTCATACACATGATTCAGTACGGATATTGATTCTTACCTTTCATTTGATTCAGAGAGGTTTGGCTCTGGTACCACTGTCTTTCTCTTAGACAGGAACACAAAACTCCTCTCCTGCCTGTTTCTCTTTTTGGATTTTTTAGCGTGGCTTTACAGGCTAGTCTTATCCCTGACACTTTTCTTTCAGAATGTGTAATAGATTGTTCTCACTGGTGGAGCATGCAGCTTCTCACTGTGAAGGGAAGTGCATATAAGGAGAGCCCGTTTGAACCTTTACTAGCAAAATAGAACAGATTTTCTATATAGTATTTTATTGCAGCTGTGTTCTTCCCAACTGAATCTTCAGACTCAGCTTGGAATCCAAGTGTTAATTTCTATGGCTGACGTGCATTTTGATAGATAGAAATACCAAGAATCTTTTCCATAGAACAATCTAAGCAAATCTGAATTTCTTTATATTTAATAACTCAGTATTGCTTAGCAATACTTATGTGCTAATGGCTGGTTTAATATCTCTCATGAAGCTTTTGTTTTCTGACTAATTTCTCACTGATTTGCTGACATTTGATTTGGTTTTTATATTTGCTAGATGTGTGGTGAATCATAAGCTTCAGCAAAAAATCATAGAGCAAAGGAAAAAGAATATTCATTGCTCCACCAGACACAGCATCTACATGATGTAGATGCTCAATTCACATATGTAATCTTTCTGCAAGCTTTTTCAAGCATGTGAGTCTTCAGAGTGTAGTATATATACTGGTAAGATAAGATTAAGGTTTGCTTGAGTAATCTTCTGAGACTTTTGGGAAGAATATGGTTTATTCTTCATCTTTGGCTTCTACCAATACAAGAAACTAGTGGCAGATTCTGTCAGATCCCTGACAGTGACTTGTCTTGAATGAAAAGACATTTTATTTCTTTCCCCGGGTCTTTGTTTTTTGAAGATCCAGTGAATTAAGTTAAACAAGATTTTAAAAATCAAAATCATAACGAAGTGAGGAAAAGCTTTAAAGAATCAATTTCTAGAAGAGGAACTTCAAAATCAAGAATAGGGCATTAATATTCCTAACTTTGTGAAGAAACTCAAGTTTTGAAAGTCAGTTTTCTCATGCCTTTGTATGGGGATATGATCTGTACGATGATACTTACCTGTCAAACAGATAGTTTGATTTCTGGTCTCTGATATAATTTTTCTGTGTATATTGTCTTGAATCTATCAGAATACTTTCCATTGGATACCTGCCAGGTACATCTGTCTCTTCTTTGGCTGGTGTCTAGCGTTCATAACTCTTTGACAGTAGGCTAGACACACTGTCCTGCTAGCAAATAGGAGCTGTTTCTCCTATTCCAGAGATCATCAGGAATGTCTGTAGCTGAAATTTTCCCAGTGCTTCTCTTTTTGTATACATGCTGATTCTACAAGTTAATTTTTCAGTGACTTGTGACAACTCAAGCAAACTAAACATCTGCAAACTTCAGTCAGCAAAGGAGTGATATGCTGGCACTTCTTACAGGTGTCTGCCTGCTCCTGCCTCTCTTCCTTTATTGTCTCAGGATTTTCTTAGGACTGGGGTTTCTGTATTTTTGAGAGTTTATGTTTCCTTCGGACCTCATTGCTTGTTCTTTCATTGTGTCCGTCATGTCAGCTCAAGGAGAAATATGCTACTTTTAAAAAAAGCTGTACCAAGAACCGATCCTTATATGTTCTGTTGAGAGAATCTGATTACTCTGGTTTTTAATTCTTGCACATGCCGTCATTCAAGCTATTATTTCTTATTTCTGTTTTTATTTTTAATCTTTGGATTGATGAAGTCTAACAGTTCTAGGGGGTTCCATTTGAGGCGATAGTTAACCATTTTGAGGTGTTTTCCAGCTCTGGTTTCAGCTGAAGAGAGGCTGAGATGAAGGCATTTTCTATTTTGGAGAAGTGCTCAGGAAATAAAATAATACTTAGAAGTCAAATTCAGTACAAAGTCTGTGAATTAGTATGTTGTTCCTGAAAACTTTAGGTGTAGAATCACTTTTTTCATTTCATTGTTTGCTTTAAGTACGACACTTGAACAAGCCAGACAAAGACAGAAAACTGTTTTTGCTCTTTAAGGTATGCAGTGAAATATTTTCAGTGAGGTTTCCATTTCTTTGTTTACTTTTAAAAAAAAATTATATTTCCCACTCTAAATGTTGGGATAGGTACTTTCCTCACTGTTTCCTTTATCTTCTCATCAAGCGTAAAATAGAATTATTTTTAGATGGAGTTGTTAAGTGTTTTAAAAAAGAAATGAAATCCACATATGTTTATTGTTCACTGACCACTTTTAATAGGCTAGCATTATTTTTGAGTAAAAACATTCTGTTGGCAGATGTTCACCTGTTGGAGGATGCCAAGGAGACCTTCTAAACTACAGCAGGAGGTAGTTTGCTAATTCTCCACTAGGGCCAAAGGGGATTAGGATGGTTAGAAGGAATAGTGCCTAGACAGTACTGAGAGTCTTAAGCAAGTTATTTTTGAAAGAGTCACAGAATGATTAAGGTTGGAAGGGATCAGACAGTTCTTGAATATCTCCAGTGCGGGAGACTCCACAGCCTCTCTGGACAATCTGTTCCAGTGCATGGTCACCCTTACAGGAAGGAAGTTCTTCCCTGTGTTCAGGTGGACCTTGCTCTGCATCAGCTTCTACCAGTTGCCTCTTGTCCTGTTGCTCAGCACTACTGAGGAGAGCCTCTTGACACCCTCCATTCAGATACTTGTACACATTGCTGAGGTCCTCTCTCAATTGTTTCTTCTCAAGACTGAACAGGCCCAGCTCCCTCAGCCTTTCTTTGTAAGAGAGATGCTTCAGTTCCCTAATCATCTTTGCGGCCCTCTGCTGGACCTGCTGCAGGAGCTCCATGTCTCTTGCACTGAGGAGCCCAGAACTCACACAGCACTGCAGATGTGGCCTCACCAGGGCTGAGTAGAGGGGCAGAATCACCTCTGGTGACGTGCTGGCAATGCTCTTCCTAAGGCACCCCAGGATCCCCCTGGCCTTCTTGGCTACCAGGGCACACTGCTGGCTCATGGACAGATTGTTGTCCAACAGGACCGACAGGTCCTTTTCCGCAGAGCTGCTTTCCATCAGTTGTACCGGTGTCAGGTTATTCCTCTCCAGGTACAAGACCCCTTTGTTGAATTTCAGGCAGTTCTCTGCCCATCTCTCCAATCCAAGGGTTGAGAGCCCTCTGGGGTATTGGCCACTCCTCCCAGCTTTGTGTCATCGGTGAACTTGCTGAGGAAGCATCTGCCCCTTCATCCTAGTCACTGATGGAGAAGTTAAACATACTGGGCCCAGCATTGAACCATGGGGGACAGTGTTGATTACAGGCACTGAGCCTCTGGTCACAACCCTCTGGGATCTGCCATTCTGACAATTCTTAGTCCACCTCACCGTCCACTCATCCAGCCCACTCTTCCAGAGTTTGCCTTACAAAGATGTCATGGGAGAGTGTCAAAAGCCTTGCTGAAGTCCAAGTGGATGGCATTCAGTGCTTTTCCCTCATCCATCCATCCAGTTGCACAACTGTAGAAGGCATTCAGATTGCTTAAGCATGATTTCCCTTTCCTAAATCCATGCTGACTACTCTGATCACTTTCTTGTTCTCCATGTGGACAGATGTGGCCTCCAGAATGAAGCACTCAATCACCATTCTAAGAACTGAGGTGAGGCTGACTGACAGCCTCAGTTCTCTCGGTCCTCCTTCTTGCTGTTTTTGAAGACTGGAGTGACATTCTTATTTATGAGAGTAATCTTAGCATGATGAAACTACACTGGGAGTATTTGTGCAGGATCTGTGAATTTTTTTATCGTGTTAAGCAGATAAAACTCAAGGGAGGAGGCAAAGTTTAAACCTTTTGACAGACCTTACTCCAGAGTAGGTTTGGTAAGCTCTTATGCTGTTGCTGATTTTCTCTTCCATGGATATCAATTTCAAAAGTATTTCCCTTTTTTTGGGTGTGTGATTATACAGAGTTTAAATTTATTGCTGGGAGCTTTTATTTTAAGATCTGTTAATGTTTCTCTTCTTTTAAATGTTCAGAGTCAACATGAAGTCTGACATACTTACTAATTTGTTTTACTTTTCCAAAATCAATAACTTAGTGCTTTAAAACATTAAGTTTTAAGTAAACATAGTTAAGAGATTTTTGTCAAAGGGAAACTGTGGCTAGTCTAGAGCTGCAAAGCATTCTGTTCTGGGCACCTTAATTGGAAATTAGGTGCCAGAGCCAACATATTTTTGAAGAATCTTCTCTGTGCTTCATATCTCATTTATGAAACTTTAAATCCTCAATTGATACATCATTGTATTTTGGAACATACCGAGCATGGTTATGTTGCCTCAGGTGAAAAATAGTAAGGGAATAGGTAGAATATTTAACTTGATCTTTCTGCTTTCTGACCCTGGCTGCAGTTTTCTTGATTATAAAAAACGTAGCAATAACATAATGCTACATCAATTTATTTACCTAACAGAAAATATTAATTTAATATTCTATATATGTAAAAAGTATTTATATATGTATTTTTGGTATGGGTTTTCACAGTGCCAAAGTGCAAGCAGTTCAAATACATCAGGTTGCTGTACGGGTCTTAATATACTTAATGAATTGAGCAGACTTCATGTCATCTCTCTGGACTTAAATATCCTCAAAATGGTACTTTTAGGCAGCTGCGGTGAGAACAAAGAAACTGGAAGAAAGCATTGAAGCAGAGAGAGCAGCACAATTAGAATCCAATTTCACTTCAGAGATCATCCAGGTAAACTTTTTTGTTAAATATTTTGTACAAGTTTACAGTAAAACAGTTGAAGTTGTGAAGGTACAATGCTCCAAAAATGTTAAGGCCACTTACTTGCTCCAGTGAAAACATTGAATAGATTTTTTGCAGTAAGTGTCAGAATTGTAAAAGCTAATATATAAAAGGAGAGAATACAAGAATATCTGCATTTCAGGGAACTTTAAAGTTATTAGAATAAATAATAAAATACATCACATTTGTAGGTTTGAGAATTCCCACTAGCATTTAAACAGTGAGGGAAAAGGAAATGTTTCACAATATTTAAGCACTATACTACTGTTTAAATATCCTGCCCTGTATCTTTTGAATGGACACTTAAAACAATTTGGATATACAGTGCATTCATCCAACTTTTTTAGGAGTGCGAGTTACATAATTACTCAGAGTACATTTGAGCCTCAAAGTTATGGTATCTACAGTTACTAGTAAAGATTAAATGAATAAATGTAGTATATATACTTGAATATTAAGTTCTTGTATTATTAAACTGTATCACAGTGTCTGACCCAATAAAGCAATTATGGTTTATTTAAAAAATTTTTTTTGAAAAAGGTAAGTGGTGATTGCTTAGTACTAACAAGCCCTTCACACTGGACTTTTGAAAAAGTAAGCAAACAGAAAGTAATTTTGGTATATGTTTCTTCCTATTTTCTGAGTAACAAAAAGAGGTATTGCCACTATTCTGTCAGTTATTTTCTCATTTTCATGATCTTCTGTATATATATGCACTTAAATATTAAAAGTGGTGATTAAACTAGTAGAAAAGATTTAGTTTGCTTAATTTCCTCTCCATTTTTGCAAAATACAAAGAAACTGGGAGGATAACATTCTTAAAATGAGAGACCTGTCTTTTATGGGTGAATAACTGATGAATTTTTCTTCCTTGCTTATATACATGAACAAGCTTGAAGTGTGCTTTGTTCTGAGAGGAAGCATAGCCTTTACTGTTAGTCCCACACTTCCATGTCTATTTAAAAAATAGAATTCTTCTGGAAAACTTCAGGAAAATGGGAAAAGCTAGACACCTCCAAATGAGAACAGAAAGTACTTTTGGTCAGCGTATCTGTTTGTCTCAGTTTTGAACTTTATGTATTCCTACATTTTTACATGTGTTCAAAGTTTTTTCGTGTGTATAGGTTTCTATGTAGAATTATAGAATATAGTCTCCTGTAAAGCAAAACAGACCATCATTAAAGATCATAATCTTTCCTAACTTGGTTTAATTGCTTTCTTATCACTTGGTAGTTAAGAATTCAAGAACTTGAAGAAGCTGTGCGTGTGGAAAAATACAGACGAGCAGAAGCTCTTTCAGATTTAGAAACGATCAGGAAAGCGTTCAAAGAGTTAGAAAATGCATATGAGAGAGAAAAACACAATGCCCAGGAGAACTTGGAAAAACTCAATGTGTAAGTTTCCTTTTAAATTCATTGCAAAATAACAGTAGGCAGCTTGATTACCAGTTAATAGTTTACATTTTGTGTAGTGTTCAGTCAGTATAAAACAACAGAATCTGATGTAATTTCCCAAACCAAACCAAGGTTCAGAACCTGACGTTCCAATAATAACAGGTCCATACCAGTAACCTATGGTTGGCAGATAAAGTAACTGATCTGTTACTGATTAATTGGCAAAGCAAAACCGTTGAAAATGATAGTTATAGTAGGATCCTGTCTCCTGTAAGTTTGGTAGGTGTGTGAGAAAGCACACGTAGCAGGGTTAGAATGGATTTTTTTTTTCTTCAGTATAAACTTACATTATTATGCAAATGCTATTTTTCAGTGAGCTACATGAATCTTTCCGAGTCCTGTCTAGAAGTTGTGTGTAATTTATAGTGAATTATCTTCATTTTCAACTTTTGAATGATGGTGGAAAGTTTTAACTAGGTAACAAAAACTAGAAAAAGGAATTAAGTGTATGAGAGCAGATGAAATTACTGGGATTCTTTTCCTGCTCAGAGCAATCTGCTGTGTCTGTGGTAGTAGATGGTTTTTGGAAGAATGGCTTTGCTATGTTCCCCTGGCAGATATAGGATGCACTGTACTGAGTCTTCTTCCTTGGCTGAACCAAGTTTATATTGGGGTGAAAAAATGTCAGGAAGAAGAATGGTGTTGGAAGACAGAGAACTGAGGAGTTGGTGAAATACAGGATAGCAGTTGGTTAAATTTAGGGAAAGAGGGAGTTTAAGACATACAGGGGGTGGAATACAGGGGGTGTGTGGGAAGAGACTCAAGCTAGTAGAATGGCTTGGAAATGACAGAGTTGGCATCTCTTTCAATCTAGGATTATGGGGGTCTGTACACAAAGGTATTTATGGTGACTTATTTATACAAGCAGTAGTGGAGAAAAAAGAAACTGATTTCCCTACAAAAAAGGAAGTTTGTGGCCTGAGAGAGTTTTTCTATACTCATGCTTACAGAGATGTTTTTAGTTACATAGTTGAAACCTATGCTGTATTATAAACATCTTAGAGCTCTTCATTAAAATAAGATCAGAAGAGGTCTGAATGTAAGACTGTGCATTTAGGTTAACTGAAGTGAAAGTGAAAACTTTTTTCTCAAAGAAAAAGAAACAGTTTTTGTGATAAAAAATTGGGAAAATGTGTGAAATACATTATGATAGTAGTGTAAAGTGATGCTTCAGGAAGACTGCAGTCTTCACAGGTGGGAAACTGAGTATGCCTATTTCAAGATTCTCTATTGTCCTGAATTCTCTATTGTCAGTTAATTAAGCTGTAATATTATCCTTTGTGGTTGTTTTTGCTTTGAGCATGAGTTCTCTGTCAGCAAATACATAACACTAAACTAATACCAAATTCTTGGCCTTTTCTTGAACTGGAGAAGGCCTATACCATTGATTTGACATTTTATTCCTTTTTGGTTGCTTGGTTTTAAAAAGAACACCTTTCTTCGTGTTCAAAACAGCCTTTTTCGGAGGAATGGCGGAATGGCTGTTGGATCAGTAGTTTTACTGGCTACTTTTACAGGCTACTTTTACAGGCTACTTTGCGCTGTCCGAGTTTTTCTTGTAAGTAACTTCTTATTCTTACAGAGAATATGTGTTGTGTTTTTTTTTTTTTTAGTCTGGTCTTGTGTTTTTTTTCTTTTCTTTCTGATAGTTTTCCATATTTAAGTGGTACAGAAAATATGAAAAAATTGATGTTACGAACGCTTTCTTGAACTATATTCTTCCTGTGTTTGTTCTTGAACCATTTTTTTCACTTCTCCCAAGGTCTGATATTCCAAGGTTCATCTATGTTTTTGAGGTTAGACTAGCCAGATTCATCATCCTCAAGTGAAACCTGGAGCTTCTTTAGTGTTTTTTGTCTGATGCTTGTTAAGCTGGAGTAGTTTTCAGTCTAGAAAAAAAAAATCTTTTCAACATGGCTGTTTTCTGTAGTCAGTCAGGCAGCTGTTAGTGTAAATATGTTCTGAAAATCAAGAGATGATAATAGAGGTAAAATATAAGCTAATTAGCAGCATTTTTAATGGAAGCTTAAACATCTCTTGAGGAATTTTCCAAATCATTAGAACTTTGCAAGTCTTACTACAAGATCTGTTTTTTAAATATTTTAGTTAAAAACTGTGAACATCCATAAGTAGTAATTTTCCAATTAAGTCTTTGAGAAACTCTTAAAGATATTTTTCTGTATTAGATTATTCAGACCAATGTAAGCATAATGGTTAGATATTGAATTGCATTGTGCATTCAATAATGTTTTGTTCCTTATGAGAATATTTTATCTACATGTATGAAGCTGTTTCTTTGAGAACTGAAGGGATTTATTTCTAGGATATTTTTGATGCACAAAAGTTTTTTAAAAATGGGAAGAACTCTTAAACAAAGACCTTACCCTCAAAAAAGAAAAAAAAAGAGTTTTTTTAGGCACTGTATTTCATTGTTTGGAATTCCTGCACAAAATACTTGAGAATGTGTATTTGTTGTGGCTAAGACTACGAAATACAGTTTTTACAGTTATGGTAGCATTTGCCATAGATGTGTCAATATCACTGCTTACAGAGAAGTAAGTACTTGTGTTTCTAAAATACAACATGAACCTTAAAAAACCTTGCCTTCTTCCTCTAAACAGGACAATTATGTTCAACTTTTCTTTGCCCTATCTTAGAGGGTATAAAACAGAATTTATGCCTACCTGAAACAACTGTTCTGTTAACTGGATATGAGAACAAATGTAGGCTAATATCCAAACAATACTTTTCACTATTTGCAATCATGTGTTGATTCAGGTAATTATTCTGAGCAACTTCTGCGTACTGAGTTTTTTGAGAGCAAATTGTCCTCTGTAATTTCAGAGAATGAAAACACACTTAAAACACAATTAAAACAGTTAGTGGTTTTGTTAACAGAACTTGAAGAAACCTGAACAGCCTATCCCTAAAATTTTGTTAGTCCAGACACCGAAATTTCCAGACCTCTTTAAAGATAGGTAGTGAAGGTCAAGCTTTCTCTGAGGTGGACATTAATCTGCTCAGTTCTCTTGAGGTAATTATGTGGGGTGAGCATGTACTGACTCATCGGTTTCCTGTGCCCTTGTTATTCTTTGAAGCACACAAGTCTTAGTAGCACTGGTGAATATCAGTGATTGCTTTCACCAGACACCTTCAGAGAGAATACAAGAGCCTTTGATCTACTTACCTTTGAAGGCTCTGGTCCTTGGACTTCAGACAATGTCAGGATCTTGGCTTTTTCTTTTAAGCCATAGTTTGGCATCCAAACATATTTTCTATTTTTCTAGAGGAGCTGCACGAATTGTCTTTAAGCTTTAGCCAAAGGAAAGTCTTAGAGACTTTCATTTGTTGTGCTAGAACACTTGTATGTCTCTTTAGCTGGACTTGACGTATGTAAATAATACCAAACTTGGAAGCTCTGCAATGCTATGAGAATTTATATTCTCAGAAAAAAAGTTAGTTGTCATAACTGAAACCAAGCAAACAGGTTTTTCTGGGTTGCATAATTTTTTATTTTCTCACAAAAAAGATAGTTGTAATAACTAAAACCACACTAACAGGCTTTTCTGGGTTGCATAATTTATTAATTAGCTCAGAACCCAGTAGCACTATTTAAATTGGAGACAACATGGGATTTGGGTCTCTGTGTGAATTTACTTTTCTTGAAGACTAAGAACATGACATAGAATAATTTGGAACTGCTTTTGCTGTTTTTCCAAAAGCTGTGAGAGTGGGAGCTGTTTTGGGGGGCTGAAACAGGCAAGTTCTAGAAGAATAATAAGTAACCATCTACAGCTAATTCAAAAAATCAACCAGGCTGATGCAGAAGCACATAGATATTTGGAAGACTATAAGAAATAGTTCTTCAGCTAAAAAGACAGATTGATCTATGGGAAATAGATCAGAAAGTTACAATATTGATTCAAAAGCTTCAAAGTTGGAAGAACCTTGAGCCCATTGTGTTACTTTCAGTTCTAGTGAGATAGGAGTGATAGGAGAAGAGAAAAAGAAAAGAGTGAGACCTGGATGTTTTTACTGCTGAGAGTTACATCAGAGATTAGTTCAAGTTAAAAGGAATTGCAGAAGATCTGAGTCCAACTTGCTGCTCAAACCAGTATTAGCTATGAGATAGACTGCTCAGGGTTTCATCCACTTAGGTCTTGCAAACCTGGGGAATGGAGGTGATACAACCTCTCTGGGAACCTGTTCCACTGTTTAATTGTCATTATGTTGGAAAATGTTTCTCCTTGGCTGAACCACTTTGGATTCTGTTCTTGTTCTGTAGCTGAACATTGCTTGAAGTGACTGGCTGCATCCTCTTGATAATCTTCTTTTAGGTATTGGGGGACCTGTTACAAACCCTGAAGTTATCTCCCCTCTAGGCTGAACATACCAAGTTCCCTCAGTTCTTACATGTATTTCAGCCCCTGAGTATGATGATGGCCATCTCCTTAGCCGTTTGTCTAGAATCCTGTCTATGTTTTCTTTCCTACCTTAACTGTGATAAAATCTCTTCTTGTTGTCTTTTTCATCTTCTGCAAAAATTAAGTCTAGGTGACTTTTCTGACACCAGCTCCACATATTCAGGCAATCCTTCTAAATTTTTCCTTGGATTCCTGGCCCTGGCTGTGTTCCCTATATGGTGTTATTTGGCCTTGTAGTTTTCTCGTGAGTTGCCTTTTTATCCATGCCAGGTTTTCTGTATATTTGTTTTCCTGAGTACCAGGAGGACTGATACAAACAAGAGCTGTTCAAAAATTTGGATAGGCTGCTTTTGAAGTCATGCCATTCTGAGTAGAATTGTCGTGGTTTAGGAATGGTATTTCCCAATTTAGTGTTCCCAGTGAAACACTCCAAACCACATGTCCCTTGATCTTCTCCACACCCCCCTCCCCTGCCTTCTCAGTGGGCTGAAGACAAGAATTGGAGGCACAAAAGCTGAAGGTCACAGGTTGAGATAAGAACAATTTACTGGAAACAGCAATGAAATAAGACAACAAACTGTAACTGCAACAATACTAATGCCAGAATGAGCAGGAAAAAAAAAAAGTGAATGATTCACATGCAGTTGCTCACTGTGGAAGCCCATGACCATACCTGGCTATTCCCTCTGCCAGGGAAGGGAGCCCTTCACTGTGTCTAGAAAATGAGTTGAGGTGGTATAGAATAGCGTTCAGGTCCTAGCCATGCCCCCTCCTGGCCACTGCAAAAATTAACCTTGTCATGGTCAGAAATAGGGCAAGAATATAGCAAGGTACATGGGAACTTTAGAAGCAAGCTTTGTACTTGAAATCGGGGTTGATGATGCAGGATATGACATAGTCTTTCTGAAGAGTACTAAAGCATTAATTAAAATACAATGAGTTCTGTTTATTATGTGTAATTTGGAAGCTATATCCAAATGATCAAATGAATTTATGACTGGAAGTCTAACACAAGCCTTGGTAATGGAAAAGAATGTAACCATACCTGAAAAGTCTTTCTTAGAAGGAATATGTAAGTTTCTTAGTCAAAGAAAAAATAAGGCAAGCAGCTTCAGAAGCGGTATGATTACATATCAGGTGCTAGTCTGATATGTGTGATACTCGTAGAGTATCTTTTAAAAGTACACAGTATACTTGACAAAAATATTTTTGATAAAAATGTTCTAATGTTGAAACTTTCCAGATTAGAAAGAGAGTGTTTCTCCTCAAACAATGAAATGAAAGAAGTGATTGAGGAAAAGAAGAAGGCAATTAAAGACCTCTCTGACAGACTAGGGAATACTGAAAAAACCTGCAGAGAATTACAGGAGGATCTTGCAACGGTAAGACAAAAGGCCTGTGGCACTTCTTGCTTAGGGTTTTTTAAACATACTGTGAATATAATCTACATTTGTTGTGCTGGGCTGTGGAATAAATCTACTTTTGTGTCATTAATGTTACTTTGTTTTGTAAAACATGAGTAAATGTAGCTAATACACTGGAGAAGCCAGTTCAAAAATGCACATTAGGTGATACACTAAGTATTTATCTGAAGAGTTATTTGAAGAAAACAATCATTTTAAAAGTATGGCTATGAGCGAAGAGTAAATTCTATTTGCATACCTAATGAAGAAGGCCGTTTGTAGGTACGGATTATGATTTTGTGCAAAGAACATTCCATCTTTCTATCCAGGCTTTTTTCTCTGAAGCTTGATTAGCTACCAGTGTAGGCTTGTTTACTTTTATTTCATATGGTTTTAGTGCAAGCATTTGACTGCAAAAATTGTTTGAGAATGGCTTGTTTGAAGGTGAGAAAATGGAGGGATTTTTTGTTTGGTTTTTTTTTTGTTTTGGTTTGATGTGCATTTGGCAGGTTGGATGTATCTTACAGGTTTATTTTTTGAAATCTTTCTCCTTTTATATGACCAGCTGGGGCCTTTCCATGGTCTCTATCCACCTCAACTTTGAATAACAACTTTTGCCATCCTATTTTATAGCAGTAGGATCAAAGCAAAAATTTTAGGATGTCTTCATTAATGATGAAATATAATAAAGGAAGGGACTGAGTTCAACTTCAGCAAATTTGCAGATGACACCAAGTTGAAAGGTTCACTTGACATACCTGAAGGATGGGATGTCATCCAGAGGTACCTGGACAAGCTCAAGAAGTGGGCCCATGGGAATCTCATGAGGTTTAACAAGATCAAGTGTGAGGTGCTGCACCTGGGTCAGGGCAACCCTGATACAGGCTGGGGGATGAACTGATTGAGAACAGCCCTACTGAGAAGGCCTGACGGGTGCTGTTGGATGAGAGGCTCACAGCAATGTGAGCTCCAAACCAGAAAGCCAGTTGTATCCTGGGCTGCATCAAAAGCAGCGCGGCCAGCAGGTCGAGGGAGGGGATTCTGCCCCTCTGCTCTGGTCTGGTGAGACCCCACCTGGAGGCTGCATTCAGTTCTGGGGTCTCCAGCAAAAGAAGCACATGGACCTGTTGGAGCAAGTGCAGAGTAGGCCACCAAGATGATTATAGGGATGGAGAACCTCTGCTATGAGAAAAGACGGAGAGAATTGGGATTATTGGACCTGGAGAAGAGAAGGCTTCAGGGTGACCTAGTTGCGGTCTTCCAGTGCTTGAAAGGAGCCTACAAGTGATAGGACATGTGGGAATTGTTCCAAACTGAAAGAAGGTTTAGATTAGATATTAGGAAAACATTCTCTACTGTGAGGGTGGTGAGGCACTGGAACAGGTTGTTTTCACAACAGAAAAGTTGTGCATGTCTCATTTCTGGATGTGTTCAAGACCAAGTTGGATGGGGCGCAGAGTTTAGTGAAAGATGTTGCTGTTCACAGCAGAGGTATTAGAACCTGATGAACTTTAAAGTTCCTTCCAACTCAGGCCATTCTATGATTCCATGATTGTATGAGCTAGGAAAACTTTTGTCTTTTCATTGTGTAGTATCATTTGCAGTCTTTCTGTACAAAGCCAATAATAATAATAAATAAATAATGGCCAGTCTTCGCGAGCGAAGATCCGGGGAAGGTCTTTACACCTTCCAGCCTGCGCATTGGATTTTTTAGGTGAGACACAGTGTGCGCGGAACTGAGCCCACCCTTTAATCCTAAGGTTCATCTGCCGGGGCCAAGCGAGCTTGGACGGTGGCAGCGAGGTCCTCAGGACGTAGATGGATTGCCTTTTTAAGGGCTAACGAGCCCCACCTGCCCGGGAGTGGCCCTGACCGGGAATCGAACCCGGGTCTCGGCGGTGATAGCGCCGCGCCTTTACCACTAGACCACCAGGGGCTCCACAAAGCCAATGTAAACCTGCAAATTTCTCCTCTTCATCTCCCTAGGAGCTGTGAGTATAGAAGGTAATTGAGGTCTGTTTCCTGCTACCGACAGGCACTGTGCTAATCAGTGAGTAGGAGCAGAGACCTGCATCAGAGAGTGTAAGACCCCAGGCCCCAGGCTATGAGCTCACCAGAGGGTTTTACTTTAAATAAATATGCAATGCTCCAACAATATCCACCCTCTGGATTATTACAAGAGCCCTCAATTCTTTTAACACCTTAAGAGAGAGTGCAAAGGAGAAAAGTCACACATGTTTTCTCGGGAGGTACTTTACTGGTAAACTTTAGGAAATAAGAGATCTTGGCAAAAGTTCAGAGGGTAACATGCAACCAAATTAAAACATTCCACGAAGCATTGACTTAGCACATGCTAATACATACAGTTTAGCCAAATCCAACCCATGTGGTCTCAAGTAACCCAAAATATCAAGAAAGTAGATTAAGAGAAGAAGTAGTAAAGAAAGAAAGAGAAAAAGAGAAAATTTATAGCTACCACCAGGGTCCTGTGAAAGTCCAGCTCCCACTGTCCAGGTGGCAGGGTCCAAACAAATGTAGCCAGCTCAGGTTGCTGCCTTTATTTGCTTGGCCCCCTATGGCCACACCCCCACCCCCAGGTGGGACTCCCTGTGTTCCAGCCCATGTGGGGCTGGGCCAGGGACTCTGGGGTGTGGTGTGGGCAGTGCTCCTGATGTCCAGTGACTGACAACTGCTGTGGGGGTGCCCAAGGAGGCTCCAAGGGGCTGGGGTGTGGGACAGGGCATCACCTCACCTTCATGAAATCCAATCTTACCCCTTCCCCCCCCCACCCACACTTGAGTTGGTATGAACCAATAATTAATATAATAATCCAGTGTCTCACAGGGAGTCTTCAGATTTGTTGGTGTCTTCTCTTCAGTTGATGGAGTTATTCCATACGTTGTCTTAGTGTGTTCCACTTTCCAGATGGATTGGTAATTAATAAATTGAAGAAAAATAAAGTGTAAAAACCCTTTTTCTTTTGGTAGAAGAAAGTTTCTTCAGTGCAAGCATGAAAGTATTAAAAGACATTTACTGCTCTAAGTCAACCGGAAAAAAGTATTTTATCAGGCAAAAAAGGAATAAAAAGAAGAATTCCTTAGTAAAAGTATGTTAAACCTGAAAAGAATTCAGGACAGAATTCTGTTCATGTTCAAGGTTTCTGGTAATGGCAACAGTATTAAATGATGTATTCAAAAGCAAAACAGATTGTCCCAGTTGAAAGAAATGTCATGTTCATAGAGCCTGTTGTTTTAATTGTTTTACTGGAATGATTTTAAACCACAAGATTGTCTTGACAGGTAATAAAAATACTCATTTTCTGAGGAGTTGTAATAGTGGTCCCTATGGGATTAGATTTTTTATCACCTTGGATGGCTTTGTATATTTCCTGAAGACTTTTGTATTTATTTGGGAAGCAGGAGTGTCTGTGTGTGGTCTTGTTTACTCAGTCTGGAACAGATTTTTGTTATTTTTCTTCCCAAAATCAAAAAGCAGAAGGCTATAGCAGAAACTAATTCAATATACTGTTATTAGGCTTCCCTATACCCATACTAAAATTCTGTGAAAATGTGTGTTCTCTTGCCTTAATTTCCCTCTTCTGGTTTCTTCACCTGTTAATTACTTTTTTATATTTTGTACTATTATTAGACATCCTGAATATGTCCTTTCCACTTCAGTGTGATAATCTTAAATTGGTTTCTCACACTAGTTACCATACAAATTAATGTTTTTGTTTGTAAAATAATTTGAAGATATACCACAAAAATTATTTTGAAGCTTTACATGAGAAGGTACTTTTCTTTTCCTTAATGGGTCAGTTGAACATATAGTAATGATGCTTGTAATTTTAAATAACAGCATGCAGCAGAAGTTTGCCAGAAATTTGCATGGATCAAATGTTATAGGATCTTGTGCTATCAAACAAAATTGCCTATGAATGTTCAGCATGAGCAGGCTCTCAAGATTTCCATTATGTTTTTCTGAGGAAATTGGTCTCAAGCTTGTCATTATTTCTAGCTAGGGTTTTTAGAAATTTTTGGCTCCAAGAATAGGAGTTTAGAAGAATGGCCATTGTGATTCAGGACTTGTTCTAAATTGAAACAGCCTCAGCTGTATACTTGTCCCACAGAAAAGAATAAAAGGTGTCTTTAGTAGTTTTAAGTTACTCAGGATATTTACATTTCTAAAACCTAGTACTGGCCAAGCAGGAGATGTGAAACTTTTATTTTATGAGAAATGCATATTGAAATTTGGGGAACTTGCCAGTACACCAGAATGCGTATTAGGAAAGTGAATTAATTCAAATATTGTAGTTTAGTATAAATTCCTTTAATTTGGAAGAAGTGTATATTCGTTTCCTCTCTTTTGTATAAATTCTATCAGAACCAGCATGATTTGTTTATAAGTGGTATAATAGATTACACGTAGCCTGTCTTTTTCCCTGTGGCATATAAATCTTTCTCTTACAGCCACATCTGCAGTCATGCGCTGTTTATGTCTGAGTTGTCTGTAAAAGCCTTGTAGGTTATCATAAGCTGAATGTCAGAACAGAAGTGTTTGAAAATCTGTTTCCTGGACTTGCACATTAACCAGTGTTCTTTAACAGAAGTGTCTTGAGTCTTGATTGAAGAGACAGTGAATCACCCTGAAAATTATGATTCTTCTTTGCAAATTTATGGAGTAGAAACTGGTACATGATGGCAAAGATGTAAATGTCAATTATTGTAAATAATTATGTAAATGACAATTTATTGTGGACAGAGCATTTTTTTTCTAACTAAAAAACCCCCTGATACACAGTCCTCATTAATTTTTTCCTAATGACTGTTAAGTGTTGTGTTGATTCCTGTTTTTCTTGCCTTAGCGCAGGGGTAGAGTGTTCCTAGGAGCTATTTCTGTAATTGTCCTAATTTTAGAAGACTAGTCCATCTGAAGCGTAAATGATCTGCAAAGAAACTAATTTTGTAGTTTATTCTGCAGAGGTCATTCAAACTGTGATGTCCCAGTGTTGTAAGACAGACACCTAAAAAATGCTTTTAAAGTTGCAGTTCTCAAAAAATTTTTTCTACCTTGAAAAAAAACAAACCCAAAACCCCGGAGATATACTTCATAACATTCTCTTCCACCAAAGGTTGTTACAAATCTCTCTTTAAAAGATAAGAATAGTTCCATTAAAACTTGGGCATTGTGATTAATTTTATTTCAGAGATATTTAATTTCTTGAGAGGTTGTATTTAATTTACATATGGATAGACTCCTCTATAGAATTTTGAATATTCTAGCTAATATAAAAAAATTAAGAAAATCTATTAAGTATCTAGTAGTTAGATAACTTAATTAAAAATAAATAGTAGCCCAAGGAGGGAGATGGTCAGTGAGGATTTGCTTTTGTTTTGGTTTGGTTTTTATGCTACCGTTTATGCCTGGTTGCTTAAAATTTGTGCCACTATTCTTCTTTACTGGACATCACTTGAGTAAAACCTGCTTTTTATGAACTGTAGAGCAGTCATTTGGAACCTATTTCTGCTTTGATTTGCTGCCCCCAAGGTTAGGCCTGGTAAACATTCTGATACTTTTTTAAAGAATGTACATAAGTGCTTTTCAAGAGGTGTCTGAACACACTGTTCTTTGATGGCTGTGTGGATAGTTCTGGCTTTGGCACTTACTCTTCCATCACCACATGGGATTTGTACTGCAAACTGAGTGAGTGAATTAATCCATGTGCAAGAGAGCCCCTTGGAGCACCTTGTACACGTAAACAAAGTAAAGAAAGTTCCTCAGTAATGATGGCAGTTCATTGCGGGAAGGGACCCCAATTCCCTGTGTACTACTGCTGGAGTTTTATTAAGGTAAGACCTCAAATCCCACATGTTTATTTTTAAAAATTATTAACTTGAGATACATACACACATTTGCAGCATCAGGTCGTGTGGACTGTCCTAGAAGTATGCATAGAGTTTGCATTTATTTTAGTCAACTATGGCTTTTGTAAAATGGAATTTTGTAAAATTTCATTTTTATATTGGAATAGGTATTGTAATAGGAATGATATCAAAGTCAAATTCTGGTAGTTAAGGAAAATATATCTACAACCAAGGTAGTACAAATTTGCCCAGATAAATATAAATACTAATCAAATATAAAAGTAATCTTCTTGTGGAAGACTAATTCAATTCTGACAGTGAGTAGAATAATTTTTTAAGTAATAGGTTTTTCTGGTAATTCTGGTTATCCTTATAGATAAGGATACAAAGTATTTGGAAGAAAGATTTTCTTCTGGTTGGGGCACACAGTACATTTCATGAAAATACTTGGCTTCTATTTAATTTCTGTAGAAGTGCAGTTAGGTTTTGAAATTGATGGTTAAATAAATATATTGCCAAGCACATTTTCTACCAGAAGTCTTTTGTCCTCTGAGTTGTTTTGTCATAATAGGAGCTGTCTTAAGGATATAAAGGGAAGCACTGTATACGCTAAAATTCAGTGTATATTCTGCGCTCAGAAAGTATGATTTTGCTCCTGTGGTGTTTGGCTTCTGCCCTCCAGTGTGGAATATTTTGTGAAGGATGGAATTGTCTTTGGGGAATATAGGAAACATTCCTAGTATATTTTGAGAATTTTAAATTCTCAAGTGTCCATGGAAACTTCACAAGAAGAATTTACCCAGCTCTCAGGGACCTGGGATTCCTAAAGACAAGTTCTACCAGTAAAGACTGAGATGAAAAAGGCATTGAAAAGGCTTTTTCTGCATTGTAGTCATCAGATTCCTGCCTCATTAGCAGTTGGCCCACATTTTTCCTAGGCTTGCTTTTGCTAGTGATACACTTCAGGAAGCTTTTCCTCTTATTCTTCAAATCCCGTGCTAGATTCAACTTTAGGTGGATTTTGGCATTCCTAACCATATCCTTTTATGCTATTCCTCTAGGTATTTTTCCCAGGTCACTATGTCTCCTCGACCCTCTTTATGCTTCCTGTTAATATTTGAATTTAGTCAGGAGTTCCCTGTGTATCCATACTCTTGCCATTGATTTTCAATGTAATTTTCAAGGATCGCTTCCAGGGTCAAGAATGGTCCATTCTGCAGGAAGTCAAGCAAAGTCAGCAGAAGCCTTCCTTCACAAATGTTCTTTCACCTGTTTCTACTAATGTGGTCTGTGAAGCAAACTCTGTTTAAGTAAAGGCTTCAGCAATTTTGATTTCCCAAAAGGGAAATCAGGTAACACACTACTTTTCCTGTAGTTCTACAGGAATAGCATCCCCACAAACATGTCAATGGATGAAGTTGTTGAGAAGGATGTAACTATATCTCCTGGAATAGTTGAATCTGGCATCTGCAATGGATTACGTTTCACTCAACACTTGTGGACTCCATTTTCCTTTTCAGAGTGAGGCATTATGCATACTCCATGTATTTGTTCAGACTGAAGAAGACTGAGGGGATAACAGCTACTGCTATGAACTATCAAGTGGTGCTTATGGAGAAGCTGGAGCTGTGCTCTCCTTACATGAATCCAGTGGAAGTATGAGAGAAAACAGGGAAATTCTAATTACCTGTAAGAGGGGAAAAAAAACCTTCATGGTGATGATTGTGAGATATTGGAGCAGGTTTCTTGGAGGGCCATCTTTGAGGATACTCAGACCTTGACTGGACAAGGCTCAGAGCAACCTAAGCTGGCTTGGAGCACACCCTGCTCTGAGTGGGGAGCAGGACTGGATGACATCCAGAGGTCCTGTCAGCTTAAATTCATGTTCCATGATTTTATGACTTTGTACATTCTTATTAGATACCTGTCAGTGAGGCATAAGAAATCAGAATAGTATTAGACCCTTTGGACTCTTAATCTGTGCGTGGATTTTCAGCACTGTAGTTTACAGTGTTTTTTCTTCAATTTCTGATAATGGGGACAGTGATAGAAAATGGAAGTCAAAATGGAAAGATGCCATATATTTTGCAGCTCAAATGTAGAGAAACTAGCTAGTCTAAGGAATTTCCTTTTGGTCTTTATTGCTGTTGGGAAAGAGAATGAAATTGGCTTAGGGAGTTTAGGAGCAGTTAGCAAATAAAGCACAGAGAAGTGGTGAAGGCTGTATAGACTGAAATATGCTGGCTACATTATGGTAAATTAACTAAACAAAAAAAATTGGATGAGGGGATTGAAAAAAATTCTCACATTTGACTTTTCCATGGGAAAATGTTTTTCTGGGAAGATTTATTCTGACCTCTGTGCTGGCATGGTTTATGTAAAAAGTATTTATTTTATTGTGATTTTATATATTGTTATATTTTCTTGTTTAGGATGATATCAGTACATGACAGCAAATTACTTTAATGTGCTTGCATGCCATAAAATATTTTTACTGTATCTTAGCATTTACAAGATCTATTTATATAAGTAATTTTATGGAGTAAGAATTAAATCTAGTTATTTTTCAATATATAGAAGTGGTTTTGAAAATCTTTATGAACTGTAGTACAAACTCTCACACAAGGAAAGGCATGTAAATGCTACAGGGGACCTAACACTGAAATACACATATGAATAATATATTAGTTGATATACAGTACATATAATTAAAATTGAAAGAGTAAGGCAAATTTATAAAATATTTAGCTGAATAGTGAAGAACACTGCAGAGAATTAAGTGCATTTCTTGGGTTTTTATCCTGACAGTTATATGCTAGCAGTATGTAACAGTTTTCCTGGGGAGGATGTTTCCCACACATGAGAAAATGCCTGGATCCTTTGACATGCAGTGAAGCATAACTAAAGCAATAGTTTATAGATATAATAGAAAACAGTAGGATTTTTCTCAATAAAAAAAGGTTAATCTTCCATTACCAAGTAGAAATGGAAATTACTCAAATAGGTTTTAGAATATAGAATGTAAATAAATTGAGCATTTGAAAGTCACGAGACATCTTTGAGCATAACCTTTGTCATAAGAAAATAGTGAAATTATTTAAATCTGATTTCCTCTGGAATTGGGAGGGGGGGTGAAGGAGTGGTTGGTTTTCATTGGTTGGTGTTTATTTTTGGGTTTGTTTTTTAAATTAATGAAATGTATTGCTTTTTGTCGGTTGGCAGCTAGAACTGTACATTTCTTTGAGAAGTCAAAACTGCATATACCCAAAAGGACCTTGGTCTTACCTGGAATTACAGCTGCATGTCTTTGAAAACTGCAAGTTATAGTCTTGGTTATAAATTGAAGGAATGATTTGATACAGTCTTTCTATTTTAGCAATTAAAAAATCTGCTTTAGTACCTTTCTGCCCTCAGAATAAAGTCAGTGTCTTGATTTGAACATTAGGCTGCACTTAGTGGACTACTTTCTTTTAGAAAATTCAGTAGAAGTTGATGAAGAACTCTGCTGATTTATATTCCATGCATAAGGACGAGATTTTGGTCTTGAAGAAATCACTGTCTAGTATGGAAGATATTAACAATTGAAGTAGGCAGGTTTGCAATGAGAATAGGTGTGGGATTTGACTGAGTGCCAAATCATGGATTTCTAGCCTGTCTGCCAGTAGTTTGGTGTCTTTCTGGATGTCCTTGTAGGGTGTAACAATAGATTTCATTGCTTGCATAGATGGGCAGAATTTAAAGTTCATTAAGATATTTTTGAAGCAGGAGATGATCAAGACTAAGTTTTCATGTGACCGTCTTTTGTTTTTCTTTTGAGTATCTGAAGCCTTTAGTTTTATTTTAAGTGTGTTTCAGGGTTCTTTGTTACTTATTTGTTATGTCGTGTTAGATATCTCAGCTCAAGAAGAGGTGTAATAAGAAGTATAGCAGGAATTCAGATTTAAAGGGAAACAAATATACCATTGTGATATGTATTTTTTCTGTTTACTATTTTAATGTGTTTCTTTCCCTGCCCCCCTCTTGTCTTGTCTGTATCTCCTGTCAAGTAAAGGCCAAGAAACACCAGGTCTTTCTAACAGAGACGTATGAAAACAACATGAGAGAGCTGGAGTTACTCTTGGACAGCTTTGCTATGTCAGGCCAGCGGACAGCAGGTTAGTTGAAGGTATAAAATGACAGATGCATCTGTCAATGTTCCAAAGTCACTACATTGTGGGAATTCTGCAGATGCCTCTTGCATTCCCTCTTCTCACCATGCTTTGATTTGATGACATGATAAGAGCAGTTCTCACAGCAGTCAAATGGCCTTGCTAGCTGAGAGAGGGTGACGGAATGTGGACCTGCTGTTGTCAGCCCAGAACTTGATATACAAATGCTGGGGTGTATGTGCCGGTCAGAAAAGGGCTTACTTGCTGTGCTCTAAATCCAACTGAGAAAAAAGTCCTTACAGTATACCTGCAAAGGGAACAGATGTTTTGCTTGAACTGAGCCAAATTCTCAGGCAACCTTCAGCAACTTAAAGGTCATAAATTCAAAAAGGTTGTGTAGGACATATGATATAACACAATACTTTTACAGTTGATTGTGGACCAGTACTACATTGCATTTGTTTGATCTAATACAGAACAAATATTTCTCTGTTTTCATTAAAATTAATTGAAAGTCAGTGGTTGTCACTGCTACTTGGCTTTATATATAATGTATTAACTGCTGCTTGGTTAGATATTTGAATTAGTGCCTAACATAAACAAAATAAACATCAAGCTAGTGATTTTTTAAAGCTGAAAATTGTACACTTTTTAAAATCTTCATTTAAAACTCTGTATAAAAGATATTTCTGTGTAATTGCTGTTAGAAAAACACATACTAGACATGAAATGCTTCCAACTTACAGTGAAAGTAAACTGGAAGAAAAGAGGCAGAATGTGGCTTAAAGAGCAAACAGGTTTATTTTATGTAAATCATGATTTGGTTTTGCCTATTTTAGCAGCAGTAGACATAAATGGGTTGTACAACACCATCAAATGAAAATGCAATTTTTTGTATCTTCACAAAATGATTTTTTTTTTTTACAGCTTGGTACTGTTAAATTTCAATAAAGGAACAACTTCCTGAGATTTCTGTTGTCCTTAAAAGTCCTTGAATCTGTGATGCATTTGTTTCCTCACATGGGTTATATGATTTTTTTTTATTTGGGAACTGTGTCAGTTTTATTCTGTAATTATAAATGTAATTCCTGTGGGCAATACCTATAGGTTTACCGTAGATACATCAGTCTGAAAAGCTCTTTAAGATTGCATGTTTTCCACATTCTTGCCAATTCCTTCCAATTCTTCCACATGCTCAAAGGGACTTAAGCAATTCTGGCGGGAGCTGGATGCTGCTGCCAAAGTGCAGTTTCCAAATCAGTAATTGTCTTTTGGGTAGGTTTTCTTTCTCCCTGGTGGTAAACTTTGCAGAGAACAGCTTTGACCTGTTTCTATAACAGTAACTTCAGTATTAATTTGCTTTGTTTGAGGTAAACTTTGGAAAATTTTATTTAAAGAGATTTTTTTTTTAAGCTTTAGCATCTCTGCAGAGGCTTTGTTGAGGCAGATAGTAAAATAGGTGTGCTGTGGATTGAGTCTTTACAGCTAATATTAAAATAGATATTGACTAAGACATTTGTTCTACATATTTACTATGCTTCTAAATGTGAATCCTAATTTTTAATGCTTTTTCATTATTATATTATTACTCTTGTGTACTTATGAATGTATTATGTAGAATATTTCTTCAAATTTAAAAAAAATTATCATAATTATATTTAAAATGGGAATGTCTAGGTGCCAATAAAAGTAAAAATCTTAAATAAATCTTTGTAGTCTGATTAGCAGGTGAGGGGCTACATGAGACACATCTGATCGGACAGTCTTTCTTTTTCTTGTTTCCAACTTTGAACTCAAGGGGTTGAGAGATCTACTTAAAAATCTGTCAATATTAAAGATCCAGCCCCTTGATTTAAGTGCTGATTACTGGGCTATATAGAAAAGAGAAGATGAGACTTTATATTTTTAAAATTGAAGAATTTTAGAAAGCTATTTTTCTTTATACATGCCAAAATAACAAGCATAAATCTGTGTCTTCTCCTTTTTCAGTGACCTTTATAAATTTTCCACATTGTTATTAGACTATTTGCATGCTTTCCTTTTGTATCTGTTCAGTTTATCATATTTTGCAGTTTTTCAGCAACAGGATTTGTTCTCAGGTATGTTTGTCTACATTTCAAGAAAAATAGGATTGTGGTTGTAGTAATATTGAAAAAAAGGGAGATGGGTATAAAGTAAAAAGAGTATTAGCTGCTTTGAGTTAGCCTCACCATTTAATGCAGGCCACCAGTACTGTTTTAGTCAAAAATGTAAAACACAGCACCATATGAACCTCTGTGAGGGAAATGAACTCTATTCTAGCCAGGCCCAGTACTGCTAGCAAAAAGTCCAGAGTAGCAGGTTTAAGAGTTTACTCACTTGTATGCTTCCTGCTAGTCTTCTATTGAACTTAGCATTTTCTCAAAATTCTACCCTCAAACTCTTAGACAATACTGGGCATATGCTTCAAGATATTTTTGTGTCTGGTTTTGTTTGTGTGTTGGTTTTTTTGTTTGTTTGTTTTTTTGGTGTGTTTTATTTTTGGTTTTTTTTCCTTACTGCTGGCATAGTGCCTCTGCAGCAGCAGAGTGCCATTTGGATTATGTTGCGTGTCTCCTGCACAGTTGTATGAAGATGGACAACATTTAACCATAGACTTGTTTTCAGCTAGGGCAGAAAGGTTGAATCTAGTATTTCTGTTGGCAAACTGAGCTACCTGGAAACAGGATTGCGGCAAAGGCAAGGAGTGACAGCATGGAGAATTTATTGTCAAAAGTCTGGTTTTGGCAAACTTGATGTAAATTAATGTTTCTTTGACAGCCTTGCAGGTTGGGACTTAAGAAATGAAGATACATTATTTAGACACCTTGATAAAACTATTCAATGGAAGATAATGCTTTTATTGACTTAATAGGCATTATCTGAAACTGAATGAGAATTGTGAGTTACCACTTCTCTAGAGCTACAAGTGTGGAAGAATAGTAGTTCATTTTTTTGTGCAAGAAGATCACTGCAAAATGTTCTTACAATGGGTAGCAGTGAGAAGGTGGTCTTGTAACTGAGGAGACTGGAGTAGAGTCCTGTGCATAGCTATAGCTGTGGTTAAGTGATAAAAATTATAGTAAGGTGTTACTTGTCTCTTTCTTCAAGGTGAAATCTAAATTTCTCATAAAAGGCCCAATTTTATGAATTCTTAGATTGATTCTAAGTGTCACACATTGCTATTTGGGACATCTCTAGGATTCAGAGGGATCTGGTGTCCCTTTATTAAGACTTTGCTTTTCCCTGATTATGTAGAGTTACAAAATAAGTTTATACATGCTGCATAGTAATATAAACAATGCTAACAATGGTCTGTCAATAGTCTGGTATTGACATGTAACACCAGAAAAAAGAGTAAAGTTTGTTCTTGGAAACTGAATATCAGCTGATGTGTTGTGACTTCTTGATCAATATAGTGTTGTTTTGCTCTCTTAGTGCATTGTGGTACAGTCTATGGAATGCTCAGACTTGTTCATGTGTCCTTAATTAAGGCAACCAAATCAGAAGTCTCTGTCTAAATGTTTGATAAATAAGTGTAGTGTGTATATAATGGATATATCAGATTTGTAATTGAAAAGTTATGTAGGACTGTGTAGACAGATAATAGTTTTTAAATACTATTTCCTTTGGAATGAAATTCAAAATAATTTAAAATGTTTTTAAGTTCTGTCATCTTTGGCTCGGTAAAGCTTTAAGTGAATGAAGTACTGCATTGGCAGGCTTAGTCACAACAGCAAAATAATGTCAGAAGAAGTATAACATATTTAACTTTCAGACTACATGCTTTTCAGTGTTTAATTGTGTGGTTTTGAAGTTGGCTTGTCTGACTGAACAACACAGGCTTGACCACAGTAGAAATTATATGTGAGACTGCATACCAAATACATTAAGTGTAAATGTAATCCAGAATTTACAGGTCTATATCTTATATTAAAGCTTTTACAGTCTTTCAGCTATATTTGCTGTGAGTGTGGCTATTCAGCTGCATCTCTTGTGGCTAACAAGGCTGCTGTTCGGTATTTTGTATTGTCACTGAAGCCCTGACTAATTTTAATACTTCTCGTCCAGGGTGAGTAGTTTTCTCTCTGTGGCTTTAAGCCTTAATTTTCATTCTGTGTTTTCCTTCAGGCGCTTGCAACGACAAAGATAAACCTTGGAGTTGCTCTGTTGTTGAGACTTTGAGGTGTACCTTGACAGCTTACCAGAACAAGCTGGAAGATACCTCTAATGAGGTAACACTTGCAATGTTTGGCTCTATATGTATCGCATTTGGCCTGCAGCAGTACATATGCTTTGCTTGTAAAAAAGGGCAGAAGAGTGGGAATGTTGAGTTGACAGCTTCAAGTATACCTAAAGTAATAATCTGTCACTACTATTTCTCTAAGCTTGCCCTACAGTGAAGTTCCACTTATATTTGTGGGGACAGGGAGTAGAGTTTTTTGTCTTTCTAGTTTAATTTAGTTTTGTTTTCTTGTTAAACCTTTCTGGGGTTATTTTCAATAAATATTTAGGATAAGAAACTATTAATATCTAAGATTTTATCTAAAAGAAGATGATTTAAGAGTGTGGCAGCATATACCACAATATTCCTAAATACATAGCACTTGAGCCTCACTAGTCATTGCTCTCCGTTATACAAATGATTGTGCCCCTGTACTTTTTAAAAAACAATGTAATTTTCTGAAAAGAGTGTGTTTTCTGTGGATTCTCTTCTGGAGATATTTTGCTGTCCTTTCACTTAAGATATGACCCCTACAATACTTTCTTTAAGTTATCTGAGAGGATAATGGAAATATTTCAATTTTAGGACTCTTACAGATGAAAAAATCAGATATTTTCATTGCAGTCCTACTGTATTTTTATTTCACTGGCTGAGAAGTCACAGTCTTGCATTTATTTTGTTGTTTGTATTGCTAATGTGACTAAATTACTCCTCTTGGGTGTAAATGTTTTATAAATTTGTGGCCTTAAAGGCTGCAGAGAGAAGTTAACTGCACCATTAAAACTTTTTGTACAAACTTGTAGTTAGCTTATCTTTGAATAAAATTAGCAAATACAGAAAGGCAAGGTGTGATAAGATTGTAAAAATGTCAGTACTATATTTCATTTCTAGGTTTTGTCTTTTGTTTTGACAAATGCATAGTCTAGGTAGTCGCAACATTTAAAAAGAAAAGAAAAGAAAAGAAAAAAAAGGAGAAGTGTATCAGCTTTGCCCCTTTTATTGTGAAAAGAACGGTCTCCCATAAGACCTTTGAATGTGTTCAATGGACACAAAAATAAGTGACCATGGAAACAATTATACTTTTTAAACAGCAAGCACTGTTAAGTTTCTCCCAGTGAGATAAGAAAACTGATGTGTATAGTCATTATGAAACTCTTCTGAGACCCAAGTCTGGAAGCTGAAGAGTAACTAGGAACATATTACCCACAGTGAATTGTTATTTGGGAGGAGGAATGTCACGTGATAGGCAGCACAGTTGAAAAGTCGACTCAGCAGGCTTTGGCTTAGTGATGTGCTTTGTTGTGAAACTGTGCCAGAGACAGCAGTGGGGAGACCAAGGGGGTGGCTTCTAAGAAAGCAAAGACAGTGTTCTGACAGAAAGAAGAATGAACTGTCAAGGAAAATAAATCGCAAGCAGAGCAGGACCAACAGATGACCTGCCACAAGACTTCCCAGTAGGACTGTGTGTGACTGACCCTGAAGTTGTCATATGGAGCCAGAGATCACTGAGCACCTTCATGGTGCACAGAAAGGGCAATGCTCTGTCCTTCTTGATTACCCTCACCCCCACAGAGAATACTGTTTTTGGGGTTTTATATGTTAGATATGTTTAATAATGAAACTTTTTAATAATACAATAATACACAAGGGGACTATGAAGGGCACTGTGCAATAAACCCAGGATATTTTAATACACAACAATAAGGGTGTAGTTTTGAACAATTATTATGTGTTCTCTTAGAGAGATTTTCAACGAGACTCCACGTATTGATGAATTCGTTAATGTATGTGTACACCTGGATGTATACATGAAATATGCTGGTAAACTTGTCATGTGTCGACTTTAACTTACTGTATTAAACATTAGATTAAATGATCTAGTTCATTTGTGTGACTAAAAAGAGGATAAGTGTTTTGGTTTTTGTAGATAACTAGCTTCTGACTTTTTGTATAGCGCAGACAGAGAATGTTTAGGGAGAGCGAAAAGAAAAGTAAACCAACAAAAAGACTGGAAATATTCCAGTAGCATTCTGTAATTTACTGTAATTATTTATAAGGGTTCTGCCAGCTCTACCGACATCAAAATATAAAAATAAAAATATAATTTCCAAAATAATTTGTAAATTTTATAAATGGGGTATTTTACTTCCGAGTTGTTCCTTAAATCTCAGGTGCTTGCAGTAATCTGTACTAGAATACATTTCTAATCAATACATTCTTTCAGGCATTTGTATTGCTAGCTTCATCATCATGTAAACAAAAAGGCATTATTTTGATATGTTATCTTTTCTAAAAGTGCAAAGTACACATTATGGTCATGAGCTGCCTCTAAGGTTGTTGCTTGTAACCCTACGAAGATTCAGTAGTCACTGTACCTCTTGGGAACACTGCTGCTTTGCTGCTTTTACAGTATGTGAGTACTATCCAATGTTCAGTAAAGAACCATGCTTGTAGCTGGACAATTTCTGCAAATGACCACTGAGTGGAAAACTTGTTTTCTTAAACCACTCCTCAGACATAATCTGAATTTATTACACTTTCAAGTACATTTTGGTGCATTTCTGTGTTCTTGTCAGATATTTTGAGAGCTAATAAGATAGCTAATAGTGGACTGAGGCTGGGATTCTGCCACCACTCTGCATCTTAAATCATTATAAAGGAGTTATTTAGTGCTTTTGTAATGGCACATTAATTTGGTTGTATGGAGTACAAAAACTGTCAAAGGAATTGAAATCAATTTTCTTGTTTTACTTTTATATACAAAGTTCTTCCTTTATCTTGAAGAGGTCATGCAGCCTTTCTGTAAAAGCCTGTTTGACCTCCATATTTTTTACAGTTTGAGAAAATGAAGGCTCTGTGTAAAAAGATGACAAAAGAACTTGAGACATCCGAGGAGAAAATGTGTGCTTTAAGACAAGACCTTAAGGTATGTTTAATGAATTTAACATAGAATTTTAAAGTTCTCCAAAAACTATATTTCCAGGTATTTTTCTTATCATAATAAGTCTCTATATTATTCTGTGCTGTAGAGCAGACTAGTTTACCCTGCAAGCTTGTGAAGCCATGCTGCTTTATTTTGGTTACCACTGAAGACTAAACAACTAGTCATTTCAATGATTGTACTTCTGAAATAACTTGAAATACATTTATCAATTGGCAAAATACCGTTTTGTATTGAAATTGGCATCGGTATTTTTTCTTTTAATGTTTTTCTCAAGAAAAGGGGAATTTATTTACCTCTCTTCATATGAAGGTATATTTTCTCAAAGATATCCATTCCTTTGTTAATTTTTTTTTGTTTGTGTTTATAAGGTTAATGCATATAATGCATAAGGTTGTCTTTAACAGCTATACAATGTGCAACCTAAAATATATTAGAGTAAAATCTACCTGAGAACTGATAAAAACACTTGAGAACTTTTTTTGTTAGTTTCTGAAAAAGAAATTTTTTTTTTGTCTCTGTTTTTGGCTGACAGCACTTCTGTAATGTCCTGTCTGGTTACATCAATGGCCAAGGGAGTGAGGAAGTCCTGAGGTCATGGTTAAACTTAATCTCCTGACTGGCAGTGTATTGTATTGCTGCCAAAATAGAGTATCTCTTAACCTAGTGTTTTTCAGTCTCTTTTGCTGAGGATATGCTGCTTTATGTTTTTATGCAGTGTATTTCTGCAACATTCATTGAATCTTCATATTAATGGCTACTTGCACATGATGTCTTGTCATCTGACCTGAACTTTCTTTACTAATTTATATTTGGAAGACTTAAGACTTTTGCTTCTGTTCCAGCACCTTTGTAAGACACCTAAGATTTCTACAATCCGTTGCAAGTGATACTTGTATTCTCCTTGAAAAAAATGAGTTTGCTACATGCAGAGAGTGCTGGCTTTTATGCAATATGCCAGTTTTGGTAATAAAACTGTATAGATGAGCAAAAGCTAGATACAGTCTGAAAATATTTTTGTTAGAAATTTAACATTGCTTTAATATTTTAATGTTTTCATGAAGAAGAATAAAAGTCATTGTCTAATGAATTTGGGAGTATCTTTTCTATTATATTTTCTGTATAAGAAGCTATGATTTTATGAAGAATAAACAATGCTTTCATTTTGACCTTTTGCAAACTTTAGCAGTGCTGGAAATCCAGTGCTTATAGGAAAGCAAAGCACGTGTATCTGTCCACTCTGCCTCACTAATATTTTGTCTGAAAAGGAGTAGTGTATTAATTTCTTTGTTTACCTGGTCAGATTTGGTGCTGGTAATATAATGGTTGTATTTATGACCATTTCTGATTAATAGTTACTTCCCATGGTCAAACCTCCAAAGAGGGTCCTCACATTTTTTTTATCATGGCTATAAACAACAGCAATAACAGAGTGCTGCTTATAGACTCAGCTGCAACAGATCAGAGATTTACTTAAGAAAATAATGTATATTTTCACTAGCTCTGAGAGCTTTGCACTATTCAGAGGATAAGTTGTGATTCCGAAGGTCAATGCATCATGGAGCTTTTACCAGTCAGGGATGCTGATGTTGTCTGGTTACAAGCTGTGGAAGAGGCCTAGTGTCAGTTTTGAAATTCAAGTGTTGAAAGATATAATCCACTTATCCTGGAGTCTTGTGAATACGTGTAGCTATGTGACTTTACTTACTCAGATGATGACCACTGGACTAAGGTAACATTTCATAGACTAAAATTCTTACCAGCCTTTCTGTTCCATACCTCTGTCTTACAGGAAGCTCAGGATACCCTGGCTGATGCCAGTAAAGAGTTAAATCATCTGCACGCTAAGTGTGCAGACAGAGAGACTTTAGTAGAAACTTTAAGAATGAAACTACAAGATGTACAGCAATACTGGGAGAAGGAGAAAGTACGTGCCACAGAATCTGAAAATGAAATCCAGAAGCTTACCAGGGCTTACCAGAAGGATATGAAGGTATTACTAGAGACAAGATGACTGTCAAAGAGTCTTTATTTAATCTCAACTTTATACATTTACATACATCAGATGGTTACTCTTTAGTCTTAACAGATTTATCCCTAAAATATGATTTTAAGATACATATTTTGAAATATGTGTTTAATATCTATGAGATTTCGAGACTTATTAGTCCTCCTTTCTTCTGTATCAGAACTAGTAGCTTAATCATTCCAGCATTTTGAATTTTTTAACAACTGAGTATATTTAAGAGCTACACCTGATGAACAATTCTTTCTTTCTTTCAAATTAAAAGTTAACAAAAATGTTTTACAATTGGAACATACAGTAGTGTCATTATCATTATTCCTGATTCGCATGACATTGAGGTAGTTTTGCATGCAGGTCACAAAACCTAGAAATCCCTTTTTGTTATCTGTTAGCTCATTGTGATGTGCTGTATGAAAGAATGAGTTCACAATGTCTTATTTCAGAACTATTATTTCTCTCCTTATATGTAATAAGAGATGTTAATTTTGTTGCTTTTTCCCCCCAGTAAAGTGGTTCTGTACTAGCTATAGCAATGATGTCCTTTTAGTTGTGCATATTGAGCTCATTACTTCCACAAATTTGGACATGGATGCTGACTGAGTGAAAAGGAAACATTCTTTCCATCATTCTTACAGTCTGGTATTTAAATAGGGTCCACATGAAGCAGCTGGAATTGTTACACACAGCAGATAATGATTAAAGTGAAAGAAACTAGAAGTCTGGCTCTGTTGTAAAGTCTGCATGTCTACAACACTGTGGTTGCATTCAACATGTGTGAATTGATTTAGGGTCTTGGAATCCCCTTTTTTATGCCAAATGGATAATTATCATCCCCGGTTTATCACAGCCAAGCAAAAATGTAATGGTGGTGGCACACTGGATTTTCCTTGGGGAATTTGCAGATCTGTTGGAAACAAAGTTTAACTACAGTTTCTTTTTAATTGCATAAAATGCCATGAAGTAATTGTGAGCAAATGCATCTAAGCGTGATGGAAAGGGCTTAGAAAAACCCTAGTTCCCCATCTCCATTATCGCAATTTCTTAGTGTAAAACCTCACCGAAAGACCCTGAAAAACAATAGGAACATTTACAGTGATTTACAGCCTTTGTTCTTGTGAATTTTGAGGTACAACTTTCTATTGTTGTCTGAATCAAAGTTGCTAAGTTGCATATACGTACTAAAAGCACGAAGGTTGGAATTTCTATTGCATGCTATTGTTGCTAAAGTTTATTTATAACTTGCACCAATTTATTATACTACTGGCTAAAATCAGTGTAAATAAATAAGGCATGACTTGTGGAATGTAACTGATGAAGCTATAAGCCTGTTTTGTCTGGCCATTTAGTCTCATACATGATCCATACAAAAACAGTTTTAAAAAGACTTTAGAGTGATAGTTGTATAAATGGTGTGTTGTGCTGCCAAGCCAGTCAGACAATTTTCTATATGCTGTGCAGATGTTGAAAATGGGTATAGTTTCAATGTAACTGGAAGTGTTAACATGAATAAATAAATTGCATGTACTAATAGCATGGAATTTTTTATCTGTGTCAGCTCCTGGCTGTGGCCGCTGCAGGAATGGTCTTTCTTTACATACTTTATTTATGTACTATGTCTAGTTAGACAAATTTTGTAAAAACTGTTTTGTTATACTTGCTTCAGTATGGGTGACTGTAAATATTAGCAATTGAGGAATTTTGTAAAAGGTTTGAGAATGAACTTTGTGTGATTTTTTTCACCTGCATACAGCTTGTATTACTACCCGTATGATGCATGTATTTTGATTCTAACACTGTTCAGGTACAACAGTAAATTTTTCTTTTTGTTTCAGGAGAAACTAACCTTCCTCCATAGCTTATACCAGCGTTTGGTAGCAGGCTGTGTACTTATAAAACAACCAGAAGGCATCCTAGATAGATTCTCTTGGTCTGAGCTTTGTGTAGTCTTGCAGGAAAATGTTGATGCCCTGATCTTAGACCTCAACAGGGCTAATGAGAAGGTAAGTGTCCTTAGGCACCAGCTACCTCTATTAAATTCAGTGACATTTGTCCGCATCACAGTATCATTAAAAAGGACTGACATTCATCTTGTTTCAAAAAGGATTTGGACGTTAATAATTCAATACCATTAATTATGGCTTGTCTACAACTCAGTTTGATGCCATTGCTGTGGGCATGTAAATGTGACTGAAGTCTGTATGAAGTCTCTAAGCTCCACTTTCAGTGCAGGACATGCTAATAGTACTAGCCAATATTAGCCACAGGGACCTAATTAAAAGAAAATAAATTAATCTTACTGATGAAGCAATTCAAAGAACTTAGTCATTTACACTAATAAAACAAGTCTTTATTTTACCATAAAAAAGAAACAAAATGCACTTACTCTAGGAATATCATCTTTAAATTATATGTTTATGATTCAGAGGTACTATGCCAATGTATTTTTTTCATTTAATTGTAACTTATGGATTATAAAATTTGTATTCAGAAGCACAAATAGGAAGTGCCGATTTTTATAAAACGTGTCAATATTTGTTATAGGGAGAAACTGTACCTTTCTGAATTATTTTGATGTAAGTAAGTTTTCATGGCCTTTCTGCACAGAAATCCCTGCATTTTTAGGAAAGAAGAGACCTCTTTTTAAATAAGTTAAACTGTCTTCACAAACTAACATATGCCAGTCTTTAGGATTTCAGTTTATTTTCTGGCTCCATTGATGAGGCCAGTCCTAAGCCTAGTAGAGTGACTCCAGAACTTGGCTGTCCTGAAATTTTGGTTTTGAGTCATAGGAAGGGAAAAGCTCTTTTGAACAACTGTCATCTTCTGGAATTGTTACCACTCTTTTGGTCCAAGTAAGGTATAGGGCTGATTATGGTGAATTGTTTTAACTCTACCCGTCATTTAATAAATACCCCATCAGTCAGTTAAAATTACTGAGGAGAGATAGGATAAAATCTGTATTATGCAGATTTGATGTACATTTATATTTTCCTTTTGAAGTAAAAGAGGAAAGAGAATGGAGCAGAAGGGAGCAAACATTGTTGAAAGTGTTTGGGGGTGTTGTGTCATATTGTTTCTTGCTTTTTAATTTATTATGGTTACTGATACGGACTGTGAGGTCTCTAGGGCTCTTTTCATGTACTTACCAGCTTTTCAGGGTTTTGGAACAGTATTGTTACCTGTGTTGTACCTGCTTTCTTGAGAACAAAATTCTCCTGTTGCATTTCTGTGTGACCTATTTTCAGGGTATCTTTCTGACATTCCCTAGTAGTAAAAGTGTGTATGTGTGTGTATTTAAAGATCACTGTTAGCTTGATTCATTCCTTCATTTAGTTTGCATGGGAGCTGCAAAGTTATCCACAGAGTGAATCCCTTCACACTTGTTGAAAACACATCATAAACTAGTGAGCTACTTGTAAGAAAAGCATTCTGTAAGCTAAAATTTCCTGGAATTCTTTTAATACTTAATACCATCTGTAATGTCTTGGCTTTCCACTGAAACAAAAATTAAATTAATGGCTGGTTTTTTACTTATTTTTTACGGTTCTTGCAAACTGCTAAAGGACTGGTATACTCACATTACTATTTTAGCAGCACAAGGTTTAATGCACTTATTTAAAAAAAAATGCAGGAAGTGTCCCATTCGGGTTTTCAGCCAAAAAAGCAAAAAATATCTGCAGGGTGGTATATGGATGGCAAAACTGAAACCAAATTTTTGTTCATTTGTTGCACAATTCAAGTAAATAATCTGTCATGAAAGACTTCTGCTTAGTTTTAATGAATATGTTGAAGAAATTACAGATTACATTTTCTGCTGGAATAGCCTGTGGTTAAATTAGTATGTACAATAAAGTAAAAAGGTGTTTAGAGAGGTAAAAACATTTCTTTTTAAATGCTTGTCACACAGATATCTCACCTAGAATATGTTTGTAAGAACAAGTCCAATACTATGAAGGAGCTTCAGCAGAGCCAGGAAGATGCTTTTAACAAAATGGCTGAGCAGATGAAAACACAAGCAAGCTGTTGGCAGAGGGAAAAGAGGTATCTGGAGCAGCAGTACTCAGATCTCCTTGGGGAAGTTCATGCAAGGGCACAGGTATGGTGCTGGGAACTTCTGATTTATTTTTTTTTCTTGTAAATATTTAATGGATTATTTCAGTAGTGTAAGCCCCTAACCAGTTTAAGGTTGTTCAAAACTAAAAAAAAAACAAACCACAAAAAAACCAACAACAAAAAAAAAAACCAACAAACCCCTGTATGAGTATTAACTTCATTTATAGCAAGAAATAAATAACTTCGTGAAAACATTCCAGAGTGAGCTGCCTAATTTGACCTACAGTTGCTAGCGATTCTCTTTTTTTGAGAATGTTAAGGCTGCAAGATTGAACTTATTTGTTTTAAGAATTATATAGGGCAGCAGTTATTTTTTCAGTGTCATGCTTTGCAAAGGCTGTGTAGAGTAACAGTAACGTTGTGTCATTGGGGGATAAATTTAGGTATATACATTCTGACCCTAAGAAGCAATTAGCGGTTACATTGGTAGATTTCAACATTATTGAAGGACTCTGTTACAAAAGTAAAAAACAAAAAAGGTGAAAAAGTGTAAAAAGTATAAAACTGTTGCCAATAATTGTTAGAAAGGTTATTTACAATCTAGAATGTTCACTGTTACTCTACAGCCACTGATCATTATATTTTCAATCACATTCCTTTACATGTGTTTCAGTTAAAAGTGTTGTGAAATAGAGGAAATAAGAGGAAATAAGATAAGCCATCTGAAACTTACTTCATCAGAATAACACTGTATTTGACTCAGATTTTTAGGCTTGAAACTCTTTGCATGGTAATTTCTTAGGAATGAATTATAATCTTGTAGATATTATTTGCTTGATACTTACATTGCACATCAGAGATTGGCAATGCAAAAAATGTTCCGGTGAGTGGAATAAGTGGCATCCAGATTTATATTAAACTTCACCTGTAGTTTCCATTTATGAAATCATTGCCAACAAAAAGAATAGTGAACTGAGGAAGCTTTATTTTAAAAATGATGTTTCCTTCCTAAAGAAAAAGTGGACTTACACAATATATATATATAAGGTCTGAGTCATCTCTTTTGGAACGCTAGTGTTTTGTGAAAAATTGGTGCTGTGCAGTTTAGTGTGCCATTCTTTGGCATGGTGCTGAACCTGTCAGTCTTCCCAGCTGAATGGTCTAGACAGCATGGAGAGCATGTACTGAAAATGTGTCTCTCCCTTGTGAAGCACACATTAGGCATGTCTTTTGGAAAAAACCTTTACCTATCAACTTGCTGTGCAGGACTACTGAGTTTCTAAAAGGGAATTGTTTTTCTGTTAGAAAGATCTGGGCATGTTTTCTAACACTGCTGGAGTAGTGCAAACTGGTATATAATCTAGGTAGTGAAATGTCTGTATACACTTAGATGATTCAACAATCTCTTTTCCATCCCATGGTCCAGTTTGTTGTTCTTATCATTCAGTGTTAAACTATCAAGAAGACAGTCTAATTTCTTCTGGATTTCTAATTTGTGACTGACTTTGGATTTGCAAATACTCGATTAAGACTTTCCCTCCCTGGGATCCATGGACACCTGTTATTAGGGCTGTCCTAATCCTGATTGCCTGTTTTTCCAAACTGTATTTTACTTATTGCATTTTGAGCCTGCTAGCCATATTTTTCTGCAGGGTCACTGCTCTGTTGATCAGAGGTGTGCAGACAGACTGCCATAGCCTTATTACCAAAGGAAACAAGGAAAAATGTGCCACAAGTTACAGAATGTCTTCAAAAGATCTTTTAGATTTACTGACTTGCCAGTGTTTACAGAAAGATACAGAATGCAATATTTAAATGTAATGATTTTAGCAGACTTTAATAATTAAATTTTATAGGAAACATATAATCAGTGCAAGTGGAATATAATTTGCCAGTATGTCATTGTGGAGCCCCTGGTGGTCTAGTGGTAAGGGCGCGGCGCTGTCACCGCGGAGACCCGGGTTCGATTCCCGGTCAGGGCCACTCCCGGGCAGGTGGGGCTCGTTAGCCCTGAAAGGCAACCCACCTACGTCCTAAGGACCTCGCTGCCACCGTCCAAGCTCGCTTGGCCCCTGCAGATGAACCTTAGGATTAAAGGGTGGGCTCAGTTCCGTGCACACTGTGTCTCACCTAAAAAATCCAATGCGCAGGCTGGAAGGTGGAAAGACCTTCCCTGGATCTTCGCTCGCGAAGACTGGCCATTATTATTATTTCATTGTGCAACTGGGGGGGTCTCCTCACTTGCTCTAGCACTAGAAGGAAAATGTAGCAATTTACTGCACTTTCCATCCAGAGATCTGAACGTTAATTGCAAGCACTTTAGTGAACTAACCTCTGGTAAGGTTTACTTCCTTTCTAAAAAGGAAAGATACTGATTTTTCCTAATGATATTTGTTACTTTGTCTTCAACAAGTGTTTCATGACTACTTCTAGGTATTTTCTCCTCAGAGATCCTATGTCAAGACTTCTTAAGTTTTTTGAATTGTTGCTACATGTGTGAAATTAAGATGAAGTGTGTTAATTCGTATTCTCAAGAATTAACACAGAGCCTTAACTGCACAGCAGTATGAGTAATGTATCTTGAAAATTATTGCTTTGGTTTATTAGAACTTCAGTAAATAGTTAGGGCTTTTCAGAATGGTCTTCTTACAATTAAAATGTAACACTGCAAAAATTGGAGGTTTTATAGCAGAGACACCTGCTACTGTTTTTGTCCCCAGCCAGTACTGTTCAGGGTCCCTGGTTCCAAGGTAGAATCTATGAATGTTAATAGGTACTACTTCACATGGTACTGTAGGTCAGATGGATCATAATCTGAAGGCAGTTTCACTGTTTTTCTGTAGGGCAGAAATTCCCAGAGTATAGCCTTATCACAGGTCAGCAATAACCAAGGTACTCTATAGATACCACCCTTTGTCAGTGGTCCCCGTGTTTGGAGAGTCAATGGAGCTTAAAATGCATATCCTTTTTCCTTACCTTTTTTAGCAGGAGTCCAGTCCTCTTGATTTGATAGTGTGCCATTTTGAAAATGTTACTGTGCCTGTTCCTTATACTCACACAAATTATTTATTCAGGCTGTTCACAGTCTCATAGGAAATGCCCTCTGAATTTTAACTACCAGTTGTTATTTGCTTGTTATTTAGATATTTATTAATCTGTCCCCATTTTTTGCGGCAACCAGTTAAAATAGAAGGGTTTTGTTCTGATATGCAAAAACACATTGTAAGAGGAAAATTCTGTAACTACTTAAAAAATGTTAATTTCAACAGAAAAATAAAAGGTTTGCTAAATTGGAAAGGGAAAAAGTCCTCTAGGGAGAAAAAAAAGTTGTGTTTTTTTTTTGTTTGTTTGTTTGTTTGTTTTTTGTTTTTGTTTTTGTGTGTTTGGGGTTTTTTTGTTTTTTTTTTTTTTTTTTCTGTTTGGAGGCCTTACTTTTACAGCAAGGCAGGTAAATTAGATAAAGGATGTAATATATTGCAGTTGTATCAAAAGTCAGTGCAATCAGTGCAAAAGGAGGAGTATGTATAACTATACTGGTTCTGACCAACTAGGTGTCTTTGGTAGACATGTCTGGCCCTTGTACTTAAACCACAGCAAGGGGAAGACAAGGCCCTTGATGTTGTTTATTTATAGGTATAGGTTTATATATTTGGAAAAATACAACAGCTGAAATGCAGGAGTTGTAGACTCACAGAATGACAGAATGGGTCAGGTTGGAAGGGACCACAGTTGGTCATCTGGTCCAACCTCCCTGCTCAAGGAGGGTCGTCCCAGAGCACATCGCACAGGATTGTGACCAGATGGTTCTTGAATATCTCCAGTGAGGGAGGCACCACAACCTTTCTGGACAATCTGTTCCAGTACATTGTCACCCTCACAGTAAAGTTCTTCCTCATGTTCAAGTAGGTCTCCTGTACATCAGTTTCTCTCATTGCCTCTTGTCTTGTCACATGGCACCACTGGGAAAAATCTAGCTCCGCCCCCTTGACACCCTCTCTTCAGATACTTACAGACACACTGATGAGGACACAGAATCTCAGAATGTTCAGGGCTGGAAGGGACCTCTGGAGCTCACCTAGTCCAACCCCCTGCCAAGGCAGAGTCACCTACAATAGGTAACATGGGAAACCCAGGTGGGTTTTGAATGTCTCCAGAGAGGGAGACCCTACCTCCATGGGCAGCCTGTTCAGTGCTCTGTCACCCTCAGTGTAAAGAAGTTCCTCCTCATGTTACAGTGGAGCTTCTTGTGTTTTAGTTTATGGCCATTGCTCCTCATCCTGTTGTTGGGCACCACTGAGAAGAGTCTGACTCCATCATCTTAACATCCACCTTTGAGATATTTATCTGCATTAAGGAGATCTCCTCTCAGCCTTCTCTCCTCTAAACAGGCCTAGCTCCCACAGTCTCTCCTCATAAGAGAGATGCTCTAGACCCCTGATCATTGCTGTGACCCTCTGCCAAACCCTCTCCAGTAAGCTCCATGTCTCTCTCATACCGAAGAACCCAGAACTGGACACAGCACTCCAGATGTGGCCTCACCAGGGCCGAGTGGAGGAGAAAGATCACCTCCCTCAGCCTGCTGATCATGCTCTTCCTCATGCACCCTAAGATACTATTGGCTCTCCTGGCTGCATGGGCTCACTGCTGGGTCATGGTCAATTTGCCATCCACCAAGACTCCTAGGTCCTTCTCTGCAGAGCTGTGCTGTAGTAGGTCAGTCCCCAGCTGTATTGGTACTTGGGGTTATTCCTCCCTAGGTGTAGGGACCCTACACTTGCCCTTGTTGAAACTCATTAGATTTCTCTTTGCCCAACTCTCCAGCCTGTCAAGATCCCACTGAATGCAGCACAGTCTTCAGGTGTATCAGCTGCTACCCCTAGTTTAGTGTCATCAGCAAACTTGCTGAGGGTGCACTCAATCCCTTCATCCACGTTGCTGATAAACAAGTTCAATAAGACTAGATTGAGTATTGATCCTTGGGGAACACCAACTGACTACAGCAGGCCTCCAGCTGGATTCTGCTTTGCTGATGGCAACCCTCTGAGCTCTGCCATTCAGCCAGTTCTTCCTCTGCCTCACTGTCCATTCATGTAACCCACATTTCCTGAGCTTACCTATGAGGATGTTATGGGTGACAGTGTGTGAGGTCCCCTCTCAGTCATCTCTTCTCAAGGCTGAACAGGCCCACCTCCCTAATTCTATCCCCGTAAGAGAGACGTTCCAGTCCCTTTATTGTCCTCTGCTGGACCCACTCCAGGAACTCCATGTCACTCTTGTACTGAGGAGCCCAGAATGGGACACAGCACTCCAGATGTGGTCTCACTAGGGCTGAGTAGAGGGGCCAGATCACCTCCCTTGTTGTCCTTTACATGCTTGGACAAATTTAATTTTGGATGGGCCTTGGCCTTCCTTGTCTCATTTCTACTTATTCTGACAACCTCTCTATATTCATTCCAAGTGGCCTGATCCTGCTTCCATCTCCTGTGTATTTCATGCTTATGCTTCAGTAATGCAAGTTCTTCATTCATTAATACAGGTCTCTTGCCCCCTTTACTCTATTTCTTGCTCATCAGGTTGCATCATTTTTGAGCCTGGAGGAAGTGATTCTTGAATATCAACCAACTCTTTTGGACCCCTCTTCCCTGCAGGACCTGCTCCCATGGGATTCTTTGAGATCCCTAAAATGGCTAAAGTTAGATCTCCTGAAGTCCATCAATCTTACTTGCTGTCCTACTTCCTCCCCACCTGATGCTGAACTCCATGGTTACTGAAGCCAAGACTGCGTCCAGGCCTCCCATCTCCAACACGGCCTTCCCTGTTTCTTAGTATAAGGTCAAGAAGCATACCACTCCTTGTGGGATTCTCCACTACCTGTGACAGGGTTTTGATCACATTTCACATAGCTGTTCTCTCTGCTGCCCTCTGGGAGCAGTGCCAGGCTCTGGCACTTCCAGCAGCCTCAGACCTGTGCCCCTGCATGGTTTCATGAGTGCTCTCTCTGGGTAGCAATGTCCTTTGTGGTGTGTGCACAGGAAGCAACTTTTGTCCAAGTGGACAGCACACTTGAGCTCTCTTGGGGAAGGGGATGATCACCAACTATGCTAAGTGCTTGAACTGGCAGCACCTCAGTGCCATTCCTGCTTGCCCTGCCTGCACAAATGTCATCATGGTGCCCTGGCTGACGTCCCATGCCCTGTTTGCCTGCTCTGTTCATTGTTCTTCTGGTCGCTTACCCTCCCTGGGGGACAGCTTTAGTACATGTGGAGGTAGGTGCTGTCTCTGCTGCTGCCACCCATGCTGAGTCAGAGCTGCAAAAGGATAACCTTCTTATGTCTCTGTGTCATCATATTTCTAGTTTCCAGTTCTGTTTCCATGCCAGAATAAAGGATAAGGGCACAATAAGAAGTAGGATAAAATAGTTTTGCTAGTAGCACCTGATTTCTGTAAAGGTTTCTTGGAGCCAATGAAGCTCTGCAACCCAGTGAGGTGCCCGTCAAAGCTCAAGCACCAAAGGAAAGCAGGTTACCAATGTTTAGGAAGAGAAGCATATGTCCCTTTCCAAAACTGTGCTTTTAAGCTTTAAAGGAAACACTAGAAACAGTGTCTGGTAAGACAAAAGAAATTATTAGCCAGGAAAAGTAAGAAGGTACATTTTCTTACAGAACTTTTACATTTCTGAAGTCAGAGATTGTCTTATTTACTTTTGCATATTACCATATCACCGTAAGCACAAAAACAAGCTTTAATTAGCCAGAGCACTGAATATTGGTATTGCTGCCAAGGAACCCTGCGGGGATCACAGTTTGTTTACTTAGATGTTGTGTTTCACCTGTGATGGCCAGAAACCTAAGTTGTTTTCTAAATTCAGCTTGCCTTTTCTGTTCCTTCCAGTCATGCTATCAGGGTTTTTATCTATAAAAATCAAACACTGTAAATAATGCAGTAGCACTGAAAGTATTGTACGTGTTCATACTTAATTTTAGCATGAAGTAACATATGTGGCCTGTAAATTGCATTTCAAAATTAGTAGATCTTTTAGTGGCCTACTCTGGTTTTGTATCACTTTAAGTATTTCAATAGCATTACAAATTCTTTCATTTCTAAAAAAACCGGATAAAATATTTATTTGGTCAAAGACATTTTGAACTGACATTTTGACTAGGATGTAGTGTAGAGGCTTCTATTTTCATTCTAGAGATAGTTATATATTTTTTTAATCCTGTTGTGCTTGCAGGATAGAGGAGGGAAAAGAAACTAGGGTATCCCCCTCACCACTTGCTTGGAACCTGTACAAAGTAGAACACATGAGAATGTGCCTGGATGATACTATTTTACTTCTCTTTTGACCACTGCTAGCAGGAACAATATCACACCATTTTAAACAAAAATATCTGTAGCTCTAAGAGACATATCTGAAACTTAGCATAATCCTCAATTTTCTTCATCACGTGGGTTTATTATTCCATTCATGTTTTCCTTTTTGTGACCATGTATTATAAATGCAGCATACACGTTTAATTGATCTTGTGGGATCTTTGTGAACAGTGCCTAAAGTTTATTACTTCCTAATACCAGTGGATCCTGTTTAACTGTAGTCACCTTCCCAATCACAAAGGGCTTTCATGCATCAAGAAGCCAGTCTAAGTCTCCGAGGTTGCTTAGAGCTCCCAGCGTAGTGTCTTGATTCCTTTATAGGAACTGCAGTCTGCATACTCTAACATTAGTCCTGACATTCTATGACTTGTTAGCATCTTCATTTTGCTAAAAATTTTTGGAGAAAAATAAAAAGTGTCCTGTAACTTAGAAAAATCTGTAATGGCACTAGTCAAAATAAAAATATCTGTATTACACTGTTCTTTTGAAAACTCAATTCTTTATGAGACCTAATTAATCTGTGAATATATAAGTAGGGGGTTGATTACAAAGTAATTAAGAGATCACCTTTACTTCCCCTTTTCCAGCTGCTGCCAATCTGTCTAGGTTTATGTTCCAGAGTCTTCCTTATTTTTTTTTCTCTCCCTTACACTAACTTTCTTTCTGCTTTGTTGAGCAATGTTCTTTCTGAAATTGGAGGGCATAATTGCTAACTGTTAAGTCAACTCATAAAACTGTATTGTGAGCAACTGGGTGTTGTTGGACCTTGTGTAGGCTACTGCAGTACCTAGTGGATTATCATCAGAAACCAGGAATCTGTTTGTAGCTGAAGATTGTGAAAACTTTGAACCCTATTGATTCGTTTTCATCTCTGTAACTGTTTACTAGAAGAAATACTGTCATAATCATTACTAATAATTTTTCTCCTTTAATGTATGTTATTTGAATGTGAAAAAAATTAATTTTTTTTATCTTTTGTCTAAGTAAAAATGATTTTGTTGCTTAGAAAAAAATCTTGTTGTTAATATTTCTTTTGGCTTTGTTTGTTTGTTTGTTTGTTTTTCCCTTTTATCCCAGGAATACCAAGAAACAGCAGAGAAAAATAAGGAAAAAGTGTGTGCCCTTGAAAAAAGTCAGGAGAAATTGGCCCTTGAAAGTGTTTCTGTGAAAAATACATTAACACAGTTTCAGAAGGAGCATTCATCTCTCTTGGCAGCCTGTGCGCTATTGGCAGGTGCCCTATATCCTCTCTATGGCCAATTGTGTGCTATGTCTTCCCAAAGAGACCTTCTCCAGGATCAGGTCAACATTTACGAATTAGTGAACCAGAAGATTAGGACCCTTGTTCATACTCTCTCTGATGGTGAAGAAAACAGTCAAAATGAAGTAAAAATTAAGAAAAGAAAATTCCAAGGCCTGATTTATGTATTCCGAAGAGCTGTGATTGCAGTTTTGGCAGCTAACAGACTTAAAGTTTTAGCCCAGTCTTCTAGTTCCCTCTTCACCTGGACAAATGGCATAAAAGAAGGCATTGGAATTCGAGTTTGTGTAGGAGAATCCAAAGGCAAGCATAATCTATCAAAACATTCATGGTTAGAGAATAATATTTAGTAATATTACTAATAATAGAATGTAAAGACAAATTTAATGACATTTTGACAAATGTAATTTCTAGATTTTTGATTTTTAGATTACTTGACAAATGTAATTTCCCCTAAAAGGAAATACTTAGTCTGTTAAACGTTGCAAATAAAGTTGCAACTACAGAGATAAAATCACACTGTTTGATATCCTTGATATTTGCTTTATGGATTTCAGAACTAGGTACATCTTCTCTATGTGGTAAATAGCTTGAAATGTTCATACGTTATTGATAATCAGCATATTTTTTGAAAAGGTATATCCTCTTATTAATAACTTGTAATGTTTATTTCCTACTGAAAAATAAAAAAAAATTGCTTATTGATTCACATAAAGTATTAGTATAGGATTTCTAAATTTTCTTTAGAGATTATGTAGTCTTTTTGTCACTTTCTGTTGCCAGAAAATCTCATGTGTCGCCCTACAAGGAAAAATGGCATAAAAATGTTTCCCAAACTAGAAGATTGATCTACTTTTCTCTTTTAGTAGTTCTGGGAGGATATTTAATACAGTCTAAATTGTTCTGAAAGAAGAATTAGTCTTTCCCTTATGTCCTTAGTCAGTTTCTGAAAGAGCTGGGGATAGTAGTGTGCCTTATTGAAGTTATTCAGTTATGATGTTGTTAGGTACAATTCTGTTTCACAGGTTGCGAAGAGGAGGAGCTTAACTGTGTTGAAGCACTCAACTGGTTTACTAGTTCTAACCTCCTTGCTGCAATAATCGGTTCTGTCACTGAGTTGCAGGATGTTATTAACAAAACAGGTAATACTAAAAGTATATTCTTGTAGTAGAAGATTAGATAGCATCATTTGCATCTTTAGGATTTTACCTAAACTATTATGGATCAAATCTCCTTAGACTTGTATTGTTCGAACAGATTAATTTTCTTTAATTGGTAATATCATACTTTATCCTTTTGGTATATAGAGTCATGGGAACAGAAGGCTGAAGAGGCTTTTAGAAGCATGTAAACAGTCTCAGTTGATACAATGTATAGCAGTCCTTATTTTATGTCTCTATTGTGTTCTCTCTCTAAGTTTATGTTTAATTAGATTTTTGTCTATATTCCCTAATTTTCTCAGTCTATCTTTGTATAGAATTCTACTGTGTCTATGGAAAACGTAGTGTCAGTTTCTGGAAACGTCACCTTGTTATTCTCAGCTGTTGATTATTTTTCTTAATTTATTTGCAGTGAGAACTGGTCTAAGGTTCTACTTGGTTCATCTGCATTGCTGCCATCCTTAGTTCTTTGGTAACTTGTAGTTTTAAAATAAGAACACTACTGTCACAGAATAAAAGATGTTATGGATGGATAATTTATATGAATAAAGGGAAATAGTAGAACAGAGGGAAGGTGATACATTTCCCAGAACACTAGACACTGAACTGGTACTAGAAGACTACCATTGAATCAAAAGTGTTTTGATTCAATTTCAACTGCTCTCTTTCATCATCCTCTTCTCAGTAACTTAAATTTATATCCTTGCAAAGTGAAGTTTGAACCTTGTTTCAGAATATTTACAGGGTTTGCAATGCAAGTGTGCCTGTGTATAGAGCGTTGTGTAGGAACAGCAAATTGAACAAGAATCAAGACAAACTCATCAGCAGCAAACAGATATGCTGAAGTGACTAGTCAGAATACCCAAAACATCATGATATTTTGCCAATTTGAAGTATATGAGAGTTCTGGTGGGCTCAATTTACTAGATATCTCTGCACTCAACAGAGACTTGATTTTTGAGAATTAGGAAAAGCCATGCTGAGAATGTCATGGTCACAGCCAGTTTGGTGATTCTTTCATATCTGATCTCTATTTAAAGTTATTTTCACAGAACCTCAAGGTCTAACTGCTCATGTATTACTTGGAATTTTGTTCCTCATGAGATCTAAAGTCTCCCAGGAATCTTTGGTTCAAAAAATAGTAATAAATAATTTAAAGTTTGATATGAAATTTCCAGAAGTATTGGAGTAATTAGGCTCTGAAGGAATATATTGGAACGAAAACCTCCACACTTAGAAAATTATTTTATGTTCTGTAAGTAATATTTTAAGTAGGACTTAAGCCTTCAAACTGACACAAATGAATTTGGAATCTTTTAAAACTGTAAATAGGCAATTGGAGAGGCATCTGGTCTCTTCAGATCTTTAAATAATGACAGTTCCAAATCAGACTGCACATCACAGGAGAAAGCAGGTACAGGAAGGTGCTGTCTGTATCGACAAGATGGAATGGTTCAATTATGTTTAAAGATGGCTAGATTCTGAGGAAGTATTTGAAGCAGCTGAAAGAAACCAAATCCAGATCACTCAGATAATACTGGAACATTTAGGCTTGTGCGCCCTGGTGATTTGAGTCACATTTCTTGATCTTTTAACTTTTAAATACATGGTTTTGATTTGACACTGATGTTCACTTCCCTTCATAGTGTTTGTTAGTTTGGTTCTCATTCTAAGATGTCTTGGAATGATCCCTTAGCTTCAGTTTCAATACAAGTTCATTACAGTTGGAGTTTTTTGGTTTTTCTTGGTTTTTTTTAAGGTTGATTTTCTAGGTTTGTTAGAACAGCATCTGTAGTGTGATAAATGAGAGAAAGTAAAGGCCAAGCTTTTCCAATACCTATATCATCAATTGTTACATATACAAAACTTTTGAAGCTTGACATGAACATTTTAGTCTTTCATAATACTAAGATAATCCTCCTGACTGTTCAATCTCACCAAAACAGAGTAAACAAGGATTGTTTTTTCGTGTCAGTGAAGTAAGATTTGACTCTTTTCATTGTCTTTTTCTTAATTTATTTTACGTAAGACTTAATTTCTTTTTGTGATATACATATCTTTGTGTTAATTATTTCTGATACTCATCATAATGTATATCATTTAGTAGTTTTATTGTAATTCCTTTTTCCTTCATGGCAAATACATAAAATATATGTATTTAAACAGTATTTTCTCTTCCTAACTATTATAGATACAGTTCCTTGTGAAATTGTATTAAATTATCATTTTATCATTTAAAGCAATCAGTAACTTACTTCAACATAATTTCTGTGTATTTACTCCAAGTTACTCTTCATATAAAAACTAGAGGACATGAAGATTAATCCCTATCTCAGGAAAGTACCTTAAGTTGTGGATGCTGAACTCTATGAATAGTGGGAGTCCTGACTGTGAAGTAGAATGATAATTTCAAATTGCTACCACGCAATTGTATGAAGGGTTATTTAAAATTTATTTTTAATACAGTAAATGCTGAGATTCTAGACACAGGGAAAAGGGCTGCCATGCTAGGTACTGCACATATGGAGCAATACTGTGTTTTCTGACAGGCAGACAGTCTTATAAACTGAGATACCAAGTGGAAATACTAGGAAAAATGAAGGAACAGTAGCTCATTCATGGTGTCTGTGCTTTAATATTTATCAAAAATCATGGCAGAGTCCTTAACATGGAAAGCCATATGAATGTTCTAGTTTTAATTTAAGGTTAGTTTCATTAAACATTCAAAGTGGTGAATGTATCATGACTGGAGAAAAGAGAGGGTCTTTGATGGTAATTGACTACTATTACAGGATAATCTATGATAAGAGTTGAATTGAGGAAGGTAGCTTTTTCTTTTTTTGTGATCAGTAATTGAGAACCAGCATAAGGAAAAGAGAGGACCCTTGGCCAAGGTAGACAGAGCATTACAATAGCAGTTTTTTTTCTGGGTATGAAAAGAATTTTTTTTTTTTATTTCAAAGGGTGTATTGTTAGTTGAAGTGCAAGATAAAAATAAGATGAGATTTTTAACTTTAAAGATGAATAGAAAGAATTCTATCACTGTCATGAAGAAAAGTCAGAGCTACTAGTAACTGGGGTTATAGAAAATGTGTATTCAAAAATTATATTCCATTTGAACACTGGAATCATTGGAATGCTGGTATTTCAAAATCAAGCAGGAGAATGGCTCTGAAAATATAATATTTGACTTTATCACGTGCTTTTCTTTTTGTTATTTGCTTATAGATAAATTTAACCTTGTGTAAATGATCTTTATGGTGAAAATTGTAATACAAAAATATTAATAAGCATGTTTTTGTGCTTTTAACCTTTGGCTTTTTTTCTTCACAATCTTTAAAAAAGACTTTTTAAACTTAAGCTGTGGGGTTTTTTTTCTGCTTATAGTCTTAAGTAAATACTTTAGTTCACTGCAGCAACAGGAGATCTGCTGTACTACTGAATGTAAATAAGCTCTTCCATGCTTGTCATCTTACACTGATAGTATCATAAGACAAGTAATGACAGATTAAGACCTGCCTAGCTGAGGGAAAACTAAATTACAAGACTTTTATTAAGGCATAAATAAACCTATTAACTGTTATCTGGAATACCAATTAGTGGAAGGAGCACTGACAATTTTATTTATCAACATTAAACACAATTATTAATTACAGACCTTGACGAATCTAGCAGTAAGCAGGACATGTTGGGTGTGCTGGGGCCTTAAGTCCATTATATGAGAAGGATGATTACCAAAATCCTATGGGAAAATAAGTAATTGTAGCTGTAAAATTTTAATTGCCTTGGAATAAGGTAAATTATATTCTCTTGTCTCAGAATATAAATAGTACGGTGTTAAGGTACCAAGCCTCACTAATTTTGAACAGCAAATGACTTAGACATCTGTAGAGGGGAGGGAAGAGGAGTCCGGAAACCCTCAGAAATTTGCATTGTAAATATTGAGATAAAGTGATTTACCATGTGCTATCACATCTGACTTACTTCACCTGACTTGCATTTGCATGCATTCGTCTTGCTTGTTTTCTGAATTACAAAATTAAAGCACCAGAGCAAGTCTTAAGAAAGTGTTGGAGAAGAGCATGGTAACAACTGGAAAAATAGTCTTTGGCAAACAAATCCTATACTTTAGAATCCTATCCTACCCTTCCATTTAAAAATTGATAAGAGTAGGATTTTCATTGCTAAATACACAATTTGTCCTAATGTCTCTCTGAGATATTCCTGTGAACTCAGTCCTCCAATCTTTAATAAAAATTTCCTACTGAGTATTTTAAAGATGCTGTTTGTTGTTGCTTTTTTTTCCCTGAAAGAAACTGAAAGTAGTAACCTATCTGATATTATTTTTCTGGGTGGTTTGTTGTTGTTGTTGTTGTTGTTGTTTTTTAAAGGTACAAAGTCTTGGCTTTCTGGACAGTTACTTTTAAGTGCAGCCAGGAACTCCTTTTCAAAACTTATGGACAAGCTGAATGTAATTATGGAGACTGTTCCATTAGACCACAGCAAGTGCATTACTTCTCTGGAGAAAGACTCTTTGGTACACAGTCTGGCTCACGGACTTCACAAAATAAATACTCGGGCCCTGGAAGCTGGATTGTGGGACAGACTATCCAGTATGGTATGCTTATTTATAGTGCTACTTCATGTAAGCAGTAGATTCATAAAAAGTCTTATGATGAAGCTTTCTCCATAGTACTATTAATTTTGTTTCAGATTGTTTATGAGTCTGTTACTTTGAAGTCAACTATGTAGGCATTAGAAGCTGATTCGTAACACCCAGAAGCATTAGGGTGTGAATAGTTCTTTTATTTTATTGTCAAGGAATTTTAAGAAAAGATTTAATGTATCCAAGAAATTTATTTAAGTGCTATCAAAATTATATTTGCTTTATAAGAACAAACTTGCTTGTACCTTTAAGTGAATGTTAAGGTTGTTTGTTTTTTTTTTTCTTCTTCTTTTCTGTTTTCTCCTACTTGGTGTTCTGTCTTTCAGTGAAGATAACCTTATTCCTTTTAATCAAAATAAAAGGATAACCTTTCTCAAATAATCAGTCTTGTATTGTGGGCTGTATATGAAAATGCTACTTCCTTGAAAACAGAATTTTCAGTAACCCCCAAGAGTAGGTGAAACAGATTCACATTTTTATACTCAGGTGTGTCTTTTAGAGATGGAGGACAAAATGAGAGCTTTGTCTACTTTGCTTGGGTATTATATGTGATTTATTTTATTGCTAAAATAGATGATACATTATTTCTGATTACTCACAGAAAAACATAGAATCCTTGCAGAAGCAAATATTTGAATTTACACAAAGACTTCATACAGCAGAGGTGGAACGCCGCTCACTGCGTCTACAACTTGCAGAATTCAAATGGGATTTCATTGAGATGAAAAAAGAAGCTGACAAAGCCCAGGGCCTGCAAGAGCAATTAAATATGCTTAAACAAGTAGGTATATTTGATTTAGAGGAGTCTGATTGTAAGAAATCCTTCTTTTTACCTTTTTTTTGGGGGGGGCGGAGGGGGTATGTGTTCCTTTGAAAAACAAATATAAAATTATTCTACTCTTAAAAGAATTTTCTAGAAAACTTGCCTCATAAATGTCACTAAACTGCAAGTCAGACATATTCAGAAATATCTCCCCTCCAAAAGAGTTTCTTTTTGATTTGTACAATGAGATAATCTGGGTAAATTGCATGTTTGGTCTTCAGCAACCTAGGTTTTTTCCATATGTGTCAAATACTGATGTGATTTATATACCCAAAAAGATAGATTTCACTTCAACAGAGTAAGGTCTGCTGGAATGAGGGTATTCAATAGTTACGTTCATGAGACATTTATAAAGTATAAACTTTGCATGGATATTGCTGAATGTTGTGATAGAGTTTTTGCTGTATCTTTCATTTATATCCTAAGCTAGTCAATACAAATTTTAGTGTGCCTGTTTCCCTGAAGGCTTAAGTTTGTGGCTGGAAAAAAAGGCCCATGTACACATATGCACCAAATTCCTCTAACTGTTTACTGTCACTGATCACTTTACTAAAACACTATGGTTTCACTAACCTGTAAATAGTATCGTCTGACATGAGTGAGAAGACACAACAAAAAGGTTCTATAACTGCTTGAACCCACAGTATCGTGAGTAATGGATGCGGTGTTTGAGGGATTGATGCCATTTGGTGGAGGGACTGATGCCATTTGGAGGGTTGTCAGTTTGATCCCTGTCATATTTTTGGATCTGTGCCTTCAATCGCTGGAGGGAAAGAAACTTGTCTTGCTTTAACATATTGGAGATTCACCAAGCGCCTTTTCTACTACGATTTTTTCCTGTAGGTTGTGTTCAAAACTGAACTCACACTGGAGCTATTTGAGAGGATGAATGGATAAGATTCTTGTACGTGCTTTACAGGTGCACAGTATAACTGAAACAGTTGTGTCCCAGAATGGTCAGCATTTTCTGTAGCTGTGCCCGATGCTGATACTGAAGTCCAGTTGGTAGAACTGTCAGTATATCCCAATCAAAACACTTGCCAGTAGGGAACACTTAACAGTTGATGTCACATCCATTCTCTTTCCTTTTCCTAGCTATGAAATGTTTTTTCAAACAAAGAAGGTTATATCAATCATCTTAAGTTTTGCTCATAATGGGTTTTATTTCTTACAGTTCTGAGACAATTAGAGAAAGTTGTCTCAGTTTGGGTTTTCGTTTAAGTGTGGACAGCAGTTTTCTTTGGAGAATTATTTTGTCTTTCTGGAACATTTCTGGGAGAGGAGAGAGTCCAGGAAGGTGTTTACAAGGGTTAACAAAATATACACTAAAATGTAGGACATTGATCTGCATATTTCCTTAGAAATATTGTTTCTTTACAACCTAGAATGCTAATTTGAATAGAATCATGAGTGCATACTGTTTACAGTAGCCTGAATGCTGTTTTGAAAAGGTATGGTGAATAAAGTTGTCTGCCCTCTTATTGCCCTGTGGTCTGTCTTTGAGTTAAAAAACCTAACCTAAAAATTAATAATCTTTAGCATGCTTTTGTTTTAGAATTTGATACATTTACAAGTGGAACTTGGAAAGTCACGCGTGTAAACAAGTGAACATAGTTACACTATCAAACACAGTTTATTTCTCTTAACAGAAATTGATCAACCATGAGAGTTTTGAAAGTGTATGTGAAGAATTAAATAATGCATTGCATCGGGAGCATCAGGCACAATTGCTTTTGAATGAACAAGCACAACAGCTACAGGAGTTAAATAATAAACTAGAATTGCACTCCAGTGAAGAAGCAGATAAAACCCAAGTGTTAAGTGAATCTGTGAAGGTAAGACGATTTTTCATCTGAATTAGACACCTGAAATTTACTTTTTGGTAAATAAGCCAAATGTTGCAGTTCTTGTGCAAATAAAATTATAGGAGTAAACACACACATACTACTAAGTCCATTGGAATTTCAGGGTACTCAGAAAACACTTTCAAGATGACACTTTAAGGTATAACATCACTTTTCTGCTTTTGGAACTGTGTGGTGTACGCCAATATATGTAATCTGTGAAGCGTTTGAAATTTACAGAAGACACATCTGGTGACCAAGCTCTGCAGCTTTATTTATTTGTTTTTTATTTAAAGCACGCTTTGCTGCTTGTGTCTGCTCTTCATCCTTACTACTGTCACCCGTATTTTGAGAAATAGAAGTACTTGTGATTCTGAGGAAGATTTAGGAAGGAAGTCATAAGAAATGTTGAGAAGCAGAAGGAGAAGAAAAAAAAAATTCAAGCTATGACCCTAGCAGAAATTTCAGAAACCATTGTTGAGAATATAGCAATAAAAATGGGTGTCAAGGAGGATGACTTGCAGCAGAGTTGAGATTTGAAGTGGTCAGTGGAGGATGCTGAAGGATGTTAAATTTATTAAGGAGGGTTTTCATTAATGGTACTATTTATTAAAAGTGCCTTACCTCATGGAAGACAGTGACATTTCCTATTTACCAGGTTTTGTGGCTTTTTCTCTCCCTCATGATCCTCTAACTTTAGATGTTTCATTTCAGTGGAAGAATAAAGTTGTCTGATGTTTTATATCAGGTTACTTTTTAATGCTATTGCTGTTTGTTTCTGATATAACTGCAGTATATGTAAGCCATTAGTCTCGTATTTCTCAAAGAAATCAAGAACTTGATGTGAGATTTTTTAAGTGGATACTAGTATCATACAGAAAGGAAGGGATAGAGGACAGATACTATTTGAAATCTTTATTGCAGTTTACTCTATACAATAATACGTGGTATTTCACCATGTTTTACTTCATATAAAATACACCTTTTCGTTTGTTCAGAGTAAATAAAACAAGAAGTCACTTATGAGCAATTAAAATATAGTTTGAAGTTTTAAACAAATTTATTACATAGATTAATTTATATTGAATTAGATTTTGCAGATTCTGTTTTTTATTAATTAAAGGTTACTTACAAATTTTTTGAAACAGTTGTGATCCTAAAATGCATCCTAATCCTGCAACCTTCTAGCAGTTGTTTGCTGCTGGAATAACTTGGTTTACTATAAAATGATGGATTATTGGTTAGAGCTATGGTGGCTAAGAAAGTTGACCAAATAAACTTAAATCTGAAATTTACATTACACCGATTTTGGCTCATTACTTTATAATTTTCCATTCTTTCCATGGAGGAATTTTAACCCAAATTCAAGTTGTAAACTTGTGTGCCGTCCCTCAGCTAAGAGAGCTCTTAATTTCATCATGACATTTACTTCAACAGTTAGTGCAAAATTGCATTGTGGTTGTAGCAACCTGTTGCTGTGACTGTAACAAGAAGGGAAACAATATCAGTTATCATAGCATGGCAACACACGTTCATGATCTAGTGGTTCTTGATTTTTTTTTTAATCTTGCATATATGATTTTATAATGTATACATCCCAAATCATCATCTCACCTTCAGTTTTTATCTTTGCTTTTTACAGTTTCAAATCTATGCTGAATAAGTACTTTTGAAATTCAAATAGCAGTCTAACATAAACTGCTTTGATACTAAGGGGTAAAAGGACTTTTTTTTTTATTATTATTTTGAGCTTTATATGTTTCGGTTTCCAAAATGTAAAAAATAAAATATTTTCTCTCCTACAGTTTACCACAATCCAACTTTATTCATGTCTTTATTCATGACAAACAATAGTTGTCTCTGTCTTTGCCCTGGCATTTTAACTGACAAACCCTTTTCTCCTAGCTAGTTGGGTTTTATGACTTAAGATGTTTGGGGTTTTTGTGTGTTTTTAGCTCTCAGTTCGCAGTACAGTGAAACAATTTCATCTTTGTAGTAATCAACCTTGACCTTGTAAAACAGTGCTCTTACAACTATGTAGGTTTTTAAGCTTTTAAATAATACAGAAATATGAAAAAAGAGAACTGTCGCACCGAAAAAAAGTAAAATAGAAAAAATATGCCTCCATCTTTGTCTTAAAATACAAAATAATCTTATCAGTCTAGATTAAGTGTATATAAAAATTTGGTGAGTGTGGTGGTATACAACTGAGTTCAGGTGGAGTAGAGTAAAAATAATTTGCTTTGAATTCTTTATTTATAATTCTTAAACAGGTAAGAAGGGGAAAATTAAAATATTAGATACTTTAACTTTTGATAGCTTATTTTTAAACTTACTCACACTTAACAGCAATCAGTAAGGAGATATTTTGGTATTCATGTACTTTCATAAAATAGGCTTATTAAAGGAGTAATACTTAATTTCTTAGCTTTATCAGTTCAGATTTTAATCCTGTATATTTTTATCTTCTTAATGGCATATACCATAGAGACATCCCAAGGAACCAATTACATTCAAGGTCAGTTGGAACTAGCAACTCTTTCATACCACCTTTTTTTTTTTTTTAGATGAGGTGAATCAGTAGTTCTGATTCCTCAGTCTTTGAAGAGAAACTTTTACACGAATGCTAAACAGGTATCAATAACAGACATAATTTTTATTCCTGGTCTTAATCCATTAGAGGTATTTTTTTTCTTCCTGTTGATGGGTAATGTGTGTATATTTACTTCCTTTTAGACATGTTAGTACCTGTAATAAAAATAATATATTTTTAAGGTTTTATTGTAGGATCAAGTCCTACAAATAGTTAATTAATCGCTCAAATGCAATATGTGTTACATTATGTAACTTGCTACTGATATGCTTCAAAATAGCCTTAAATACATGTTTTAGAAGAAGGTGCCCTAAATATTGGGTTTGTTTAATTTGCTGAGTTTATTGAAGCTGCCATTTATTTATGACAGCATAAGTGAGAAAAAAATCTCAACCAGGTCCTTTGATAACAGGTATAAAAAAATGTTTTCTGATGAGAATTTTTGGAGTATTTATTTTCAATAGCTGTCTCATTCAAATCATTATATACATATTCTCTCCTCAGAAAATGTAGTATGCTTCACTAAACAGGCATATCTGAATTCATTAGATTCAGATCACAATTGGGATTTCTGCATTTGTCGGAAGTGGATGTTTTCTCTGAGCAGGCTCTCTGTTCTTGGGAGGATTTCAGGTGATGGTGGTATACATTTTTCTACTTTTCATTGCTTTTCCTCTTCATACATTTATAGCGACATATTTTCCCTGAAAAACCATTCAAATGTATATACAATTTCCTTAATTAATTAATTAATTAATTAATACTACTGCACACACTTTGCAAGTCAGTTTCATAGTTAACTATTTCTGAAAATTCTGACTTACAGAAAGGCTAAAAGCCTTCACAAGGGAGACCAAGTGATTTTCATGTTTCTCAAGTAGAAGAGCAAAGACTGTAAGAGCACTTTAAGACTGTAAGAAAAACTAAGAACAGAAAGAAGATTTTTTTTTTTAAAATCTGACACCCTCAGTTGGAAAGATTGTTAGGACTTGGATGCACTGAAGGATACTGTTGATTCTGAAAACTTGTCACTTTGTCAAGAAACTGCATTTCTGTATATTGCCTGGTTAAATATAAGGCTGTTCTTTAAAGAAAGCCGTATAGCTGATTACCATTAGCATCTAACTTAACAGAGAATTTTTATTAATGAAGTTTAGCATGTTAAAGAGAAGCAAGGTCCCCTCTGAATAGGTTAGAAACAAAAAATTGTAATTAATTAATGAAATATGAGAGGTTCGTTTTTGTTTGTTTGGGGTTTTGTGTTTTTGTTTGTTTGTTTGTTTTATTTGTTTTGGGTTTTTTTAGTTTCTGTACTTCTAAACGGCTAAATAATTTGTAAAGTAGGTAAGAATGGATAAGGATTGTCATCTGTCCTGTTCTTAGTCAAAAGAGGTAATGTATTTTCTTATTACAATAAATTACAGATTAAAGAGGATTGTCAGGTATTTAGTTTGCATTAACACTGTAATATAAGTAGGCCTGTTCATTCTCCTTATCTGTTGTGTTACTTTCACTACTGCTAACTTCTTAGTCTTCAAAGAGTTGGGCTTCCTAGGCTTCCTTCTAGCAGCTGCTGTCTTTACATAAGAGATGGCAGACACTGTGGACTGGACCTGAGGGCTTTTCTTCACAAAGGGAAAAAGAAGACAATTGTGATAAAGTCTGCTTTGTGTTGCTCAATCTTAATTTCATATATCTAAACTTAAATTTTACTCTCCTGTGGTTTGTCCGTGGAGTTAGAGTCATCAAATATCCTGAGTTGGAAGGTACCCACTAGGATCATCAGGTTCAACTCCTAGCACTGCGCAGGGCAATCCCAAGAGTTATACCATGTGCCTGAGAGTGTTCTCCAAATGGTCCTTGAACTCTGTCAGGCTCGGTGCTGTGACCACTTCCCAGGGGAGCCTGTTCTAGCACCGAACCACCCTCTGGATGAAGGACCTTTCTCTAATATCCAACCTAAACTTACCCTGACACAACTTCAGGTCATTCCCTCGGGTCCTGTCACTGGTCACCACAGAGAAGAGATCGTCTACCCCTCCTCTTCCCCTCACGAGGAAGCTGTGACTGCAATGAGGTTTCCCCTCAGTCTCCTTTTCTCCAGGCTGAACAGACTGAGTGATCTCATACGGCTTCACCTCAAGGCCCTTCACCATTGGTTAGTTTGATTTGTTGTCTTACTGTCTACTTTATTATCTTATTTGTGCATTAAATCTTCCCTTGAAAATAAATAGTTGTACTCTTTTCTGTTTAGCACTTTAAAAGCAGATTTTTATGTTATGCACAGCTCTTCTGGTTTTGCTTCTCTAGTTAGCCTCTAAGATTCAGGGTCCAAGGATTGCCCTGTTCTTTTTCCACTTTAGAGATCACCTCATTAGTAATATTGATCCCTGTATTTCCTCCCTGAACTAACTTATTTCTGGACAGGTTGTTAGGTCTATGTATTTTCTTTGTTCTGTGCCTAGAACATTCATCAGTATGAGCATGAGCAGTCTGGTGGGAGTGAAGTCAGTACATGGCCTTTAGAATTGTATTTGTGCCACAGTCAGTGAAGCAACCAAGCAAATATCACCCAAGTTGTTGAAGGTCTGACTTAACTCTTCTGAGTCAAGCTTTCTGAAAAATACATAAGTAATAAGCAGAATGGGAGAAAGAATAAAGTTAAAATTGTGATTATGAAATCTTTATGAGTTTGCATTAACATGAAGGTCAGTACAACAATTCAGAATGTTGCAGTGTAAGACAACTTTTTTTTGAGAGCTCTTATTTTGAAAAGATATTGGCATTACTGTTGTGCTATTGTTTCATTCCTCTGCATTTCTTCTTTTTCCAGTTTTGCAAGTTGAATGTTGGTAATAGTTAATTTTAATTTGAGCAATGTTAAAGTTTTACCTTGGAATTAGAATACGTATTCATACCAGGTGCACATTTTTTGGTTTTTGTTTTTTTAAAAATTATGCTACTACACAGTATTTTACTGGCTGTTAGAAGAAATATTATTCAGGCAAATTATTTACTATCTTTATATAGCAAGAAAATAATAAAATACTATCCAAATACCTTTTACTTTACATTGGAGGAAGAATGAAAGCAATTGGCAGTTTATTGCATTTATGTGGAATCTAGTTCAGATGTAAATATCACAGAATCACAGAATATGCTGAGTTGGAAGGGACCCACAAGGATCATCGAGTCTAACCCTTAGCCCTGCACAGGACCATCCCCAAGAGTCACACCATGTGCCTGAGAATATCGTCCAAATGGCCAACAGAGGTGATTGTCCCGCTCTGTTCTGCTCTGGTGCAGCCTCACCTTGAATATTGTGTTCAGTTCTGGGCACCACAGTATAGGAAAGACATTAAGCTGTTAGAGTATGTCCAAAGGAGGGCAACAAAGATGGTGAAGGGCCTTGAGGTGAAGCCATATGAGGAATGGTTGAGGTCACTCGGTCTGTTCAACCTGGAGGAGACTGTGGGGAGACCTTTCATAGAAATATGGAATCATAGAATCAGATGGGTTGGAAAGGACCTCTGAGATCATGAAGTCCAGCCCTTTATCCACTACCACCACAGTTACTAGACCATGGCACTCAGTACCACATCCAGTCTCTTCTTAAATACCTCCAGGGACAGAGAATCCACCACCTCCCTGGGCAACCCATTCTAATGCCTGATTACCCTCTCTGTAAAAAATTTCTTCCTAACATCTAACCTAAACCTCCCGTGGCAGAGCTTGAGACCGTGCCCTCTTGTCTTACTGATAGCTGCCTGGGAGAAGAGATCAACGCCCACCTGGCTACAACCTCCTTTCAGGTAGCTGTAGAGAGTGATGAGGTCTCCCCTGAGCCTCCTCTTCTCCAGGCTAAACAACCCCAGCTCCCTCAGCCTCTCCTCACAGGACTTGTGCTCGAGTCCCTTCACCAACCTGGTTGCTCTTCTCTGGACCTGCTCCAGCCCCTCAACATCCTTCCTAAACTGAGGGGCCCAGAGCTGGACACAGCACTCCAGGCAGGGGTGGCCTCACCAGCGCTGAGTACAGGGGAAGAATCACTTCCCTGCTCCTGCTGGCCACACTGTTCTTGATGCAGGCCAGGATGCCATTGGCCTTCTTGGCCACCTGGGCACACTGCTGGCTCATGTTCAGCCTCCTGTCAATCCAAACTCCCAGGTCCCTTTCTGCTCTCCAGCCACTCTGTGCCCAGCCTGTAGCGCTGCAGGGGTTGTTGTGGCCAAAGTACAGGACCCAGCACTTGGCCTTGTTGAACTTCATCCTGTTGGAATCAGCCCAACTCTCCAGTCTGTCCAGGTCCCTCTGCAGAGCCCTCCTGCCTTCCAGCAGGTCGACACTCCCCCCCAGCTTGGTGTCATCTGCAAATTTGCTAATGGTACACTCGATCCCCTCATCCACATCATCAATAAAGATATTAAACAGAAATAGGCCCAACACCGATCCCTGGGGGACACCATGGGTGACCGGCCGCCAACTGGATGCAGCCCCGTTCACCAGCACTCTCCAGGCCCGGCTACAACTTCCTCGTGAGGGGAAGAAGAGGGGCAGGCACTGATCTCTTCTCTGTGGTGACCAGTGACAGGACCTGAGGGAATGGCCTGAAGTTGTCAGGGAAGGTTTAAGTTGGATATTAGAAAAGGTTCTTCACCCAGAGGGTGGTTGGGCAGTGGAACAGGCTCTCCTGGGAAATGGTCACAGCACCGAGCCTGGCAGAGTTCAAGAAGTGTTTGGATGATATTTTCAGGCACATGGTGTGACTCTTGGGGAGGGTCCTGTGCAGGGCTAAGGGTTGAACTCAATGATCCTTGTGGGTCTCTTCCAACTTAAAAGATTCTGTTATTCTGTGATTTTATTTTGAACATGCTGAAGAGTTCAAGATAACTGAGTAAAGTGCTCTCATCATTGAAACAATTTTGGTGTAATTTCGGTACTGTGTTAGAACACTGGAACAAGTCATGATTACATAACCTCACTTTGGTTAATCTTTGACGACTAGTTATGACCAGGAGTTAATTTCCAAGTAAGGATAGGTTTACCCTTCTATAGGAGATTATTGAATAAGTTTGATCATGCTAGTCTGATTCAGTAGACATGCTAGTCTGATTTTGATAGTGATTTTTAGAGTCATGCACTTAAGTGCATTTCTGGTGTTTTGTGGAAGACAGCACATAGCCAAAACAGGCAGAACGGTGCCTGGGAATAATGAAACGATGTGGAAACAAGCGTTAATAATTTGGTCTGCAAGTTACTTCTCCAGAGATGGTTAAGACCTGGTTTTTTTGGTCCACTATATTACTGACTGGCACACAGTGAAATCTAGAACACTTTAGACTTTACAGTGTAGTAACATTGCCTATTTCAGAGAATACTTTTTATCCTGAGTCTGTTTGCTGCACTGTGCTATTAAAAAAAAAAAAAAGTAAAATCTGACATTCTGTTGAAGTTTGTATAGAGAAAAAGGAAGACTTTAATAAGGTAATTGCATGAACCAGACCATTTTTATAGTCTTTTAAAAGTAACTCTCAAGATTTTCTGGGTATTCCGTTTGTAGGAACTATTTGCCTCCCTTGGGGGAAGGGGAGAATAAATGGAAAAATATTGGGATCTAAAAGCTTAATGGTTTTATTGCTGCACTGTAATTATACTAATAAATACCTCTGTCCATGACCTTGGAATTTACAGTGCAGTGAGAAAGATTTATTGACAAGTAATTTGGAAGAAAAATGGGATTATTGTGTAATTACAGTATGTGGTTATTAAGCATATGTACTTACATACCATTTATCCCTGTTATTTCAAGACCTTCAACTATGTTTCAGTTTTCACTCAAAAATACTGACAGGCTTCTTGATAAATCCAGTGCCTGGGAGATCTTTGTTATATTATTGGGTCAACTACAAAGTAACTTTGTTACCTTGAGATGTGCAGAGGGGATCAATAGATCTTTAAAACAGCATGTGATTTTTTAAAGGAACTGTTCTAAACCCTGTTTTTCCTAGTAGTATAGATATCAATGTGTAGGACTTTCTACTGTACGTGTGCTTGATATACAAGTCCTTTATACATAGATTTGCTTCTTGCTGCTGTTTATCAAGGATCTCTCCAGGGCTTCATCATTTTTTCGCCTTAGTCAAGTTTTCCCATGATCTTCCTTTCTTTTTGTGTGAAGCTAACTTTGCAAAGATCTTTATATCTTCTTGTGAAACTGTAAGTAACAATATTTCAAATAGCTATTGGAATATAATTAAATATGTATCTAACTGACATAAAAGAGACATAAACCAAGAGACACACTCTTTTGCACTTGGATCCATTTGGCTACATACAATGACGTTAGCTTTTCCTATCTTTCATATAATTTGATATCTTAATTTTTACACTCTATTAGGTATTCACTGGTTTTCAAGGGGAATGTTTTTCAAAATTTATACCATTTTCATCTTCTGAAATCTGTAACTCTGCTATCTGCTTTTAATCATCAAGAGCATGGAAGCTCTTCAAGATTGTAGCAGTGCAACAAACTCAAAATAGAAATAACTCTTTTATGTTGCCTAATTTTTTATGTTGAATTTTACAGTATGTATTTATGAAAATTCCAGTGAGGTTCTTATTACGACATCTCTTAGCTGTCTCAGTTAAAAAACTTTTAAAAATGTTTTAAAATTTTTCTAGTTTAAGTAAACCCACCTTAATTGTTGTTGGTTTGGGGGGCTTTTCTTTGTTTTGTTTGTTTGTTTGTTTTTTCTGTGGACTTTGCAATATGTAATGAAGTGATTTTAAAATTATGAATTCAGGATTCTCTATTTTAAGTAGTAGTCCTAAGATTTATAAATAGTACTTCATTGTCCTACAAGAAAATTTCTGAGATGAGAAAATGAAGAAATAAGTATTCTTTAGAAGAAGTTAATCATAGTTGACTAAAATAAAGGGTTGTGTGGTATCACCCAAGGTGTTTGATGATACAGCATATTTATTACTCTTGCTTCTGTAGGTGGGTGAAGCAGGCAACTTTTCAAGTTTTGTACCATCATGGTGCCATTTTATTTTACAGTTAGGGAACATACCAAAAGAGAAAAATATAAATAATAATTCAATTTAATAATTGCAGTGATTTATCACTGTCACTGTTTAACATACCTGCTTTAGGATCTGTGTGTGCCAAACTCAGGGAAACGTATTCGTTGTTTAAGCTTTGTGTTCTCAGTTGGCACTTGGCATGACTCAAAGCTTACCCAGAGGGAAGTGTGATATCCAATCAATATGTCTTTATAGCACTTTGATCTCCTTGCTGAATATTGGGATATAATATACCTTCAGTGCTTCTTCAATGGAATGATTTAGATGTTGTCTTTTATATAAGTTATATTTTGTTTTACTTCATTTGTTCTTTCTGCTAAGGAGACTACTCTCCAGTTTTTAATGAATGGAAGAAGAGGGTGACCTGTATAAAAGAATAGATCTTTCGGTATAAAATTACTTGTTTATCAATTCTTTCTTATTTTATTGAGGTTTAAAATATAAAAGGGATAAGGAGAATCAAGTACACGTGTTTTCTCCCTGCAGATGATTCATGCTGCAGGGTGTGGCTGGCCTGATATTAAAATGAAACATGGAAACACCTACCTGCATGTACAGTTTCAGAACTTTTCTGAAGGGGAATGCAGTATTTGAGTGTAAACTGTATAAAGTGTTAAATCTTGTGAAGCCCACATTAATGTTAATACCGTGTTAAAAAAGATTTGTCTAATTAGTTAATGAAAGAAAATAAAAAAACCTTGGTGAAGCAAGATTAAAACTTTGTGTGGCACAAACTGACATTCTTGGCATTGTCCCTAATTCCCAATGTGGTAGCTCACATTAATGTGCTAATGTCTGGTGGGATTGTGCAGCAACCTCTTCCCATAAATGGCTGCAGAATAACCTGCAACAGTAAAAAAAACTTAACTGGAACCACCAGTGTATTTAGGTCACAGACAGTATATTTTCTTACTCAGAACTAACTGAACCTTAAGTTCTACTTAGAAAATTAACCAACAGTATTGCAGAGAGGAGCATTACAAAGCAGCATCAGAGTTTGCTTGTAAAGTTAGTACCTCGCTTACAGGTACATGACTATTGTGAAAAGTCATCTTTTACAGTACCAGGTGTAAACTGTGTTTTTGAAATCTAGGAATTGTAACAACTATAAGGCTGATTGTCTACCAGGGTGTATAAAAAGAAGTGTAACAATGAAAAAAAGTAAGATTATTCTTTTCCATGGCACTTAAGTATCTGATTTAAAGGCGTGATACTGCCAAAGCACAGACAGTCTGCTGCTTCTGCAGGGCTGGGTCTTTTCTAGTCTGTGATTGCAGAGAGTTAAGTAGTGTGAAGGGAGAGGAATTTACATTTCTAGGGAGAAAAAAGAAACATCAGCCCTGAGGTAGTGTGTCAGAAATTGAATAAGGAGTGAATGATCATGTACTCATGCCAACATGCATGTGATTCCAAAATTTTATTCTTATTTAACTTCAAGGGTTATTCTTAAAGCTCACAGTGATAAAGCCTGAGTTTTTCTAGAATTGTTTTTGTTCTATTAAAGTGGTATAACCCCTCTCTGCAGCTTTCCAGTAATAGTGTTGCCTTAAGATCAGAAGCCAAAAAATACTCCAAGCAAATTTAATATAGAGGATAAGATAAAGAGAGCTCATCTTTAATGATGGCCTCCTGGCCCATGGGAGTACAGACAAAATGTGTGCCCCCCAGGCAGTGGTTCAACGATTTTATACTATCGTCCCTCCAATCCCAGAACTATCTACCCCCCAGTTCTTCCCATGGCATGCCTCTTTGGAATTTGAGTCGAGGGTCCTAAGACACCTTTCAGCATAATTTTCCTCTTATTCACAGCATGTATTTTCCTTTGGAACCTCTCCAAGGTTCTGGGCTTGAAGGTTGCTTTGACTACTGTGGTATCTTGTTCAGGCCTCTCTTAGAAAGAGGTGTTTTCTACAATTCTACATTGAAAAGGAGTGTAAACATGTCTGAAGAATTTAGAGAATTCAATATGAAATATGAAAAAGGGTTTAGTGAATGTAAACTACTGTTCCAAAGTGTTCTAAAGTGTGACAGACTATACAGCTACATTAAAATTTATATTTACTACACAATTACTTCTAAAATCTACAAAAAGCTAAAAATCTAAAAAGTTCAAAGGCATCATACTAATGTAATTTGCTTTGCTTAGAAGCTGATAAAAATTTCTAAATTATCATGTGCATAAATTTTATCAGGTACTTTAACATTTTCCAAAACGTAGTTTAAAAGTGGGTCTTAATTATTATCTCTGTTTAGATTACTGTATGTCTGAAAGGCCCAGTGCATCCTGGTATTCAAAAGTGTGTCTCTCAACAGTCCATGAGGATCTAGCCTATGTGTGGGTGGTTTATATTTTGTGATTACTTCCCATAAAAACTTTTAAAGTTTTGTTTAGTTGTACTTTGAAGCTGAGTGAACATAGGATGTCTCTTCTGGAAGAGATGTTATTATGCAGAATTATTCAGGAAGAACTGCTGTGTTTAAATTAATAATGTGGTTTAATTCACAATAACTTTAAAAGATACACAGCTCAATGACTTCATAAAGCATTTTTGGTCATACTTTGCTAAACATTTGAGCTAATACAGTTGAAAAATATTTTCCTTTCTTGTTGATCAGAATAGATTTTTTCTTGAGAAATGCTTGATGGTAGCAAAGAGATATTAAACCTAGCTATAAGTCTTTGAGGCACTGTAATCCATTCTCAACCACTGCAGGTAAAATGCTTGTGGTACCTAAACTTACTTGGATGTCTGAAAGCTATGTTTCAGTCAAAAAATGAACTGTTGTCTAGACATACATAGGTAATGCCATTTGCTTTCACAAGGTGTGTGCCTCGAATTTCAAGTGCCTTTTGTAAGAAAAATGTCTCGCAAAATGAAAATGTGTGCATTTCCTCCATCTCATCCACTGAGTCATTCTCAATTTTTTGTTGAAACGTTTCTTAGTACTTGGACGCTAGATCTTGTACAGTAGCTGCATATCACAATTGATTTTAAAGCTACCTGTACTGTCATTTAAGTCATAATTGTCTTTAGTTGATTGCTTGACATTTTTATGATACTGATTTGGCTAAACCATAATTTGTGCTCCCATATTATGAGGGTTTCTTATATGAAACAATCACAAAGGATTGTATTTGACATTGCATTAGAAATGTGAAAATATGTCTGCAAGTATCCATTCACCAGTATTTTGTTGGTTGTTTATTAAAATGATTGTGCTGGTTGGTATTTGTTTTGCTTAGTAGACCCCCTCAGTTCTGTGTGACCTCATAACGCAAGGCACTTTCAAGGACATGAAGAGCCATTTTGCACCTTGTTAGATACACCGTAACTATAAGCTATTTTTAACTACTTCCATGCTTCCCATACTTCGGAGAAGAGTCATCGGGTATGTACTTTCTCTCAGTGCCAGCTACTGTCAGGATGGGGGTCCAGTTGCAAAAAGGTTAAAAAAATCACTGCTTTTTTCTGCAAAGCAGATACAGCTCATTCAAGTGTCCTTTTGAGCACTCATATTTCTTTTTCTAGAGAAGTTTAAAGGGCATATGAAAGCATTTGTTATTGAAGGGGTATCATGGGTGGTCAGCCTCAGGTTAGCTGTGCTTGCATGAGCGGATCAGCCACATGGAGTTCATTTCAAACTGTTTTAAGACACTACTGCAGCCACTGTGAAACACACAGTGAATCCAGTTCATAGTGCAGTTTAGTTTCAATTTGAGAAGTGTAAAACCATCTCTTTCCTGACACAGGTCTAAGTGTATGCCTTGGATAGGGTTTTTTTTAAAGTATTGATGAGAAATCTCAGTTATGAATTATTTTTTTTTCAATGGAACGTTTCCCCTGAAATTTTTAATTCCCTCCTGATAGAATAAACTTCATTTTTTTTTTTGTTCTTGTCAAGTAAGAATTCTTTTCAGAAAACATTCTTTGGAAATTCAGCTGTGTAATTTGAACTAATGTACTTGGTTTGCATTGTAGTCGTGCATACTAAAAATATGATTAACATTAAACATTAATGTAGTTTGTTGTACCTTTTGAATTTGAACCATTTGAAGATGCAGACTTCTCTAGGTTACTTGTAGAATGTCTTTTGAGGGACACTCAGAGACCATCTTGAAGATTATATTTGCCAACCAGGATAATGGGAAGTCTGTTTAAACTGGATGCCGACTAAACTTCCTATACCTTTTTTTCATTGTGAAATTTTATTAGCTGTGTATGTAGGACAGCTTTCAGAATGTATTTTCTTAAAAGTAATATTTTACATCTAAATAGAAAATATACATATAAAACTTCATCTGGAAGAGATAATCTTTAATTTCACAAATTAGTTCATAATACACATACCGCAGTGTATTTATGTATCTTATACTTCTGTATTGTGTCTGTGTAATTTAAATCTAATTTACTGAGGAGTTTAATCTAGCTTTAGGTGATCTTAGAAAATACACTTCAGTATAAATGTGTCACACATGCTTTGCATGAATTTAAACTGTATGGCTGTCATCATTCATCTGGAGTGATTGTCCATCTGTTATCTTTCAAATAGAGTGCTTTTTTATGTGTAAAGAATAACAATGTTAAGCTTTGATTTATTTTTGTAACTGGTTTTGAATAAAAAGATTCCTCACTGCAAAACCTAAACTTGTTAAAGGGAGCTTGTGGAAGGACCAAATGAACAGACATCCAATGAGGTTTTTCTTCAGTGCTATCAGTTGCTTAATGTTCTTTCCAACAAATGCTTTTTCGTGCTTAATTTGTGGAGGGAAAAAAGCCTAAATCTGAAATGTCTCTAAAGGAAACTCCTTCTAAGGATTCTGATAAAAGCTGAACTGATCTATGAGGTTGTGGTGGATGATAAAGGAAGGAACGCAGTCATGTCTGAATTAGCACCTGAATGCATAAACATCTGAATTAAGCAGATAACTGGCATTTTATGGAATGCTAATAAATTGGAGTTTTGCTTCTAAGTTGGTTCAGAATCACTTGTGCTTGAAAGTGAAAGCTCAGCATCTTCACAGAACTATGTGCAGACATAGTAGGTTTTTAAAACCTTCATTCTTATCATATTTAGCCTCAACTTTCTAACAGTTGTAATTGTCCACAGAAAACATTTCAAGATAAATGCATTATCAGGTTTTGAAATTTCTTTATTTTTGTAAATACTAAGACCTGGGGGGCAAAATAAGGGCTATATTGTGGATTAAGTGAAATATCTCAAGGCTGTGCTTTTCTGATAACTGAACCTGAAGTGACCTTTCTCAGACACAATTACAGAGCTGTATGTTTTTCCTTTAATTTCATCAGGGGTTTAATTAGTATACAAATAAAACTTCCCTTATCTTCCTTTCTACCTAATTGGCTTGTCTTTGCTTATATATGAAGAATGTGAAAATGGGCTGTAATTAGGGTGACCGTGTTAACCTTTTTTTCTCAAATGCACTGTTGCCTAAAGGCCTCAAGGCCTAAAACCAGTGCTTTGGATTATTGCTTTGCAATCACTATGGCTCTCCCATAGGTTTTCTCATGAGCAGAAGGGCTTTGGGTGCTGCAGGTTCCCACTGCTTAACGGGATCTTCATTCTTCTCCCCACTAAATGTTTATTGATTATCTCACTGCTCCACACTCAGCCTCCAACAACTTAATATCAGGTGACAGTCAGGAGAGTTCTCCAAGTAATTAGAGTGGAGCATTGAGGGAACAATTAGGAGCAGAGTTATTAAACTTGATTTATCCTATTCTCTCCTGAACACTTTCTTGGATATCAGAACATCACACTTTCACAATCTACCCTGGCTGAGAAATTAGTGGCTAACCTGCTGCTTATCATTGTTGCCTTGCTGCCTTGAGGCACACCCTCTTGGTTTCAGTCACTCAGCTGGAAATATTAGAGTCCATAAAGTTTATCAAGGGTTTTAATTAGATCAATCTGAAGAAGGGGAAAAAAAAGAGGCATACCAGCCATTATTTTATAATACTCCACACTGTATTTGAGCATTTCCAAGACTTGACTTTAACCCACAGTAGCAAGAAGCTTCATGTAGTTGCTGAAACCGCTTTTAGAGTGCTAAAATCAGTTTCCATTTTGCTTAGATATTGAAGTAATGCTGATAGGTAAAATCCTAATCCTTTGGAGATTTCTGTAAATAGTGGTGTTCTTTTTGAATATAATAAAGCCGCAGTTCAGTGAGATACTTAATTTAACCATTTCTATATTTCTTCTTCAGCAGTTATTGTGGATTGCTGGTCATGCCCCTTAACAGAGCTAGGCTTCATGCTTTCATTCCTGCTATTGCCTCATTAATAGGCCTGTGCTTGCAATGGGTAATGTGGATTAGTTAGCAGCTCTCAGAAGATTTTGACATCTAGTGGATCTCTTCACCATTTAGTGGTCAGTGATGAAAGCTTTATGTGGGAGCAGACAGCTCTTCAACCCCTGTAGAAGCATAACTAGCTTATAAAAATGAAATAAATATAGATAATGTTCCTATTATCCTGTCTCTCTCCACTCTTAGACCACAAGGATCTTGGAGCCAAAATCTGTTCCAGCTGCCTCTATATCAAAAATTTATTGTGTCAAAATATTAGCAGGATTATTTTTTCTACATCATCAAAGCTCAGCTTTGTTGTCTTAAAAACAGGTTTTTCAGTCAGGTAGGAAAGTGGGTTGAACAAAGTGTTGGCACCAGAGACCTTCTTCACTATTCAATAATTTCTGTTTGTCAAAAGGTGGGAATGTGGGCAGGGGGTAGACTTGGCTTGGTTTTCACAACTTTTTCCTCAATGCTAACTTAACCAAGCAAACAGTAAACACAATAAATGGAACAATATAAGGTTCTTTATTTTTAAATTAAAGATGGCTCCTATTATCCATGCTAATCCACATCTTGTTCCTTGGAAAAAACTTTTCTGAAAATCTGATAATTCACAAATTCAGCAGTTCAGACAGGGCTTTAGTAGCTGCCAGTGGCATTAAGGTAGAATTTCTGAAAGCAACACTTCCGGTTTTGGATATCTTTGTGGAGTGGATAAATGCTATCTGTGTATTTATCTTTGTTTTAGGTGAAAAACATCAACCGTTCATTGAAAATAATGACCTAAGAGTCAGAATAGAGTAATTCAACTTGGGGTCATTAGAGTAAGAAAAATATTAGCATTTCTGGGGTTAGAGTTTCTTAAATAAACTTCTGATTGCCTTTTTTTTTTTTTTTTCATTACAGCTGTGTTTAATTTCATCTTAGATTTTGTGAATTGCTGAACAGACAGTTTAGGTAGTGGTGCTGTGCCTTCAAAATGCAGTGTTGAAATAACTGGATGCTTTTTTGTCTTCAGAAATGTTTGAAGAAAACTTACACCAATCAGCAGATTTCAGTTTATTTTGCAGTCTCATGCTGTACTTTGTTACTGTATAGTAATTTTCTCTAGCATATTGTTTTTTGAAGTACCTTCGATTCTTAGATAGGTCTGTAACTTTTTCATATTAGTTGAGTTCTCAACACCCTCCAAATTTTTACCAGCCTTTTGTGTATATTGTTCTTGTTACATATCCACAGCATAGTACAACTTCTCCATGTTCCACAGTCCAGGGCAAGTACTCCCAAGTACAAATTATGCAGAGCATTCTCAGATCTTCAACAGAAAACATATGCATAAATTTTGAAAGCAAGGTGCAAGAGTCTTGAAAGCAACGTGCAAGAGTCTTGCAATGATGCAGCCTTCTCTATTCTTCTATGTTGGTTTAGAATATGTCAGGAAATACACCTTTTGTAAAAGAACGTTTATAACCACCTATTATAATTTCTCTCTAAAAAGGCAATTAACAGCTTAAAGTAAAATTTAACATTTAGCAAATTATGAAATCAAATTATTAATACTCCAGTCTGTAAGTATATTGATTTATTCCTGCAGAAAGGAGTAGCAACTAAACAGATTCTTTATTAATTAGTCCAGTGAGCTATTTTTCATTTATTGGATTAATCTGAATTGATTAAAGCATGTTGTATTAATTCTAAGTCAGAGAGAAATGTTAAAAAATATATATACTACTTTGCATATTGGAAAGCTGATGTTAAAGTAGCAAAAGCACCATAAAATAGTGATCTATTCTTAGCAGGAACTGTCCCAGATTTTGTTTGATACACTAACAGAGAATGTTAGATTTTTTTTTTTAATCCTGAAATTTCTGAGTAGTGTAGAATATTTAAATGAATGCTTCTTTGTTTATTCCCTTTCTTTGCGAATTCTTTTCTTTAATGTTTATTTTAAATTAAGTATTGAGAATATTCTGTGCTCTTTAATGCTGCCCTCTTGATTATTTCTATTGTGTTTAGATCTGATATTTGTAAATATAGCACCTGTAGCACAGTATATGTCCCCGCTTGATCAAAAAAATCACTCTTTTTTATGAACATATTTGTACACAGACCATGTACTAAAAACTGTGGAGTTGCTGGGTCAGTAATGTTTTAGCTAGAGAATTCATAAGACTTTAGTATGCAATGGTCCAAATCTACTTCACAGTCAGTCTGTTTTCCACTTTGTTTAATAGCCTATGGCATAAACTGAAGTTAATTATTTGGGCTGACAAGTAACTCTGTTTTCTGTCTGCTTGCAGAGCCTCTCCGAGGCAACAATGGAGCTGAGAAGAAGAGATCGATTTCTGCGTCAGCAAAATAGACTTCTTACCCAGCTGGAGCAGGACAAGCGTCGGCTGAGCAAGAGCATCCGTGATGCAGAGAGTGCCCTCTGCACGGCAGCGAAGTGAGCACTGGGACCTTGGGGAGATCACTTAAAACGGACAAAAGATCAATTCTTACTTTCATGCACAGGGTTTTAGCCTTGGCTAATGTATTGCTAGAAAACAAAAGTACATCTGTCTCTCTTTGAAATTCAGGGATAGTCTTTGAAAAAGAAAACTGTTAGTTCAAGGTACTAGATTTAGTTCAAGGTACTAGATGTTATGTTTTCTGTAGTTATTCCATAATAGTACTCCAAATTTTTGGTCCTGAAATACCATAAGCCTTTTGTTGGCCAGTTATCTTACTGACTTGACAACATGCCTTTGGCAGATCCTTAATATTCTGTTTATTTAAGCAATGATTGTTTGTTCTCTCTATTTTCATGTATATTTTTTATAGATACAATTTATTTATAATAAATGCAGAAACATCAGCTAGGTGACAGGTCTTAGCTGCCAAAGGAGCTGAAACCCATTTTGGACCTGGTCTTATCTGTGGAACAGGATAGATATTTCTACTGAATTCAGAGAATTTTGGATTTAGACATAAACCCCATACTGTTTTATACCATAACTTGAAGAGTGGAAGGAAATGTTCAGGGACCAATCTTGAAAAGATTGGTAGTCAGAAGATGTTCCTTTGACTTGAATGAGATTATTAGTAACCTCTTACAGTTATATAGTCAGATAAAATTATAAATCCTTTCAGACTTTGTTGCCTATTACTTTTATTGTAATATGCACTTTGAATATTGTTGGTCCATGGCTAAGATTTAAAAAAAGTTCAATTTAAAATTAAAATACCTGAGGTACATTTGACCTCTGAAGAACAATAGCTTAGAAGCTTTAAGGGCTTTATGCAGCAGTGAAATAATGTAATTAATATAGTTGTAAGTGAAATGTTTGGTGACCTAACTAAAATAATAAATATTATTTGTTATGAGTGTATCAAAGCAGATATGACCTGAAGAAGGGTTTGTTCTGGAAAGCTTGCCCTTTTCACCCTGCCCCAGTCTATTTTATACACTCTAGTAAGGATCATTCCCTCTAGTCATTCTTGTATTCAGAAGGGGTTATTTTAATGTGAAGTGGTTTTAAAGTTGCTTTGTTTCTGTATAAAGCAGTTGAATTGATTAAGAAAGCTTCCATACCATTTACAACTCTTCATAACGAATGTGTTGTTTTTTTTTTTCCCCTTCGGAACATAAGCAAAGTGTGTGAAAAAGACTTTGCTTTTATCCAGAAAATCTTATTTTAATACCTATTCCATAAACTGAGTGATTGTAAGCAATGCATGGGGGTCTTTTAACTTCTTTCCTAAAGTTTTGCAGAGCTGGCAAGATGGCAAGCTCATCCTGAGAATGGCTATCTTGATTTTCTTGAAGTGGTGGCCAGCAGTTCTTTCCACTTTCCTCTGGAGTAGGAAGCAATATTAATAAATGTGTCTGATAACAGTGAACATGACAGAAATTTAGTAGCATTTTGGTAAGTTCTCTGTGTCATGGTTTAACCCCAGCCAGAAACAGAGTACCCAGCCAGTCCAAAGAAAGGCAGGATCCCAAGAAGAGAAAAGTCTATGTGACAGCTTTATTAGGAGTGTAAAAGCCAATCCTACTTTTCTGGCCACCTTTCTGTATTTTCTGTTAAGATATGAATCAAGAAATGAGAAAGCAGCAGTCATTCCATGCAGAAGAATGGGTTTGAGTGGAAAAAAGTTGTCCGGGGGAAGACCTGATCCCTCTCTACAACTATCTGTATGGAGGTTGGAGTGAGGTGGGAGTCAGTCTCTTCTCCCAGGTAGCAAGTGATAGAACAAGAGGAAATGGCCTCAGGTTGTCCCAAGAAATTTAGATTAGATATTAGGAAAAATTTCTTCCCTGAAAGGGATCTCGACCACTGGGACAGGCTGCCAAGGGAAGTGGTGGAGTCCCCATCCCTGGAGATATTTAAAAGATGTGTAGATGTGGCCCCAGGGGACATGATTTAGTGGTGGACTTGGCAATTCAGGGTTAATGGTTGGACTCAATGGTCTTAAGGGATTTTTCCAACCTAAATGATTCTGATTCTATGACTTCTGGTTTGGGTACTTTAAAAGCTCAAACAAAATATTCACACAGCTAGCAAAATAAAAGGCAGTCCTGGAATGTTAAGGTATATCAGCTTTTCTGGCATGGATCCTATTTGAATTCCTGTGGTGTTTGGTGGTCATGCTGTTCTTTCTCTGTAGTCATATGGTATCATGCAACTTCAATTCTGTTTCAGTCAATTGTCATTTGAGACCAAGGTTTTTTATGGCAGAATAACTGATGAAAGCTGTCTTTCTTACCTAATCTACAGAAAGGTGTAAGAGTATTGTTTCATTGTACAAACTTCTCTTTTGTAAGGATAGGATCCTTGCCTGGACTTCTTTTAGAAATGTACAAGAGTGTATTATCTTCCTGCTAATGCCTGGCCTCCTTTCAACATACTCCTTATATCTAAAACTGAATATTTCTTCTCCAAGAGCATGATAGTTGTTTGTTAATGTGCCTTGAATTACAGCTGGTTTAATTGGTAATCCAGAACGTTCATATGGAACCATGCCAAATAGTGGCACATTAACTATTTTTTTGGGGTTTACCTTGGACATGTAAAATGGAGAGATAAAAACAAACAGTTTGAGTTATCAACAATTACTTGGAAAGGTGTGATATTAAAAAATAGCAGAAAATTAATTTCTAAGTTAGTAGAGCTTCAGTTCTATAAGCTACCTTTTTTTTTTTCTTTATAATAGAGACAAAGAATTGATCATTAGTCATATGAAAGCTGTGGAAGCCACTCTTCATGAGGTAAGAATCTGAAGTGATCCCTCTGATTTGTATTTCCAAATATATCAAAGTTTTACAACTGCTTATTCGCAGGGAAGGAGGAGAGTAGAAGTTGTTGTAAAGCAACTTCCTTTCCTTAGTTTGTTTCTACCTTCAGCTTCTTTTATCTTAAAAAAATATTTAGATTCAGTGAAATAAAATGCATGTTGTAATACGAAACCGTAATATTTTGAATATAAAACTTATTACAAAATCTACTATCCTTCCCTTAATCACTGAGAGCACAACTTCTGGTTACCAAGTGAGGACTATTGAATATCCAAGGCAATTGCTGTGCATTTAAGTCTCTACTGTGTAAGGCAGAAGTCTTTTGCTGAAGTCTCATACATGGTGGTCATAAAATATTTACCTTTGTGCTTGCTGGTTTAATCTTTCATATGTTATTAAAAAAATAAGGAAAAGACAGTAAGTTGTAACCTGTAGTCAAAAACTTTATTGGTAACTTTTAAAACATTTTTAAATTGATTAATAATCTTAAGTAACTTGCCCTGGTTTAGTATTTTTGAAAGTCCAACAAAGCTGTATATATTAATTATTTGGGAGAAATGACTGTTTTTAACTCTAGATGTAAAGGTTAGTTGTTTTGTAACTGTTTTTAGTCTAGAGCAAAACAGAGCAAAATAAGTGTTTTTATTACCTTAGGGTATTAATTTCCCTTATAACATCTTGAATTCTCAGCAACATGGTCTGTGTTCACCAGAACTGTTGCTAATTTAATTTTCAGATACCTTTTCCGAGTTTCTTTTTGCTTTAATGTTTATGGAAAGTGACAGAGCCTAAAAATGTGTGTTTTAGCTGCAGCAGACTGTGCTGGTAGAGACTGTCTTGCTTTGTGCCCCCTCCTTTTTCATACTGGCTTCTTTTAAGCCTAGTAATGTACGTCATGCAAAAAGTGCTGTGTCTTTGCAGGAGCAAATGTAGTCCTGGGCATTGAGAATTTATTGTTCTGGATTGCAAAGTTACATTTTTATTTTGAAAGCTGTGCTGTTACATGCACAAGGACTGAAGTGTTTTGGGGAAAGGTTATAGATAAGGTTGCATGCATAGTAGTGGTTATCCTGATGTAGTGAATTTGATCAAGAAACAGCTATCTTTTTGTGAAAATTTTAGTTATCACATCTGCTTCTTAGTTTTTGATGTACATAGTTGTTAGGCCCAAATGGCATATTATTGAGTACCAGAATAATTTATCCTTTCTGGTTTGACAACCTAGAGAATAAGGAAAACATAAGAATTAAAAATGACAGGATGCTCCTTTCAGCAGAAACTAAAAAAATTAATTGTAAATAATTCATAATTTGACATACCGTTTCTCCTAGAAGAACAAAGGGAAAAAATATTGATCTTTATTTGGGAAATATCTGAAATGTAAGTCCTACATCATAACGGTAGCTAATTACCTCACATTAATGAACATGGCTTATGTATAAACTATCAAGTTTACACTGTTGTTCTTAAAGGGTTTCTCACAGTGAAAAATCAGAACATAATGAAGTGGATGAAATACTAGTAAAGGAAGCCCAAGCCTATCTTTTCTCCACTAGAAATTCTGGGAACTGCTTTTATGTTCCAAAAAGAAATTAAAAGAAGATTGGTAAAGTTCAGAATCATCTGGACTTGAACATGTATTACTATTAGCTGCAGTTATACGTACGGGAGTTTGAAATTGAAGATCGTAGTATTTCTGCATTGATGTATTAATGAGCAAATATCCACGAAATTCCACTGCATCACTTGCAGAACCTGTGTTATTAATGCATAACGCTAAATTTTTGCCTCTAGACCTCAGAGGGATTTTATAGACATCCTTAGTAATCTTAGTTGGACTCAGGATAAGACTGTATTCTCTGATCCATTAAAATGGCCTCATTCTTTTCTTACTCTATTCCTACAAGAAGTCCAGAAGGCAGCAATACAGGTACTAGATAAATCTACCTTTGAGCATACCTGGCTGTAGCATTCAGCAAACAAAGCAAGAAGAATCAGAGCAGAAGGAAACACACACTCTGCATGCTTCTAATACAGCTCTTGACAAGGGATCATTTGCACCACTTTCTGCCCCCTGCTGTGCCTGGATGGAAATTCTAGTACCATACATTTGACTTTGTCAAAAAGTGCTTGGGCATGCTTGTGCACAGAATGATTCTTTCAAGACCGTTTTTTAACCATCACAAATATTTATGTAGCATAAATGTTGAAGAATTTGAGCACCGCGTATGCTAAGAGAGAAAATATTTCTAGCAGCTAGTTTCATGTTCTTCATAAATTACAAGGTATTCTTTAAAAGGTTATTTTTTGTCTGTCCTGGATCTTATCACATTAGCTATATTTATCCTACTCCTGGAGCTGAATTACTTGCGCAGAGTTCCTGATATCATTAAAATAAGAGTTCTGTCTTCATCTTACACTATCTAAATAGTATGGATAAATATCTAAATGCAAAATGAATGTATTAACAAATTCAAAACCACAGTAGAGCGTCACCAAGAGCAAACAAAGACCTAAAGAGGATATTGGTTTGGCTCCGTTTTATTTTCAAAATACTGAAGATGACCAAAAGGTAAGAGAAAAATTATAACAGACATAAAATTATTTTTAATGAAAGAGTTCTGAGAGGTTCAAACATAAAGACTTTTCTTAAAAAGTCTTCTAATAGAAAGAAAAAACATTTAAGTGAATGTGTTATTTTAGAATCCATCTGCAGACCTTTTTTAATGTATGAAAAAGAAATTATTTCTTGAAATGCTTTCCTCTCGCAAAGTTGACGTTATTATTTTTGTTATAAATACGCCTTTCTTATACTTGCTGATAAACTATCTCTTTATTAGTTTCTTCTTACTTCTTAATATCATGTTTGTACACATAGAGTAAGAGATATTAGAACTGTTCACTTTCTATAACTAGGTTTTTTAACATGCATAGTTAATGATTATACCAGTTATGGTAATCCCGTCAGAAGAAGGTATCATTTTACACTATGTCTACTAAAATCTTCAGCTTTCCCTTTATATTGCTCCTCAGTTTGAGTGCTTGTGGTAGGTTAGCCTTGACCACCAGCCAGACGCCCATCCAGATGCTCTCTCTTTCTCTCTCTCCCTCCCCCTCAACAGGACAGGGGGAAAAGATGAGAAAGCTCATGTGTTGAGATCTAGATTACATACTAGTTACTTTCACAGGTAAAATAGTTGACTTAGGGAAATGATTTTATTTATTAAAGTAGATCTGTAGAGTCAGGAACAACAGTTAAAAAATAAGCATTATCCTACCTTTTAAGCTCAACTTCACAACTGACTCCTTTGCTCGTGCTCTGAGGCACAGGGGCATGCAGTGAGGCCACAGTAACTATTCTCTGTTGTTTCTTCCTCCTCATGCTGTTCCCTTGAACCATTGTGGGCTGCAACCCTTCAGGAATACCTGCTCCAGCGTGAGCTCTGCATGGACTTCAGTTCCTTCAGGAACTATCCACCTGCTCTGTTGTGGGATCCTTCATGGAATATGGTGTGGACCTGCGCTCCAGCAAATCCTTTCCAGGGAAATACCTGATCCAGTGGCTCAAGCATTTCCTCCCCACTTCTGCTCTGACTCTGATGTTCAATCTTTTTTTTCCCTCCTGCTCTCCCTGTGTGGTGTGCTTTTAGCAGTCTGAAATTCATTTTCACAGCGGGGCCACCAGTAGGGCTGTGGGGCTCAGTCGTGTCCTGCAGTGATCCATCAGTGATGGCTAGAACTGGCTTTGTCCCACCAGATTCAGCCCCAGTCCCTCCTTACAGAGGCTACTCTCCAGCCTGTGCTGCCAGCACTGGGGCACCTGCATCTGGTACAGTGCTATAATTGCATCCTCTTCAGCCTGCCTAAATCCCTGTTCTCTACACTTGGCCTCTGCTACACACCGTCATGGGAAGTCATCCCAGTGAGTCAGCCTTTACAGAGACAGAAAATTGTTTCTGTTTTTCCTTGTGCTCTTAACTACTAAAATCTTGACAACCATTATAGTCTGTCAGAGTTTTCAGCCTGTCATGACTGCTTAAGTTTTGGCCATTTTAGCAGGTAAAATACCATGTCATCACAGTTTTTCCTAGTACCAGTTAGCAACTTACACATTCTGGCATTTTGGAACAGGTCAGGGATCAAAGCATCTATCCAGTTTACTCCTTTCCTTTTGGCACTTGGTCAGAAAAATTACTCTTCATCCACTTCTGTAGTGCACTTCATTTCTGCTGATTGAAAGGTTCCTATGCCAGCTGGCAGAACAGATTCCATGCAGACCTGTCAGCAGTCATGCCTTGAAATCCTTCCACTGTTGTGTTTCATTGCCTCGCTACCACTCCTGTTGTCTTGTCTGAAATGTCCCTAAACAGTCCGTATGTGAGATCTGAGCCCCACAGTTCTATCAGTTGAAAAAAATATGAAAACTGTATCATCTATCCTGTTACATACTTGTAAAAAATACAAAGACAAAATTATCTTTCTTTTTCTGATTTAATGATGTATTTTTTTAATACAGTACAAAGAGACAGTTGTGGACAGGGTGAGGCCATTGAATTAGTAAGGTTATAACATTAGGTTATTTTTACTGATAGGGTCCATAGCAATCAAGTGCATTTTGTTAGGATGGCTGTTTTACGGCCTGCAAGGAATTAATTTACAATAGGTTTAAGTCCATATGCAGGTGACTACATCAGTAAAAAACAGTGTAAGTGCTAATAGTTGTTGGTTTCAGCATGAAGACTACAAATTGACTAGGCACTGGAAGAACAGAAGAGTTCTAAGTCTTAAGTTAGCTGCCTCAGTTGATCTCCCATAGATTTCACCTGATACATGTAGGTATGGTGATCAGCCACATTTCTCTTAGTTAACTAGGTTTTATAGGTCATCATATTATTTTATTATTATTATTTTTATTATTTTTATTATTATAATTTAATTATCTCAACAGTGATTTAAAAGCTCTGTTTTAGAGATCTCAACTAAAGATTTTTCCCTAGCCTAATCAAACACCCAGAGCCAGTTTTTCTAGGTGTTTAGACAAATTAACATTAAGAGTGAAGCCTGCTTTTGTACTCGAAGTCTATCCATCACTGTGGCCCTGGGTTATTTTAAACTGGCCCTATCAGAAGCATATTGAAACAGTGGGTATGTGCAAAAAATCACAAAGAAAACCCAATCAGAATGTTGAAATTCTAAATAATTCCTGTAATAAGTTTATAGTAGGAAACAAGCTATTATTTCTCTGTGCTAAGAAATAATGCAGTAAAAATATTACTTTTCCTCCTCCTCCATCTGAAATTAGCGCCTCTTAATTTCAATGTTTGATGAATGACTTTTGTTTCCCCTCCTAGTAATCTGACTTTCTTGATCTGTGTTCCTAAAGATCAGTTGTGCAGGACATACAGGTGTTAGCACAGCTGGCTTACTGATGACAACTCTGTCCATATAGCTGTCTAGTGTGTCATCACTCATATTGTTCAGTGTCATTCTGACCTAGCCAAGCTAAAAATGGTACTCCAGCTCAAGAGGGATTTAAAAACCTTGACAAAGTAAAGAAAGACATTGCCGAATGTCATATCCATGTGCTTAACTGTTTTCAGTTTAGACATATCTGAATAACTAATTTCAGAGTGCATATTTCTTCTTTGTCTTTTGTTGGTTTTTTTTTCTGGTTTGGTTTTTTTTTTTTTTTAGTTAGTTGGTTTGTGTTGAGTTGGGCTTTTTTTTGTTTGTTTGTTTTGTTTGTTTGTTTGTTTTAAAGGCTGAATACTTTAGCATAGTTTGCCTTCAGTAAGGAAAAATCCTATTTTGGAGGACTGCAGAACTACTGAATACATTAAATGTTGTTTTCTCCAGACATAGGATCATTTTCAGCCCAAGGTCACTGAAATCCATTCATAGGGGATGTATTATAGTGCACATCTTGCAACCACAGCGAAGCTTAGGTGCAGTGGTCAACATCTGCAAAAAAAACCACTGGATCAAATTAACATCTTATGCAACAGAGCGTGTAGTGTGTGTGTGTGTAGTAATGTGAGAAAGCTTGGATTAATCCTGTAAGTAGTCTGGGATAGTACTCTGCTTTGAAAATTAATTTCCATAATCTTGACTAATCTGGCAGAGGAGAAAAAAAAAAAAGAAAAAAAAAAAGCCAAGCACACCCGATATGTCAGTTTTATGATGTTTGAGATCATCATAATGAGATATGAGATACCTCATATGATGTGAGATATGTCTCCTTACACAAATGGTGTTATGCAGGAATTACTATTCTTGTAGTAACCACCTATGAAATGGCTTGTTTTGTAATTAAATGCAGATTTGTATGACAGTAATCAGAAAGGGATAGTCTCTAGATCTGTACGCTAATACAGAAATTTTCAGTAGTTTTTCAATTGAGTGAAACATTTGACATACCTAATTACATTAATGTATGGCTACCTACAGCAAAGTATGTTGAAAAACTGTTTAAAACCCCCACTATCAACAGAAGTCAGACCCTTAGCCTTGAGGATATATTCCTTCTTTTGATGAAAGAGGGTACATACAGTAATCTTCTGGTGTTTAATGAGTACTCAAATCTAACTGTGATGACCATATAACAAGTGTCCATTCAACTGTACCATGTAGCTGTTTTTCACTTTCCCTCCTATTAGACACTATTTTGTCTAAGCAAAATGTGTTGTGATTTGGTGTAGTTTGGTTTTTATCCTTCTTGGGGAAAGTAAAAGAAGTTTGAGAGGTGTGTTTGGAGTTCAGTTGACTAGTTTAGTTCCCAACATCATTCCTCACCTCATTTGCTCTCTAATTGTGGCAATAGTCTTCCAGTTTTCAAGGGTTGGATTTAAAATGCCTTCAATTTAACCTATGCAAACTTCTCTCAGGCAGTCTTTCTGTTCTAGAGTGATCCTTGATTGCTGAGACATCCCGATGGAAAATATTGTGTCCGTGATTATATAGGCCCTCATTCAGCAATATGCATATGATTTCCTTATTTTCAGAGCAGACTCAGACTCTGATGTTTATGAGCAGTTGATAATAACAGGTTGACTCTGATCTGAGGAATGATATGTGTATTTGTAGCTTCTGTTATATCAAAAATATGGTCATCTCAAATCAAATAGATTAAATCAGGGTTTGCCATTCACTTATTACCATGTCACTGCATCATTTTAGTTCTTCTTCTGCTGTTTAAATTGCAGATAATATGCTATTAAAAAAGTATCAGGAAATGAAAGTATAATAAGCCCAAAGTCTTTTACTCTCTTTTAGTATTTTTTTAAAGTAGAATTGGTAAACTTTGAACTTATAAAAGATTCTCCTATATAGATTATATAGTGAAATTTATATCCATAAATAATCTTATTTTCATAATAAAAAACCGTTGACTTAGGCACAAAATGGAAACTAAAATCTCAGGTTTATTGTACCAGTCAGACAACATCTGGGCAAAGACATTAAGAAGGTCTAGGCATATTCTAAGACCATTTGCAACTTGCTAGCATTTAGCACCATGTCTTTATTGGCATAGCTGGACATATCAGCTTGAACTGTACAGAGGAAAAACAAAGTGAGCCCAGAAGTGGACTGTGGACAAACCTATTGTTATCTTGAATCAGCAGAAAATTTTGAAGTCAGTTTTTGGATGTGCAGAATTAGCCCATCAAATTCTACACCTTGGTTCAGTCAATAACGTAACTTCAGTTTATTATTCAGTTTCAGCTTTGATCTGAATTAATGAATACTTTATTGATTTTAATTTGAGTGGCTATAGTCTTGTCTTCTTTGTTGCTGTCTTAATTAATTAAAAAGTTAAACACTATCATAAGTCACTATGCCCCTTTGTTTTAAAGTGTTATGAGTATTGTAGTAGAGTTGTGTGGATCCATTCGTGATTTTGCCTGGTTTTGGATAATTTTTATGTATGGCTAAACTGAAAAATCTAAGGATCATACTCAACTATGCACTGTCACAGTACTTAACTATGCTCAATATAAAATCAGTCTTGCAACTTTTCACCATTGCAGCTAAAATTATGTTTACCAAAATCAGAAATAGCCAGAATCTTCACTAACATTGGATAAATATACATTTATATAATTTTTCTCTATATTAATTTTAAAGTACAGGGAAGTGGAACTGGTTTTAGACATTTTTAATCATTGCAGTAAGCCTGATTAGCTGATTAGGTTTTTTAGATTTTAACATTAAGTCTCTAGCCTAAGGAGATACCTCAGACAAAATAGCCTTGCTTTAGATTTCATATACATTAAAAAAAAGAGAAGTCGTTAAATACAGAAAAAGCTCTGAAAATTGCATTTTAAAGCTAAACTACATAGGATGGTTTTCCTGGCTGTCAAGCTTCCAAAAAAAAACCTACCCATTTTAAAAAAAAATTAAAATTTCCAGTTTGACCTTTGCCTCATGGTTCTCTAATGTAAGTCTGTACGTGAGTATTGTGCTTGCTCTGTTAGAAAATGAGGAAATAAACACAGTTTCCCAACTCCTGTCATTATGTTTCTGGATCTCAAAAAGCCAATCGACAGAAGTTATTAAATTAGTTTTTAACTAAGATTTTGTACAGGTATAGTCTGTGCAGCATGATTCTGTGCAGGCATGGCCATTATAGTTTTCCAGTCTTTTAACAGGTAGCCAACTTGAAGACTATTTTGATTTCTAGTGAAACAGTGTAATGATATTTGTACAGTATACACCCAGTCTTTTGTTCTTACAGTGTTTCCTGAATCTTTTTAAGTATTTTTCAAAGGAAAAGTCTGCTTTAATTTTTGTGTTTCTCAGTATGCATATTGATAATGAGATTTGCTCTTTACAATCTAAGTACTTACAAACACAGAAAATGTTGTGTGTTTTTTTTTTTTTTAGTTGTGGTCTTCCTGTCAAACATCATAATCTTTAAGAAGCTAATATGTACTTTTCTGAAGCAGTGGTATTAATGGCATATGTTTACCAAAATGCAGCCATTTTAAAAAATGGGGTTTATATTGTTCAGTGAATGTCAGGCCCCAGAGCTGAAATGGAGAGTTTGAAACTAATAGGGTTAAAAGGACTTCTACTGTCTGTATTGTGTATGTATTATACCTACATTGCTTATACATTGTTTTTTTCCCCCTAGTATTAGCAATCTGCTTTTGTACTTTGACATAGGGATTTCCCTTGTGAATTTTGTCACAGAAAAAAGAGAATCATCAATATCGCAGTTAAACTTGACTTTCAAAGCTAATAGTATCTCATTTGGGGGCTGAAATTTAATAAATTTTCTTTGATTCTGTTTGAGTTTTTAAACATCAAACAATGAATTGGCCAGGGTGCAGTAAAATATTTAGATCTATTGACTATGGTTCAGAAGGGTAGAAGGCAAAACACTGGTGGTTTGATGTTGATAAATTCTTAGTACCTTAATCCACATTAATGTTTTCTTTTATCTGTGTGCATACTGGCAGCAAAGACACTGAAAAGTTGGTGTATATATAAGCTATAAAAATGTAAATCGTGTGTGTGTGTGCATGTGTGTGCGTGTGTGTGTGTGTGTGTATTTAAAGCAATGCATTTTGTTATATTCAGCAAGGTTAACATCTGACCAGAATTACACATGCTGACAGAACACTCCAGAGAGTATATTTGTTCCATAGGACTGTATATCCTGAACCTAGTGCACTGTGTGTGCAAAAAACGTGTAGAGGACCTTTCCTGTTATAAAAATTGCATCATAGTGCATATGTTTGGCAGCCACAGGTATTGACAGGAATTCTTTAGGTCAACTTGGGAAATGTAGGGCTCCCTATTCCCACAGAACAGAGGAATGAATAACATAAAATCTTTTCTTCTTTGTATCAGTAGATTTGCACAGCTTCTTTCAATCAGAGCAGATTTCAAAGGCTCTGCTATTATTTGAAAGATGTTCACTCATAATCAACATTTTACAAAAATCTAATTTTGTAAGTAGTTACAGAAAAGTAATCTGGGATTTAAAATTAATAGACCTGTTCTTGTGGGCAAGAGAGCCTTTAAGAAAAACTGAAATATATTTAAATAGTATTTAGTAAATGGTTTATCTATTGATTTATGAGTATTTAGTATATATTCAGTATATGTTTTACTATCAGACTGTTAGTTGTTTAGTTACAGTGTGTTTGCAATATTTGCTATTGCTACTCAACACATGCAGTCTGTGCCTAATCAATGGATTTAATCTATTCATTTTTACTAATATGTATTTGTATATGTGTCTGTCCATCTGTATTATAATTTAATGTGACTACTGGGTCTCTCCTGGAGGTGGACATGGTATTTTTTTTTTGTATTAAATAGAATGAAAAAATGGGTGCGTGGCGTCGTATGGCATACGAACATAGGTCACGCGCCCGTGGAAGTTACGTGTTAAATACGCATATTTTTCACATCCACGCTGAGAGGCTCGGGACACGCTGCGGAACGCGGGGAAGTGTCGGATTTTCGGCGGCGCCGGGTGCTGGCCCGCGGCCGGGGCGGCGGCGGAGGTGCCGGGCGCGGCCGGCAGGTGGCAGTGCGACACCAGGGGCGCTCCGGCCGCCCGAGCCGGGGCCCGGCATCAATCTGTCTGGGCTTTGTGCACATCGTAGCATTTCCCACTCCAAATTGGCGCGGTTAGAAACTGTACAAAAGTCGATTAATACCACTTAGTGCGTTATTTCTTACAGTGAGTCTGCGATAAGAGATCTAGTAGCATTTTTTTTCCTTTTTTTTTTTTTTTTAAACCCTTGTTAATTGGAAAGCTACAGGTTAGTTCATTTTGCTTTGTTTGTGGATTATTCATTTTATTTTGGATTTTAACTGAAGTGCTACTTAATGAACCTTATTCTGGAAAATTGATACAGTTTCCCTATAGTAGACAGAACTCACATGCCAGCTTCTTGCTGTTGTGATCGCATGAACTTTTTAATTTCGTAGCTTGTGTTTGTTTCAGTTAGAGGTACAATTACTATTTTTTTCTTACGAGGTTTTTGCAGGAGACAGGTCTCTGAAATGTATATGCCAGCTGGACTTGTGAGCCCTTAGTGTCTCTTCTTCTCATTTCAGACCAGGGGAAGATGCTTTTTCTTCTTAACATTCTCTCCCAGCACTCTGAATTAGAGATTTATTTGCAACGAAAAATCAATTAGTCCTAAATTTATTCATGGATTTCAGGTCCAGCGATCAATGCAAGTCCACTCAGTGGGCTCAAGGGGACCCAGTTCATCCCAGTTAATGTGTCTGAAGGGGAATTACCATTGATGCTGTTTTTTTCCCTTTAGGTCAGAGATCAGGCCTTGCTGCCATGTGCTGCGGCAGCCACGAATGACTTCACCCTGGAGCTACCCAAACTGCACCTAGAGACCTTTTCAGAGGAAGGGCTGAAGGGCAGGCCAGAGGCTGCAGCATTTCAGGTTAGAGTCTAAAATAATCCTGATTCTTGTTTTCATTTTTGGCAACTGAGATAGAACAAGAAGCTAGACTTCTCTGAATGTGTGGAGAACAAAAAGCTTCAAAACTATTGCAGTCAACAGTTGAAAGAGAAATAATTTCCATATATACTGTTGGATATGGTATTTCAGAGATGATGTGAACTTTTAATTTTGCAGTAATAGTTTTAAGTAACTGCCAGGAATATGACCACAGTAAAATTCAAATGTTATATTTGAAATGTGATATCACTCTATGCCCCCCCCTCCTCCCTTTAATTTAAGAAAGACAAATTAAAAAAAGACCAAGATTCTTATGCTGCTACTTGGTCTGTATCAGATTTTTTTGTATTATAGTTTTAGAATTAACAGTGATTTTTAACAGTTCTAATTCAAAATAAACTACTGTTCGGAATACCTTAATATAAAAACTATTTTGTTCTTGTAGGTTTGTAGATTCATGTTTCAAAAATACTAATTTTCATAATAGGAAACAATGGGGGAAAAAAGAGAAATCAATTGAAAATGTACATATTTTCAGCTTTGAAAATTGATCCTGTGCAATGCCTCCTTATTGTTTTAACTTTGTTATGTCTTCTTCCATACGAACTATACCTTAGTCTTTATAGCTGTACAGAATACATTGTTTTTAAAGGCAGAATATTTTGTTTTCCTAGTGAGAGAACAAAAGGTAGAGTTCTTTCATTGTGCTCTTCTGTCTGAATCAGAGGAAAGGTAGTCAAGCGAAGCACAAGGACATTAGACAATACAAGTATTACATTGTGTGTGTACTTTTCTCTAGTTTTTGAATTTATTTTAAGTATTCTATTCTAGATGTAGTATATTATTGCAGGAATAGGGTCACGAAATTAAACATTCAAGAAAGACAGATTCTAACTTGGAAATTTCTCATTGTTGCCCTCTTGAATGCATGCATTTTAATATGATAAAGATTTAAATTATGTGTTTCTCTAATAAAGCAATAATATGTAACACTTTCAGATTCCCATGAACTTTAGTTAGCACAGCTGTATGTTTCTAACAAAGGGTAGGTTGCAAATGCTTCCCCAGTATAGTGATGATCACTTTTAAAGCTGTGCTAAAGGTTCCACAGGTGGCATCTTTTCAAAGAAGCTGTCATGGAAATCACCAGCTTTTAAATACTACTTTTCTAATTCAGTGGTAGCTGTCCAGTGATAGTTGCTGCTTTTTTTTTTGTCCCATCCCAAGTTCTATTATTTTTTGACCTTACAATGATGACTGAAGCATTTGCAAGACAGCCTGTTCCTTGTTTCTTTTTAAGAAGATGAAGAGAAACAGAAGTATAAAAAGTTCCACTTCACATTTTTACAGAGTGCTTGTGGTATAGCTATCACATAGCAATGTATGTGCTGGATAGCTCACTGGTGGTGCAGTGTTGTAAACCTACTTTTTGTTTGCCTGACAGCTTCAGTTACACTTGGTTACTCTGTGCCTACACAAACAGCACTAAAGGTTCAATCTGTATCACTGTGAAGTTCCTTTTCTCCTTCCCTTTCTCCTTTTCCCTTTCCCTTCTTTTCCTTCCTCTTCTTTCTCTCCTCCTCTCTCTCTCCCCCTCTTCCTTTCCTGTCTCTGGTTACACAGTGCCTGTTTGATAATTTTCTAAGTACATTATAGAGATTTTATTATGAAATTTGCCTTTTATAGCTGGGACTCAGATAACTGATTTTAATTTCACTGTATGTAAAACTTATTTGATTTTCATTTCACTATATGTAAAACTATATTGTGGGCAATCCTCTAAACCTCAGTGAGGTAAACAATTCATTTATATGTTAGAAAAGAACATTTCTATGTTCATATGCATCCTCATAGGTTATCTTTCTTCCAAATTTTTCAGAAAACAAGTGACTCTCAAAGATGTTTTGAATGAAATCCACTATCCTTAGTTTACCTTTTGGGCTCAGCAGCATTAGAGATTTTTATTCCTTGTCATTTGGAATATGGGAAGTCTTAGAATTTTTAAATTGCTGTTGTCTTTGTGTAAATGTTTCTTGTGAAAAATATGCTTTCTTTATAATAGACAAGTGCAAAGAAAGTTGACATAATGAACCTAAGTTGCCTGACTATGAACTAAGCTATCAGACATTTAGGGGTTTTCTGTGGCATGCTTAATTAAATATCTTCTTTTTTTAGCAAATGCATCCAACATTCAAAATACTGTGAAGACTTACAGGGCTGATCAAACAAACACACAAATAAAGTCCCTGTCATTCCCAAATGAAATAACCATGTAAGAGGTGTGCATCTTTTAAATTGTTTTACACTCTAGTTTAGACCTTTAGGTAATGAAATTAAATGTTTTGTGCACAAACTTCTATGAATCTTCTCCAAAGCTTGCACTTTTTGTAATGACTCTTAAATTGCAAAATTATGCGGTAGTTTGAAATATTAAGTTATTCAACAACAATATCCTTGCACTGATTATCTTATAAAGTCCCATACAAGTGGGGAAAGTATGACTTAATTTGTAGGCATTTTTAAAATTCTTGAGCACTGCAACAGAATTACTGTAATAGTTTGAAAATGTCACTTCAAATGGTTAAGTAAAGAGAAAGTGGAGTATCTCAAAGAGTAAAATATCATTACTATAGCTTTGAAACACTCTCACTTGTATGTAGTTGCTGTGAAAAATGTTATATCACAAAGTCGTACTGTTTGTTGCTTAGTTAAGTTTGAACATGGAAAATTATAATATTGTTTTCAACAACTGAAACACCGGAACACAGGATTTAAGATGTGGTGTTCTGATCATGCCTGAATGTTCCTACTGGAGACAAAAAGTGGAACTGTATATGAAACCTCCAATGAATACAGGATATAGGGTTAAAAAAGCAACTAAAATGACATGGCATTACTAATTCTAGTAGTCTTGCTGTTTAAATTAAACAGTAAAGATTATCAGCTATATATATATATATATATATATAACATAGAAAATTCAATTGTGTTACAACTTTAGGAAGAGCATAACATTACTTACTAATCTTAACTCTCCCTTCTGGAAGAGTTTATTGGCTCACAGAAAAAGTGGTTCAGAAGATTAATTCTGAATTGTCTCAAATGCTTTTACATCAAGTATGTAATTGACACTAGTGCCAAGAGGTTTTACCTGAAAATAATGCATAAACCTCCCAAATAAGTCATATAAGATTTAAATGTTCATGTATAAATAATTAAGCATCAGTATATTTTCACAGTGGGTTTCTTCTGTTTGGAGATATAGACACTGAAGGGTAAGAACTGCTATGAAAGAAACTTCCTCAAGCAAATTTAGGTACCTCAGACACTTATGTTAATGTTATGTTTTAAAGCAATTATAGTTGAATTATGCTAAAACACCTTCAAAATATTTATGAGCATGATACAACCTATCTGGAGACATGAGTCTAGTTGCTAGTTGAACACACAAAGGAAACCAGAAAGGGACTTGGAGGTGCAGGCTCATGCTAAACATGAGCCAGCAGTGTGCCCAGGTAGCCAAGAAGACCAATGGCATCCTGGCTTTTATCAGCAGGACTTGATGATCTTGGAGGTCTTTTTTAACCATAATGATTCTGTAATTCTGTAAGTCTCTCCTCTAGGTGGGTTTGAGATGGGTAAGTTTTCATTTTGTCTTGTCAGTCTGTCTCTACCTCCATTTTTGTCTCTCTCTGCCACATGGTCCTGTGCTCTGCTGCCTGTCTTCATGTCGTTCCTGCAGATTCTCCATGACACACGTGCTCTCCTGGCCGAGTACTTGCTTGTTGCTGTGCGCACATCAATGCACGTGCTCTTGCTCTCCCTCTCCCTGCATGTTTGCTCTCTCTGCCCTACACGTTTGTGCTTTCTTTCTGTCAGTCTCTGCCTGCTGCTCTGCCTTGGTCTCCTTCAGTCTCTGCCCCTCTCTTCTGGTCCCTGTACCCATCTCTCCCTCTCTATCTTGCTTGCTCTACATCAGTCTTTCTGTCCTCCTTGTCCCTCCCTCCCGCCTGCCCCATCTTGCTCCCTCTGTCTCTGTCTTCAGCATGTATCCATCTGTTCATGCAGTTTTAGAAAGTCCACATGGGATTCATATGTACTTCTTTGCCTTTCTTAGGTGTTTTGAGGTAATTTGGAATGAAAAGTGCAGTGATAACGTGGATTAATACAGTCAAGTACTGATGTATCTTCTGTGTTGGCATATAATCATTACAAATTTACGAAGAAGAAGGTTCTTATTGTTTATGCATTCATGCATGATTTAGTCATGTATTATCTAATTGTATTGTAGGTCCACTTTTTCCAAATAATTCTACAAACATAAATGTAGTTTTAGGAGCTTCCTAATTTGTATTTGTTTTAACTTGTTTACTAATTTTAGATTTATGCTTGATAGATCAGAAGGTGAAAGATACGCATAATTCTGCTGATAATTTTCCTCAAAATAATAAGCACTTTCTCATTCCTGTATTTGCTTGTCAATAAAAAAGTTCCTACCAAATTGAGGAAGCAAGTGATTTCAAAGGTAACATTATAATTCTGTCATCAGATTTTATCCTCTGCACAGGTCATGTCTTTCACACATAAATCAGTTCTGATATGAGGACTTAATGAGAAGAATTAATCATGGAGTAGCTGCTTAAAAATGGAGTTATTAGTATTTTAAATCTTGTACTTCTGTTTTAGAACCATTTGCTTTTTTTTAATGGCATGACTGTAAAAGGAAAAATGTGTTTTTTTCTCTTAATACTTTAGAAAGAAGAAACCTTTTTCAGAGTCTAGAAGATAGTGGAGCATACACACACTTCTAGTGTTTTCCTTTTATTTACACCATTTCACCAGGGAAGGAATTATCCATTGTGTTATAGAGGCCGGAATGCTGCCTCCTCTGGAATTAGTTGCTGTTTCTTGTCAGGTAAAGCTGGGTCTTCCTTCTCCAGTAGTTCAACAGCAGCTTTCAACAGCAACTGGGCTGCCCTCCTATTCTTTTCTTCTCCTATTCTAATTAGCTAAGACTAATTTCGTAACTAGTGTTAAAATGTGCTACTTCTAAACTGACTCCGAGCCTGCCTTTCAATATATTGTTCAAAGAGAAAAGTGACTCATTATTACTGTAACGCTACTTTACACTTCCACTTTGAGTTGAAATACCCATAAATAGGTAGATATTTTAAACTCGAGTGAGGTGACACCTCTTGCGACCCTGACCTTTTGCAAACTTTAATTTGTCAAAAATAAAGTTTGTACAAGACTTAAGAAGCAATAATTAATAACTAAGTAAAATCTGAATAACCAGATTGAAGAGATGTAACACAAAGAATTGTAATTTAATCTCCTTGAATGTCTTTTGTCTCCAGATACCAGCTGTATCATGCTGCTAAATATTTGGCAGCCATTTTAGCATAATTAACCTATAAATACTTTAAAACATACTATTAGTGTATATTAGCAAAATACTATTTAAAGCGTAAAAAAATGAGACACCTTCTAAATGCCAGTGACTTTGGAAATTTGCCTTCTATAATTTGAATTTCACACCACTCTTCTTTCTGTAACTTAACTGTGTTCCTGACTTCCTTTCCTCTTCACAGCATTTGTGTTTGCAGTTTTTTCCTCCCTCTTCTCTATGGGCTTTTTGTTGCTCTCTCTCCTTTCTTCATTTCCCCCTCTTATCATTAACCTCTTTTCCTCACTTTCTCAGCCACCTTTGCACTTTTTGTTTCTTCCCTTGCCTTTCTTCATTCTAATAAATTAGTATGGATAATATGAAGAACCTTCTCACAGGGCTCTGTAGTTAGCTGGTACATAGTTTGCACCCCAACCATGCTAATTAAGGCTTGGCCCTATGGGACCATAAATATCAGTCAGTATCTGTAATCACCAACTAATCAATTACTGAAAGCTGTCTCTCTGTGCCTGTGACACTACTAACTCTTGTACAGCCCCTTTGATAGGCACTATTAGTTTTGTAAAAACTTTTCACTAAGATTTAATGATGATTATCTTGAATGCCAAAGTTAGTATGTAATCATTTAACCTTCCAATAACCTTTCTTAATGGAAAATGTTCTTTTCTTGACCCTGTCAAGCAATCATGTAGCTATCCGCCTTTGTCCATTTAGAGTTTTTCATACATTTATGTGTGTTGTGTGTGTGTGATCTTTTAGGAATTATCTGTGCTGATATGCAAGAAAGCTCTATAAGAACTGTGTAAAATAGGATCTTAATTCACGAAGTTTATTTGTTTAGTTTTGCTTCTGCTTGTAATCCTGGGAATTTTTTTCCCATCTGGTTACCAGGTTGTTGCATCTTACAGCAGGAAGCATCTTTCTTGTTTTCTGTTCACTATTCTTTCATGAGAAAAATTACTCCAGAGTCATGGTGATCTCAATATGTACCCAAAGCTGCTTCAGTGAATAAGGGCAGACTCCTGAATACTATAATTACAAAAATAAAACATCGTTCAATCACAGAAGATATCAAAAATAGTTTTCACAGCACCTAGTTTGTTAGGCAGATTTTCTTACTTTAGAAATCCTTTCTTTCAGAACTGCACAGGTTCATCTGTGCACAGTATCTTCAGAAAAGGAATAATTTTACCAGATAACAACTGTGCAACTTTGATGTGACTGCATTTTTTAATATGGTGTGCAGTTTATACCATTGTAACACTGGCAAGTCCATTCAGAAGCATAGATGTTTAACTGTTGATAGTTGTGAGGGTTAAAAATTGAATTCATGAAGTGAATACTGTGAAAGATTAGGAATTGTCTGGAGTCTTTTTGTTTGTACTGGTTCTTTTAATTTCAGAAGATAAGAAGAAATACTGAGCAATAGAAGTTAAGAAGGCAACAGACTTTATTACATAAATATTTAAGTAGCAAAAATAGAATCAGACTATTTTCTATTCTTAATTATATTTAAAATAAAAAACCAAGCTTCGAATGCTGAAGATTTTTTTTTTTGCTTAACTGCTTAGTAGTCTGTTGTTATAAAACATGTCTATCTCTTTGTTATTCTTATCAATAGCTTACAGAGTAAGAAAAAAATTCTTAAATATTGCACTATATTAGTGCAAGATTGTTGTAATGGAATTGAGAGACATTTCTACCCAGATATTGCATTTGGTGGGCCATGTAGTTAAAGACCTGAGAAAGGAAGGGTTAGCTACAACTTGAGAGAGTTTATTATGGCTTAGTGATTTGCTGATTGATTTCATTTGCTGTCAGTTAAGGCTCTCTTAATGTCAGCTTTCTTTGCATAATGCCTTGAAATAAAGACTGATGAAGATTTTTTAGATTGATGCCACTTACATAAACTGACCCTGATTTGCCCTTCTGCAAGACAATATAAGTGACAGCAGTTAGAAGAAAATATAGCAATGAATATGCAACTTAAGGATTAAGACAAACAGTAAATCTTTCAGAATATAAAACTAGGCATAAAACCCCCAGGCTGTTCTGTTATTTCCACAGTTGTCATGTGTTGAAGAAATAGACTGGGATAGCATCCCAAGTGGTGTACTGCTGAAGTGAAATTTGAAGAGGACAAGTTTTGAAAGAATTAAAAGTTAATCTTTTTTTTTTTACCAAATTCTACCAATTTTGCCTTATTATTTATTTTGGTTGTTTTTTTTTTTTAAGGAAGTGTGGGTGGCGGGAAGAGTTGTGGCTTGCAATTCACATATGCTGTTACCTGCAAATTTTATTTTTTACATTGTTATTTTGCAGGAATCATAGCAAACTACTTTGAAGCTATTGTCTTGATTTTTCAATAACTGAATTGATTGATTGTTTTCTGACACATGTTGCTAGTATCTTAAGATCACAAATACTAACATTATATTGGACTGTGAAAAGCACAAATTCTTAGGTTTCATATGGTCTCTTCCAATAGGTGTTCTAGGACTAATATGCTTTAAGTAGGGCACTCAAATTAATATTTGCCATTGCTGTACCCAAGTTCTTTACAGTGTTTTAAAAGTCTCTCTTCATTATGGTTTCTTCCCTCATTTTGGTCTCTTCCTGTTAGAAGCAAAAAAGTGGTAAGAAATTAGAACATGAGAAGAAAATGGAGGGTGCTGGAAGGTGCTGTAAGTAATGAAAATTTCATGAATGTGGAACTGTTTTGTAAGCCTGAATAACAGGGATACACAGCCTGCCTGTTGTCAAGTTTACCTGAAAAGATTGGATGTTTCATGGCTTTTAAAAAGATAATATTCATGGAAGGACCAAAATTGTTTATCCTCCTGGAACCTTGCTAGAACTTAAATTACTTTGGATTGCTTCAACATCATGATCTTTTTTGATAGATGTACAGTTCTAAAGAAAAGGTCAGGAGAGAACAGTCACCCATTCCCCCAGTGGGGCAAAATTAAAAAGTCCTTTTAATACCTGAAGACTATCTTTAGTTCTGATTTCTCTCTGTTCAGAGGAATTTTGATTGTTCTTTTCCAGTACCAGCCCCCAACTGGTGGGTTCCCCTCTTCCTGATTGTATAATAATTGACAAATACTACAGGGAGAGATTAAAGACAAGGCATCATGTTATTGCCACAGTGTACAGTGCCAGGTAATTAAACTGCTGGACTGATTTGAGCTTTGTTTCACCAATGATGATATGGGGATGATGGGAGACTTCCTGAGGTGCAGATGGATAGAAAACTTTTGTCTTCTTCAAGCTGACTTCCAGTCCAAACAGCTCAGCAGCCTCTGCAAAGCAGGATGTTAGATGCTGCAGAGCTACTTCTGTGTGGGCAACAAGGGCGGCATCATCAGCGTAAAGCAGCTCACGGATAAGACAATTTAAGGTCTTGGTGTGGGCCTTCAGTTGCCTTAGGTTGAACAGGCTCCCATCCGTACGATATCGAATGTAGACACCGTTTTCTTCATCAAGGTCTGCCGTGGCCCTTTGGAGCATCATACTGAAGAAGACTGTGAATAAAATTGGTGCAAGAACAGAGCCTTGCTTCACACCATTGGCTATGGGAAAGGGATCAGAAAGTGCGTCACCATATCTGACTTGACCGCACTGGTCCTCATGAAGCGAGATGATCGTTTTGAGGAACTTGGGAGGACATCCTAAACGTTCCAAAATCTGCCACAGACCTTTTCTGCTCACAGTGTCGAAAGCCTTGGTGAGATCAACAAAGGTAACATAGAGCCCTTTGTTCTGTTCCCGACACTTCTCTTGCAGTTGTCTGAGAACAAATACCATGTCTGTGGTACCTCTGTTGGCTCGGAAACCACACTGGCTTTCAGGCAGAAGATCTTCTGCTATGGCGGGCATTAATCTGTTCAAAAGAATTCTTGCAAGGATTTTACCAGCAATGGAGAGCAGAGTAATACCTCGGTAATTTGAGCAGTCTGATTTATCTCCTTTCCTCTTGTACGAGGTGATGATGACAGTGTCATGAAGGTCTGAAGGCAGTTCACCTCATTCCCAACAGTACACCACAAATTTGTGAAACTTAGCATGGAGTGCTTGGAGTTTAATTACCTGGGAAGCATCATCTCCTCAGACAGTAAAATTGATGCAGAAATAGACAACAGGTTAGCAAAGGCATACAGAGCTTTTGGTAAACTCCAAAAGAGAGTGTGGCAAAACAAACACCTGAAGAAAAGTACAAAGATCAGCGTTTACAGAGCTGTTGTACTGTCTACTCTTTTATATGGATCTGAGTCATGGGTCATTTACTGCCACCACTTGCGTCTCTTAGAACCCTTCCATCAGTGCTGCCTCCGTACAATCCACTGGATGGATTATGTGACCAACACGTCTGTCTGAACAGGCAGCAGTCACGAGCATTGAGGCCATGCTGCTGAGAACACAGCTGCGCTGGGCAGGGCACGTCTCCAGGATGCAGGACTACCGCCTCCCTAAGATCGTGCTCTATGGGGAACTTGCCACTGGCTTCCGCAAGAGAGGAGCCCCGAAGAGGAGATACAAGGACTGCCTGAAACAATCCCTTATCCTTGGCCATATTGATCACCACCAGTTGGGAGGCCTGGAGACACACCATCTATAACGCTGCTGCTGCTTTTGAGAACACACACAGGATCACTTTTGAGGAGAAAAGACAACGCAGAAAGAATCGCATCTCGTCGGTATCACCTGGGGAGTCTTTGTGCTGTGCCTTCTGCAGCCGGACTTGTCTATCTCACATTGGCCTTTTTAGCCATCAGTGGGCTTGTAGCAAGTGTGGGTAGAGCCCTTCCCAAATCTTCGTTCTTGAAACCTAGCCATGATGATGATAACAGTGCCAGACTTTCCCTCGATCCAATTTCCCAATCTTAAATGAAGATTATAAGTTGAAGTTTAAATTCTTAAGTTTTTACACATGCTTGCAAAGACCACATGACTGAGTTTTGCGCAGAGAGTCTCCTGCATGTCAAAATGTGATGTTTGTCTGTACCTTGGCAAAGGTCACTATCCTAGATGCCTGATTTGTTCTGCATTTATTCCACGAGAGACTTGCTGCAAATTTTACTCCTTTGGGAAATAGACTGTGGGACTGAATAAACATTTAATGCCTAAAGGGCATAAAAAATAGCAGCAAATGTGGTTGCCCCTGCTTAAAAATAGGTTGGACAGGGGAATAAAAAAAAAAAAAAAGAAACTGAGCTAAAATGTCTCCAGAATTTCTCCCAGTCTCCACCATTTTTGTTCATGGACCTTCTGAAACAAAATTATTGTTTTTGTCTTTAGCACCCGTTTATTGTCCCATTACTTTTTGAACCCATGTAAAGGCAAGCATTCACATGACTTGCAGAAAAGACTTTTGCAGCTTAATTACACACTTTCTGAAAAACTATTTTCTGTGTTTATTTTGAAAATTGCTTCTGCTATTTCATTTAATGTTAATATTGTTAATGTTAATAAATATTCCCAGTTTACCCTATTTGTACTAGTCATGCTTTAGCATTGATTGTCACCTCACATTCTTGGACACTCCATCAGAAATTGTTTCTTTTCAGCTTGCTTTCCTCATGTCTGAACTACAAGAAGGTAAAAACAGTAGAAATCATCTATAGTTTCTAGAATTATTGAGCTGTGGAAGTGATTTCTCTGTTAAAAACATTCATAGGCACAATTACTCATAAATGACCTAACTGCAGGTAGTGGTCCAGTTCTGAAAAATGGATTATGAAGTAGTAACTAATTAACATAAGAAGTAGTTTAAAAAATGCTATCCTCTTGACTGTTTGTAAGCTAGGGTAGCCTAGGATTCTTGGATAAGGACCAGCTGCTTTTGTTGATCCACCATTAAGGACACCACTCAAGTATGTGCTAGTGCAATGCTTGCATTCATTACCAAATTTGGTAAAAATAAAAAGACTAGGAAGGACTTTCTCAGTCTCATTACAATAGCCTATGATATGGGATGTTTTACTTTTGATCTTATTGATGAAAAGTACTTTATGTTTTCTAGGCAAACTCATCTCATGAGTGCCTATCCTCCTTAGTTTTCTCCTTTCACTGTTTCTGTAAGCATCCAGTTCCATTAACAGAATTCAGAAAGTCACTCTGTATCTTAGGCTTCTAAGGAATTAGATCTAATTGTTGACTATTGGCCAGACCAGGAACTGGACCACAACAGCCGGTTCCTTACTTGCCAGGCTCTCAACCTAATAATTTGAATCATATTCTGCAATCTCATTATAAGTTTCCATTTAATGGAAAAACATTTGGTGCATTTCATAGAATCATAGAATCAGCTGGGTTGGAAAAGACCTCTGAGATCATCGAGTTCAACCCTTGATCCAACACCGCCGTGGTTAAGAGACCATGGCACTCAGTGCCACATCCAGTCCCTTCTTAAAAAACTCCAGGGATGGAGAATCCACCACCTCCCAGGGCAACCTATTCCAATGTCTGGTGACTCTCTCTATAAAGAATTTCTTCCTAATATCTAATCTAAACCTCCCCTGGCAGAACTTAAGACCATGCCTTCTTGTCTGAAGACAAAGTTGAAAATCAATGTCTTTGAAAATATTATCTAAACAGGCATATCTAGTAGCAAGACATTTTTGAATTCTTGGTCTGAATGAGAACAACCAGAGGTCTTCCATCAGAACAGTTAGTTCTTCTTTGGTTAAGGAAACTTTTCAGTCTGACCATTCATGAGGCTCTCTGGCAGTCATGCTCCAAGGCCAGAGTCTTTCACTGTTGGGACCAAAGACTCTTCGCAGCAGGTGGCTCAGTGAGCCCATGGATGCTGCACTTGACTCCCCACACACACCACACTCGCACAGTCAGACCAGGTTTCCTTACAGGTTCAACCCCATGTTTCCCTTAGCAGCATCTCAGATGTCTTGTTCCCTAAAGTCATTTATTCCCAGCACAGTAACAGAAACAGCTCCAACTGGGTACCTCCAATGAGGACCCCCAGTGAAGGAACCCCTGGTCTTTCATACTCTCACAGTCTCCCTGCACGTGAATCTTGCTCACTCTTCTGAGTACTCAGCTCCTGCCCCCCTCTCTACATCCATCCACCTCTGTGACAGTCACCAGTCTTCATGCCTTTTGTTACTCTGAAGGTTGGCAATTTCCAGCTCCTGCTGTGTCTCTCAGTGTCCATTCAACCTGGCTGGGTGTCACCCATTCTCATGCCCTTTGTTATCCCAAAGTTTGGCAGTTCACAGTGTCTTGTTTCAAACTCCCAACAGAGCTCCCTCTCTCCATTTGCAGTTTGTAAGCTGATCTACCTGGATCAGATGTATTCCTTAGCGCTTTCAAGCTGTTCCATTTTTACTTAGCTTGTTGAGCTCTTGCACTGAAGAAGCCAGACTTCAGTGTAGTGCAGTCTCACTCATCCACCAACTTTTAGCGTAAATTGGTTGAGATTTATACCTTTCTGAGCTGAGCTAATATGACATTTTGTATGACTAATGCCAAAAAGGCAGGCAAACAGAATCAGGTTTTCCCAACAAGGGTTTTCTTCAGCTGTACATTCATTTAGTAGAACTTAATATTCAGAGATGGTAGGGATTATTTTATTTGATCTTATTCCTCAGATTATGATGGGTAAAAGCAAACTTTGAGAAGAAAATATTTTATTTATATAATACTAAGCTTTAAGGATAGCAAATTGTCAAGCTCAGTGATGGTGCCTGTTTTGTCAGACGTTGCCAATATTCTTCAGATTTTGCTTTGTAAAGAGGGATGCTAATGTATATGCTCATTGTGAGGGTCAGTAGTAGGTGTACCATGTTCTTTAAATTTTCTTTGACTCCTCAGATTTTGGAACAAGAGCTGTTGTTACTGAAATTTCTAATAAAACATTTTCATATCATAAACTAGATCTTGAAAGCAAGTCTGATGGAAAATCTAGCTGTTTGCATGTTGTTGAGGTTCTTGTTAGTAAAAATTTTGTTAAAGTTTGAGGATGTCTGAAGCAAACTAGTTACTCACTAACATCTGAGTTTAGGCAGAATGAAGGGAGGACACCTGTCCATTCTGTATGTGCCAGTGGACAATAGATTAAAGGTGTGAGGAATGCAATTCAGCTTCTCTTGATTATTATGTTCTCTACAAGGACAGAGACTAGTGTTTTTTCCTGTGCTGGCATCATGAATCTATGCATATAACTGGAGTTTTGTGAGAAGCCAAAGTGAAAAAATTAATTTGCTATCCAACCTAATAGTTTAGTATTTCCTTGCAAAACTAGAAAATGTTGCTTTATGTAGGATGAAATATCTATGATGACTTAAATTGCTGTGCTTCTATGAGCATTCATAAGAAAAGCAAAGGAAATGAAGTAGCTGTTTCACAAAACTTTGCACTGTTTCCTAGCCCCTAGGCTCATTGGACTTGAGCATTCACCTAAAATCTGATACAAAGATTAGGACTCAGTAATGAGTATTTGTGTATGAGCTACATAATCGCAGTTGTCATATTGACTAAAGCTACCAGGAGGGGCCTTTGTCTCTCCTAGTAAATGTCAATTAGAGCATAGACTATCCTCAGCTTTTTTCATGGAAACTACAAAGTGGACACATTTCCACATATGCAAAACCTTTTATCTACTTCACTTTAAAAGTGTTTTAATTTACAATTGAAAAGCTGTTTCTTATGACCAAAAAAGAATAATCTATATCACTTCATAGCTCTAGTCAAAATACTCAAGGAAATTTCTATACTGAGCCCAGATTTTGTGGAGTGATCATATTCTCTTGGAGTCAGCAGCAGACTTTTTCTACAGTGGTTAAAACTAAGTATTTTTTCATGAGTAAAGCATATTTCTTTGCTAAGAGTAATTGAAAATGGTCTTAGTTAACAGAGCACTCTTCAAAACCAATGAAAAACCACTATTTTAATTTTGAGTAAGCTACTGTGTTGGCAAATAGTTGAGTTATTGACTTACATTGAATAGTTTGTGGACAGCATTTCAAAGAACAGAAGTTTTTCAGATTTCACATTTACTTTCCATGTGAACTTGCTTCAGATTTTTCTACTTAGTAACTTGATCAATTAATGCCTGTTTCTCTTCCCTCCTTATACTATTCTCCTACACATGCACTTATAACTAGTTAATAGATTTTAGACTTAGTGTTTGGGTAGCATTTATTTATAAATTGTTCTGCTTATATAGGATATCTTATCCATATGTAGGAGCTGCTTAAAATATGAAAGAATATGCTTCTTAAAATTTATTTTACTTCCATGAATTTGGTTGTAGAAAGCAGAATTCTGTACTTCAGCGTTTGTACATCTTTTCTGGTTCCAAGGTGTCACTTCAGTAGGCCAAAAGCAACATCATCAAGATTCAGACAACTTGTACTTTCACTTGACATTTCACCTGAATTTTGAAGAGGTTTTACTTTCTTCTTTCTGCTTAAGACTAAACTTGTGATGGGGAACTGTCATGTTTTATAGTAAAGGTGCCTCCTGACTTTTCTGTAGTGACTGCTGCTCTTTGGTTCCTCTCTTCAGTGGTAATACATTATGCTCAGACTAAGTAGATTTTCATGCTCACAGTTGAGGCACTTTAATGTGGACTTTATAGTGTTTTCAGTGACTACCCGTCTCTCTTTGTTTCATCCCTGTCTAGAATGTACACTGCAAAAGAAGTTGTAGGCAGGGTACCAGCCTGAAACTTCTTTCAGTTTATGTTTCTTTCTCACTAAAATAATTTTCTTGAAAAATTCCCTCCCTGACAAACTGAAATGTTCTTTTTGAATCAAGATTGTGTAAGAAGATGGGAAGAGGTACAACGTTGTGGTAACATTTTCTCCGTAGCTGTAGCTTAAACTACAAGTTCTTCAAGGCAGTGATTGATTCTCCTTTACATTTTGTATGCAACTTTGCTTGATTTAGTGCAAATGACAGGGACAATGGTCTTTGCTTGTAAATATTATTGGCCTATAAAAACCTGCATTTCCTTAATTTTGTTACGTGGTGATTTTCTTGCATGGTCGACAGATATTTCTGAGTAGTCAAGGCTGCAGGTAGGTCCTTTGCTATGAAATTCTAAGAATGCTTTTCTACCTCCTCGTACCAACAAATACATTTGTCCTAATTTATCAGTTTCTGAGAGATAGATATGATTTTAGAAAATCTTACACTTTGTAATAATTTTCATGGCAATTGTTGTTATGCCCATCTGCTGTGGTTTCCATTAGAAGCACTTTCCCTTCCATCGCTGTCAACTTCAGTGCTCCCTTTTCAGTTTTCTTGTAGGAAGTCATGTCATTACCTCTTGCAGAGAAGAGGTTATTTAGAGCTTCACTCCCTTGGGCTATCCTCTGAGACCTACAGGGTAAAGTAATTGTTATTGAAGTGAAGGGGATAGAATTGGGTACTGCGTGTGGCACTGAGTCAGCTTTCGTTGGGGAAAAAAAAAAAAAGTTGTAAGAAAACTGACCTGCTTTTTGGCACATTTAAATTGTGCATGCCACGCTTGAATGGAACTGAACAAAATGTTTAGTGTTGAAATGAGATACAAGGAGAATAGATCATTAAAGAAGTGCCAAACAGCTGCAAAAGTGCAATTTTGCTGAATGCTGTTTCCCTTGAGGTTTTTTCCTGATGCCTGAGAAGATGCTGTATTTGTATCCTCCACTGATGCCACTAGACATTTTGGACTATGAGTCAAGGTGGCCAGGATGGATTTTCAAATGCTAAAATGTATGGGGGAAATTAATTTTATCCTTTCTTCTCCAAACATAGTTCTCTTAAATCTATAATAAGTATCCTGAAATCTTATTCATGAAAGCAAAAAGCCATTGCTGTATCTTTTGTTTTCTGGACTCATTTTAATGAACCTTATTTATGACAGTTTGAAGCAAGGCATTAATGACAGGTATGCAGAACTCCAGCCAAATTCTGTACCATAAGTGAAATTCTCAATCTTTTCAGATTCTCATGTAAGCAGTTTGTTGTGCTAGAGTTAATCTTTTATTCTTCAGAAGTTCATTCGTTATTACTTATCTTGTTATTTTTTATCTTTTGTATATATAGGCCTGGGGTATTTTACTACCTGCTAACACTGTTTTTAGTTGAAGAATTTCCTAAAGGGAGAACCGAACAGTCAAATGTGAATGTCAACTTTTTTTGGTACTTTTTTTGGTTTCTTTTTCCAAAGTGGGTTGTCCTGTTATTCTGACTGCTGCATCTGATCTTACAAAGTCAATGTTCATATTGTCAGGGTGTAAGTCTTTTTGACACCCTTTAATAAGCATCATTTCAACATAGGGTCTCCTTTCTTTAGTTTTGTTCCTTCCAAAGACAAGCTGTAGTTCCGTGATAACCAATCAGGCCCAAGAAGATTCTGAGTTCAAGTTATAACATGGCTATAAAAATAAAGAAACTGATTCTTAATAACTTGTTATTTTATTTGTAACTTTGGAGAAGTCTAAAACTTTAAATGGAAATTTTTATTCTCTACCATTTGTAACTCATAATCCAAATAATTTCTTTTTTAACTATGTTCTCAATAGTGAGACACGGAGGACAATATTTACATTCTTTTTATTTTGAATTTAAAAGGCCATTTTTGTAATGTATAATAAATACATTAAAACACTGATGAGAGGTTTGCTAATTTGCATATACTGATCTATGTATTTCTTGTCATATATTTCTACTATAACTTAATTGAGAACAGCTGACGTTTGAATAACCTTTGAATTTCATAAATTAATTTTTTAAAAGATTGGTATTCCTTTCGTGTTTCCAATTTCTTGAAGATTGTTATGTAATTTGTCAATATTAGCCATTTTCCCCTTTAAATAAAATACCTGTGAAGGTTGGAGTCTTTCAGTCTTGTAAGTTCGGAGCCAGTAATACACACAAAAGCTGTTTTACAGCATCTACAACACTGTGCTCCTGAAAATTACTGGTTCTAGAAATGGTGTACAGAACTAGGCAATGATTGATTATTGAAAAGGACACAGAAGGAATGTTAGAAAAAATGAGTTTTACATGTCTCCTGGAGAACTGTCCTAAGCTTAAGCATTCTAAGTCCTTTGAAAATTAATCTGGAGGAAGAAAGAATAGCTTAAATATCCCTGCTTTGGTGGTCTGTAGTTTATAAACAGCATCAGCTTAGTTTGTTTTATTTTTACTCCCAATTTTTGTTTCTCAGCTTTACCAACATGTAGCCTAAGCCAGAAATTTTTTATGCCGTCCTCATATTACAGATGATACATCTTTGAACAGGTTGTAAGGCCCTTTTTCCACTTAGAATATTCAGAGGCCCTTTTCCTAATTTAATAAAGGTCTAAAACTTAAAATACTTTATTCCTTTGTGATATGAATAGCACTTAATTGATTTTTTCAAAATTTTCTGACTTTGTACTTTAAGATGGTTAGAGCGCTTTTAGGGATTTTCTAGATGAAGATACTGTTTTAAATGTTTAAATAGCTGTAAAAAAAAAGATCCTTGGAAGTACTTAGGCTTAAAATAATTTGTCCATTGACAGTTAGATTTGAAAATGGAACTTGGGCATTATTGCAAATACTGTGTCTAGTCCATCATCTTTGTGATAAATGCATCCTTTTTCCATGCCGATGTTATGAATTTATTTTTAGCTTGTGAGTTGCAACCAGTTATGTGGAAAGTCATGCATTTGTTTTCATGAAGTCTACCTGTATCTTATTGGGGCATGGGTCTCCTCTCACATTAAAAGCAGTTTTGTCATTGAAAACACTCCTGCCATTTGCTTCTGCCATATCAGTAGCACATGATGTAGAATGTTAAATAATAGTGATATTCTCTATAAAATAAAACATTGTGTGGAGTAAAAGGAAAGGAAAGAGGTCACAGAAAAAAAACATTTAGCATCTGATTATTTCCTCTTTTTGTCTTTGATTAATGTGGAGTAATTGCTTACAATTTGTGCTATTAAAGTTTACAGTCCTATGTAATTTTCAGCCATTAACTTGCATCGTGTTCCATCCTTAGGATGACTTTTAATCACTGAATTAGGTTGAAATTGAAAGGGACCTCTGGAGGCCATCTGGTCCAAGCCCTTTGCACAAGCAGGGACACCTAAAGCCAGTAATGTTCCAAATTAGTATTCTTCAACTCCACTGTTTCTGTGGCCTCCTTCGTTAAATCTTCTCCCCACTAACTTTCCTGTAATACTTGTCTGTCTGAAAATATAAAACTTTTGAAGTAGTCTTAGTTGCAATAATACTAGTTCCTATAATGTTTGGGGATCACTACATCTGGCCTTTCTGAACAGAATTGATTTTCTGGTGTGTATTTTTGAAATATTTTCATTTGTAATGGAAGATTTTTTTTTTTTTATGTTCAGTTCCCTGTTTGCATGTCATAGTATTGCCAACACATTCAAAACCAGAAGTGCTCACTAAAATGCAGATCCTGAAGATGTATATGGATGTCAAATTTTCTGTTATAAAAATTAATCAGGAGGGTTGCTGAAGCATCTTACTGTTGTGTATAATCAAAAACTATACATATATCTTATTTCTAAGCATACGTAGAAGAAAACATTACTCAGCGGGAAAGAAAAAAATGCCTGAAGAACTAGATTTTCCTTCCAGGAGATTCTGTCAACTGATTTTCTAGATCATGGAGCAGTTTGCAGAGGTGCAGATATTTTGGTGTCTGTAATATTCAGATAGGGATTAAATTAAATTCCTGAACTGCTTTAGAGATGCATTTAATCGTTAGGTGACATCTTGTAATTTGCAAGTGGCCAGGATGTCTGCCCATTCCCTGTGTATCCAGCTTCCTAATAAGTGGAACTTTTGTATGACATAAAACAGATAGGTCACTCGATTTGTGACTGACATGAGTTATGTAAAATCATTCATGCCTTCCAATGGCACATCTGAAAATCCAATGTATTTACCTTTCTCCATGTCATTTAGAATAAATGTTCTGCACAGTCATTATCATGGATTCCATGCCACCCACTCGAAGACCCAAAAATATTGTTTACTCTAACCTGGTCCTGAGCAAGAGAAATCTAAACTGACCCTGGCTCTTTGGTAGGGATTTGGGATGTATTGGAACGAGTGTGTACCTACGCGTGCATGAATGCTACCTTCCACATTGGTAATGAATCATTAGCTGCTGCTAAGTCGCTTCTTTCTGGACTAAAAAGAAATCTAGAACTCTTAAAAAAATAGAATTGTCTGAAAATAAAAGCTCTTTAATACATTTTTCCTAGACTGGAAATTTTCAAACTTATTTAACAAGAAAACAAATTAAATAGCTGAGTAGATCAGCAAGGAATTAGAAAAGACTATTTCAAAGAACTGCATGGACTCAGAGTGGCTGTGGAGGTGTAGAATGATGCTGTATAGGTTAGTGGGTTCACTAGCTTTGTAGTAGCAGAGGGAAATGGAAGAAGGTGAGGAAACATCTCTATACATTCCGGTTCAGTGACACCTTTAAATATCATGTGTGAAGTAATCAAAGAAACACATTAAGATTTTTTTCTATGAGATTTGAGACACAGCTTGTTATGATGCAATGGTATAATCCTTGTTTATGAGTCACAGGCCCAGTCCATAGACTTATTTCAACATGCGTCTAATTTTTAACATGTGGGCAGTTGCCATATGAAGACTCTCAGACGTTTTTATATAGAGTGTGAGATATATCCAAATTCTTGCTTGGTATTGTTTTTGAAGAGCTGCAGCATCTTAGTCAAGTTGAATGTGGAATGAAAAATTTTAAAGCAGGATCAGAGCTGATGGTGGCAAACTGACAGAGCTATGTGAATACACTTTTAGGACTAGCACCATAGTATTTAAAACATTTTGGGTATTATTTCTGATGAGAAAAATTATGATGCTGTTTATTTGCCACTGTTGTTTTCTACACATCATAATAAAATAACTTTATTGATTTCAGTGATGTTAAGTTCTATTCTGAAAAGCAGTATTGTATTTGAGAACAAAGAAAGGAAAACAGTAAAAATCTTTGTGAGTGCCCGTTTGTGATACGAAGTTTATTTTTGTCTATAACACAGTCTGATATTCAGAAAGTCTATCTCATATTATCTGTAATATGTTCTTACAGTAGAACTCGTTACAGATCATTTCAAAGGGGAAAACCGAGCTTATGAAATGTGATTAACCAGTTGTAAAGAAGACCAATAATCTCAACAGTGTTAGACTATTTAGGGTAGATATAAAGTTACCAGTAATGTCAAATCATTTGTACTCTCTTGTGCTGCTAACTGTATTATCAGTCTGATCAATATTACAGAATTGGGACATTCTTCCACTATATACATGAAAACAATTATATTTTCCCAGTTGTACTGTAATGAGATTATTTACCTCCAGATGTCTGTAGGTTTACTGTGTTTCTTTTGTTTCTACCAAATTAATTTTCTTAACATGAAGTGGGAGGACTCATTCTGAAAGCATGAAAATTTACCTGAAATTGTGTAGTGATTCTTTGTAAACAAATTGAACATGCACTGAGCCTTGTAGTTAAATAAAATGAAAAATAGTATCAACTCTTCAATGCAGGACTGCATGACTTAAAACAACTTATCAAAACACCTTCTAATTAGGATGCACAGTCATTTGCTTGTTCTCAGTGCTATTAATATTTCAGATTTTAGAAGGAATACCGTGTTAGACTTTTGTTTAAGTCCTGAGACCAAAGTTTTCCCTGGCTCACAACTTTTGTTTGATTTCTCCAATTAAAAAAAATTAGATCTTCTGTAATGAATTTGGATGTATGCTTTTGGCATTTAAGTATAGCTTACCTGGCACTGATGGTTTATTTTACTTTCTAAAGGCCGTGATTCAAAGTTTCATGGAAGTCTACCAACTTGCAGTTTCCAGAGTTGAAACATTAGTGAGAGAAACAGAATCTCTACAGCTTCATGCTGCAGCTCCAAAGTCCAGGCTCCAAACAGCATGTCTTCATGAAGGTGTCCTTACAAATGGTAAGTCTGCTTTACAATTATTTTTGTCATTTGGATGTGGATTCTTAGCCAGCATTTCTCTTCATGCTGCATTGTTTCTGTTTGGAAATACAATAACATTTATCTATAAACATATTAGAACAATAAAATTAGTGTGAACTGAATTTTTTTTTTCAGAAGAGAAAGGGATGGTACTAGTTAACACAGGGATTATTTTTACTACTTTGTCTTCTACAAGGACCTGTTCATTGCTGCTGTTGCTGGAAAAGTACACATTGTGGTTGCTTTAGTTTTGGCAGTACAGTAAATAGCTGAACTTTGGACCTGAAGAATGTAACCATCTAGAGATGTAGCATGTTAAAGTGGAATGTTATTAACTGTTCATGTAAATAAAATGTTTATTAGGAGATTTGGATTTTAGTGCTTCTCACAAAAGTTGCAAAGGTTAAAATCCAGTTTCAGAAATAATTTCTGGCCTAAAAATATTGTTGCCCACAAAGATACTTGGATTTGTTTAAGGCTAATAAGGTGATTCTTCAGATCTGAGATTTCTCTCTAGAGGAATTATTGAATGCAGATTTATTTGTCTCAGAGAGGCAGGAGGCCAGACACATAAACTGGTATAAACATGTAGCCAGGTATCTCTAGACACTGTAGGATGTGCAGCTTGCATACACTTGATGTATTTGTCCTCCATTTTTTCTTACTTTTTCACAGAGGACAAAGGAGAAAGCTTTGGAGTTTGTTTTTTTGGTGGGTGTTTGGTTTGTTTGTTTGTTTGTTTGTTTGTTTTTTTGTTGTTGTTGTTGTCCTTATCTTCTTTTTTCTTCTTTTAGTCTTATGTAGCAAAGGACCATAAAGAAAATGAGGATTGTCTTTCTTTTTGAAACAGAAGATGTGTAGGAAGAGAATTGTCACTAAAGCAATTTTCATAAACACACTGTGACTGTGGCTTTGGCTTTGGTTGTCTCCAACAGAATTACATTACTTTCTTGCCCAGCTTCTAACAGCTGGGAAATTATTGTGAATAGAAACTATATTAGTCAGTGATGAATTTCAGTTTTAACATCTTGAGATAATTGTTGAATGAAAACTTGGACTCTTTTGATGTTTTCTGTTAGGTTTATGTGTGTCCTGCTGAGCTTGTGGCCAGTGTAATTTTGGACTGCTCCTTTGCTTGTTATGATTGTTTTTGTTGTTTAAATCAAGATGACCACTTGTGTACCAAGATTGGGAAGTCTGTTGAACTTGCAGAAAGGTTTGCTTTCATTTGGATTGAGAGAGCTTTTAGCAAAGATGTTGCTAGTCCTGTCTATGAAGGGCTATCCAGCCGCTTATTATGTGACAATGAAAACAAACACCTTGCTTTCCCCAGCGCTCCAAAGCTTGTGATTCAAGGCAGTGCTTTTTAAGTAATTCGTGTCTGCCTGCAGTGTCCATGTAAAGATGATACTATTTGTGTTGAAGGGATATATTAGCCCTCTGGGAGAATAGTTTTTTATTTAGATGCCATTTAATTTGAATGTAAGCATAAGCATTAGTAGAAAGTGTTTTAAAATTTTAATGTAAAGGCAAAAAAATTCAGAATGAGAATGTCAGGTTGCTATGAAACAAATATAAGTGATTGTGCTATATTTTGTATATTTAGGGTTTCTGTAAAGCTTTTCCCTAACGTCTGTACAAGTTGTATTAACTTCAACATCACAGCTTTGTGGAGTGGCTTATATTTTAATGTTTCAGTCGATACTGTTCTGTTCTGATTTTCGGAAAGAAGTTCTGTGCTAAATATTTGTATTAAAATAGAACAGATTTTGTTTTCTGGTTACTTTAAATGAAAGGGAGTGATGACTTGAGTATGTGTTTGGTTTCAAAATTAGACAATCTTTGTTGGTTTTACTTCACTATGTTCTCTCATATATCCATTGCAGACAAAACTTTTCATATAGGAGACAAACTTGGACTGTATTAGTTTCAGGCCTTCATATGGCATATGCTTGTGTTTTTTGAACAGTAATCTGTTTCTCAGTGCTGAAATGTATTTTTGAAGTCTTCCTGTTATGTGTGGACTCTACCTTATAAGATTGGGTTTTATCCCACCGTGTTGTGGCTGTTTCTTGATGTCTTCTATGCTGGTTGCATAAGGATCTTACCCTCCCTACTGTCCATTGCTTGCAAGTTTGGACCATTCATCAGTATTAATCTTTTCCATGTTTGGAAGGTATTGCTTTCCTAATTGACCTTTTCCCATGAAATTTCATAACTATGTCACCTTTCTTTCTATTCATACCATTTCTGCCCTCTTCTGTTGCTTTGGGGTTTGCTGATAATTGTAAAAACAAAACTGATGCCATAAGGCAACATCAGTGATTCTAACTCATCTTTTATCTAAGACTCTGAATTGACATCTCCATCCTCCAGTCTGCTTCTAGTCCAAGCACTTTCCTATTAGTCAATAGTGTTTAGATTATGAGATTGATATGTGTGGTCATGCTAATGCCAACAGAGAGGAACAGGAAGGGGTATGATTATGATGGACAGAGGTCAGATGAACACTGAGAACACTGCTTACAGAGAAGAGAATTATTATGTGGGGAGAAGTTAAGTCAGTAGCAGAATGTCTCTGTACTCTTGATTAGTGTGCACCTATCTGTCTGTCATACTCATCTCTGATGATTCTTCTTCTGTGTGATTTTTGTTCTTGCAACTCTCTAAAATTAAGTATGGCTGAAAAACAGTTCAGGTTCTTTTCTCTTTTTTCCCTTTTCTGTTGTTCCCTATCCCTGTATCTCTCTTGGTTGGGGGGGTTTCCTGGTTGCCTTTTTTTTCTAAAACTTCTGTTTGTTTTTTTTTCTTTACCAAATTCCTAATAAATTTTCCTTACATTTCTAAAATGTCCTTGTGTGTGTGTGCTATGCAACAATTAACATTTTGTAATGGTCTTTCTTGCCTACTTTTTGTTCAGCAACATCCAGTAATATGAACATTGTGAATGAACCATGCTTCAAGGTTCCCTGTTAAATGAACACTTGACAGTTCTGAATTCTAACCAGTACTGAATTCTGCTGCTTTTATTAATTTTAATTCTTCTTCAGATACATTAGTTTATTACTATACTTGCACATTCATTCAGAGATGCAGTAATAAGTAGACCTTGAACTAAGAGCTTTTCAGTGCTCTATTGTGCATTAGTATAGTCATAAACAATTATTTTGTGGGTGCTGTGGGGCAACACGTGTCATCATATTTAGTCATATGGCAAGCATGTGAATCCATGCTGTCCAAAGGTTCATTGCTGCAAGCACAGTGATGCAGGGCGTGGATGCAGTGACATTGTTTTTCCCCCATGCAATTTGTTTCCTTGTCACCAGTTCATCTGTGTTTATAGCTAAGACCTGCATCTAACAGGCATACATTGTCCTAAATTTAGAATTATGAGGATGGAACTGGAGAGAAAGAAAACATTTGCTTTTCTACTTTCTGCATAGGAGAAAGGCACTCACTCCATCGGTGTTATGTTAAATGTCAGAGGGTGTCTTTCATGGGCCAGAGCCATATCTCTTATGTAGCTGGAAGAATTCTTCCCAGATGTTGCAAGAAGCAGATAGGTCTTTGATGAAAACTCTCCTTGGCTTTTTCACTCCTCTCAAGCTAGCCTTATGCACAGTTAAACTTGTTTTGTGAAAGATTTGGAGATACTTATTCTTAACTTTGCAAAAAGTCATTAGACTTGTTATTTTACCCTCTTCCTTGATGTGATTTCGTGGAAATAGTCTAGGACATAATTCAGTAAATATGGACCTCAAATAATTGTAACTTTTGCTCAGTACTGTTAAATACCAGTGTGTGGTTTAGTTGCTGTGAAAACATGTGAATGTTCCTAAAGTGATAGTAAGTAAAGAAAGTTCTGGCAGGTCCACAAGGAAAATTTTTCGACTATTGAGGTGGTCACAGACATGAAAGTATGGAGATGTCAGATGGGCAAAAATAGAAAACTCTAGTCATAGGAGTTAATAAGCTTGAAGTCTCTATAAGATTGAATCCACCAAGGAGTAATATCTTCCAGAAACTATGATTTTACTGAAATATTTGCATTTCTTGCATGATTTTAAGCAGTTGGGCATCACTTGACAGCCTTACTGCATAGTCAAGGAACGCAGATATCCCAATGCAAACGCTCACCTGGTCATGTGATGTTGCTTACACAAGTAATAGTCATAACCAAAGAGTAAAAATCACGTAGTTTAAAATAATAATAATATAAACCCAGTATTATAAATCACATTATGTAACTTAGGGCAAGGTGTTCAAAACCAGTTACAGTAATTCAACATCCCATTTGCTATTTTGTAAGGAATACTTCCTTCTCTATGCAAAAATTTCTTGATACTCAATATTCTAGGTATGTGAACTTTAAACTTGTCAGACTGTTGTAACATATTTGAAAATTACAGTAATTTGATTAAAATGTTGCCTATAAGGCAAAAGTTTCAGTTAATAGAATCCACATGTAATTAAAGTGCAGAACCAAATGTAATCAGACCCCAGTGACTGGTGCCCTCATATTGATAGTTTTACAGTGGCCTCTGGGGTTGAAAGTTTATGTTAAAGTTACAAATGTAGCTGTGCTTCAGAAAAGGAGTTTAGCTGTTGAAAGAGGTATGACAATGTCCCAAAGTGATAGTCACACAAAGAAAGTAATTGATAGTCTGTATTTTAGGGGTGTCTTCCACTTGGCAGGTGGAAGAAGCACAAGACTGCTGGAGTATAATAGTCAGAGAATTGCTTTCTGCAGCAGCACTGCTAAGTAAACATTCCCAAATGGGGGATCTTGCTGTGAGCAAGTAATGGTGTATTTTTTTAATAATATAGTTACTTGATTTGTGTGAATTCATGTTTGAATCATCTGAAAGTTATAGACAAAACACTATGTACCAAGCCACAAAAGAAGTTTAAAAAAAATTTCCTGAACTTAAAAAAAAATAAAAATATTTTCTCTGGACAGTTTTAAGACTCGACATCCTGTGTTAGAGTTCTCTAATCATCACCAGCACAATTTACAATCAGAACACACAGAGAGCCAGTTCAGACCAGCTCATCTGTTGACTTTGGCAGAAGCCCTTAATCTCACTGTGTGCAGCTGCCACTTGAGAGCTGGGGACTCGGCAGAGAGCCGAAGGAGGGTGGGATGCAGGGTTGGTCAACGCATGAACACATAGGCCTGCTTCATTTCAACAGCCATACACTGCTTTTTTTTATACTCTTTCATTTTACAGCCTTTTTTTTTTTTTCTAACCTGAAATTAAATGAGGACCTCTCATGATCCACTGCGCTCCAGGCATAAGAAATTGTAATGTCTGGCTTCCAGAAACTGTCCCGTCAAAATGTGCTTCTGATTAGGTGGCTTAATTACAGCTGTGAAAACAATGTTGATTTAGGCCTCAAGATTCCAGTGCATGTCAGCCGTTATTAGCTAGCTTTGGACTGAAGCCACCATTTTAAAACTCTGTAGCACTAAAGTCACACACTGCCTGACAACTTTTTATTTAGGCAGAAATGTTGCCAGAAGCAACACATTTTATGCAAAATATTTTTCATTGCGCAAATTTCAAATGTGACACTGTTGATGCCCATAAAATGGGTAGTTATGAGTGGACCTCACCATGTCCAAAACCTAACTTTTGAAAAAAAAAAAACCCACCCCAACATCCCTCCCCCACCATTTCAAATAGATTTTATAAAGTTTGACTGACATAATGCTTAATTTTAATTCCTTTAATTCAGTTTTATTCCAAATCCAGCATGTTAGTTTAACCACCCAATTTTATTGCATCTAAATTTTCCTGACAGTTTCATTTGCTGTTGGGAAATAAAATTGCCATTTTTGCAACATGGGAAATAATGGCTAGTTTCAAAACCAATATGTTTGAAACTTCCTTTGCCTGAAGCAGGTTAAGGCGCACAGTCAATTTACTTTAGGGGGAAAAAAGCTCATTAAATAGTTTTTAATATTTTAATATAATTTAAGTAACTGCTTTCACAGTGGGAAGGCTTATTAGGCCCATGTATTTACACCTGCAGAGAGGTAAATGTTTGGGTAATTAGGTGGTTTCCAATAATTCAGTTTTTCAGTTGCAGGGTTAATGCTGTAAACACTGTGAATGGACATCGTGAGTTTGCTGCATTTAAACATTACATTGCCACTGGTACTATTTTACTTTCCAGTGCTTAAAGAGGGTTAGGTGGGGTTGGTTTGTTTTTTGTTGGATTTTGGTTTGTTTTGGTTTGTTTTTTTTCTTTGTTTGGTCTGTTCTTCAAGCCTCCTTAATGACATGAATTGGCTAAGGAATATGAGTGAATGTGTGTGGGTGTTAACTCTCGGCAGAGGTCAGTACTTTGGAAAAACAAGATCCACTTTCTCACTTCACAGTTGCCATGAAATTCCAAATGTCCATGCTGTGTGGTTTAATGGAAACCATGAAGTTCCTAAATGACTGCAGGTTTGTTCCGATGTTAAGCACAAAACAAATCTTTCAAGTCATTGGCTGAGTCCAAAAAAGGAGGGGTCATTTTTTCAGGAAGGTAATCTCCTTTCCTTTTTTTTTTTTTCCCCTTCATGGTTTGCATTTCTATGGCATTAAAAATGTGTTTCTAGTGAGGCACTGGAACTACCAGCTCACAAACAAGGGTCCTCAGTTACCAGGACTGAAAACAAGCCACTTGGAACCTAAAGCTGTATTCACCTCTTATGCTAAATGCAGGCCAGGGCAACAATTATACCTCCAGGAGAAACTAATTGGAAATGGATTTAGAGAAACTAATGATTTGGATAAGGAGGAAAGTCTAAAGTATAGGTTCAAGTTTATCCTGTAACAAATCATCATGCATTCATTCTCTACCTGCAGCAGATTAGCAGAGAGCAAGGCTGTGAATGCCTACACTTTATTTTGTTTAGTTTTTGAAGGACAAATAGTGGAACAAGCTAGACTTTTATTTTCTTTGCAAAATGGTATGTAGGGTTTCCTGAAAGTGATTGTTTCAGAAAGGCCCTAGTTGTCATGGAGGGCAACTGTGAGTTGGGAGACAGCCATGTGATGCCATTTTCCTTATTAAGACACCTTTTCAAATGTATTTCATTGGTAATATTGCAATGAGTTTTTTTCACCTGCTGCGTACATTTGCTTTGTTTGCCACAGACTCCTGTTCCTTTTACCTTCTTCCCACACCTGTGAAAGGGACATTTCCAGCACATCAAATTAAAAGAAACTTTTGTATATTATTACATATATTGTTAATGCTGCAGTCGAAATAAAAGTATTGGGAGTGCTAGACAGGCTGTTATTTTGAAAACTGGATATTATAGACCAGGACATTTAACCCTGGAAAAAAATTTTTACAAAAGAACAGAGCCAAGGACACAATTTTACTGGCTTTATAGAAGAAAAGGAATATTCTCTACAAAGGCAGACAATTCACTTCTTTCCAGACTCAAGGACTTTTACTCAGGCCAGAAGGTGCTTCCTCCTCCCTTTTGAAGAAGTTATTTCAAGAAAGAGAGCTGGGAAGCTTGTATTATTCCCTGCTAAACTGTGGGTTAAACATAAAGGGAATGTCTGTTTGTTCTGTGACACTGAATTCGCTGAGAAATTTTTGGAGGGGATTAAAGAATGTGCCTGAATGAGTCTAGCTCAGATACTTAAATGGCGAATGAATCCATGCAATCCAGTCTGTCATCTTCCTGATATTTTCTTGACATTTTAAATTTAGATCCTACAAGGTATACTGTTGTGAATAATTATTTTCTTGTTTTGACAGCTGTTTGGTTTTGTTTCAAACTAAGTATGTAAAGCACTTTTTATAAGGAGAAAATTCAGTGCCGATCTTTAGGCATTAACTTTGATAAACAGTGCAAGATGTGTAGATGCAACCTGTGGATTCAGGATGACAGATGGAAGGATTTTTGTTGTCTTTTGTGCTGTTTCTTGTTTACTTTATACTGCAGCCTAGACCACAGGGTAAAAAAAGACAAGAGTTTGATCTAGGGCAGTGTTGTCAGGAGTCTGCCTCTTTCTCTCCTAGCCTGCATCTATGTGCAGCATATGCCCCCACTTATAGTGTAGCATGAATAACGTTACATCCATGCATCTAAAAAAAAAAACAACAAACACACACTTTAACTTTGTAAAGCAAAATTTCATGCTTAAGAGCTTGTGTTTCCCTCTGGATGGCAGAAAGACAGTCATAGGCCCAGCACCAGAACATTTGGTGCCAGCGAGCTGGCAAACTTCCCTCCACAGGAGACAACTGTCTCTGATGCTCTGCCTCCTCTTAGCCTCTGCTTCTGGGACACAGACTGTGGGAAGGTCATGGCAGCACAAGGCTGGGTACTGTCTCCATCCTAGGTCCACAGCAGACTTCTGTACTGAGTACTTCTCTACTGAGAACTAGCCTCACTAGTCCACACAGAGGAGGGTGGATCCTTCTCAGGTCAAGGGGAGATAGTGAGAGCATTAAAGAAGGGTAGCTGCAGAACACAGCAGTCTACTTTATTTTGTGCCTTTTTAGAACTCAGGAAATCAGATTGTTTTTCTGTTGGTTTGTTCATGCTCTCTTCCCTTGCCTTCTTCTATAATTGTGCATATTTCAGTGTTTTTCAACTGTGAAAAAACCTTTGCATTCCTTTCTGTGATATTTTTGCAGTAATGTGTTTTTTGTAGAAATACATGTGTCTACCTGCTTCCAGTTTCTTGCATTTTGTATTTAAGTATGAAAGTTAATGTGAGATACAAAGAAAAACCAAACCTTTAAAATATGCTAGAGAGTATGACTTGTGGGGATTTAAAAAAAAAAAAAAAAAAATCAGAGTTAGTGCATGGAGCATAATATTGTTCTTAACTCATAATATTATTCCTGTAATGTTGGCATGATTTAAGGGTATACAGTGAGCAAGTTGCGTCTTACTGTGTCTTTTTACTGGATTTTACATATTTAAGACAGACAGATATCTACCCGGCATTTATTTATTTGGTTGGTTGGTTGGTTGGTTGGTTGTTGTTGTGTCTAAATTATGTATAAAAACTTCTCATGAATTCTGTGAAACCAACATTATGTAGTGAAGGCATAGTTTTTCTAGTTGATCTTAATAAGGACCTGTTTTCTACAGTGACTGGGCTCTATGAAGCAGCTTGACCTCTTCAATACATTAGTCATTGAACAAATTTTAAAAATGTGAAATGAATATTCAGAAGGGTAAAGAGTTTCATTGTCAGCCTAAAGGATGTTATTATATTATTATGATAATAATCTTGATTGTTCAAATAACACTTGTTTTACAAAATTTTTAACACAGTTTATGAAATAGTTCAGTTAAAGAAAGGGATTTAGAAAGAAATGTGTTTCTTAAAATACAATTTTTCTTCTCCATTTTACAAGAATTTGGGGGTTTTGTTGACTCGTTTCAGAAATGCCAGCTTTTGGAAAGGAAGTATCCTTTTTTTTATCAAGCCATCAAGTCATCTTTTTTTTCGGATTTGTAATGGAAGGAAGGGTAACTTTACAATGCACAGTGTGATTAAAATTTACTAAAAATATGGGCAAGAATAGTGTGGTAATCACCAGCAGTGTTTTCCTGCTACATATGATATTAGGAAAGCAGTGACTTTATGATGATGTAATGGTTCCATTTCATCCTTTTCAGGTGGTGTAACTTCTTCAGTTCCTAAAGGAATTCCTCTTTTTAGAGAGGCAGCTATAGAGCTTTTAAAATCACACTACTCTAAGACACCACACTTTTGAATCTGAGTCTCAGTTGAAATTGGCCCATAAACCCATAGTTCACTCATTAAATGTCGCCATAAAGTGGACATTGCAAGACTTCCCTCTCTGAAGTTTGTATGTTCACTAGTACTTTGAAAGCCTTTTGTGCTAGATCTGGGTGTTGCAGGTGATTTGACACATACAGCCTCTGAAGGTCAGAACCCGAATGATGAAATAAGTCACTAATTTTTCAGCTTTTGTTGAGTACTGAGGGCCTCCTTTGATCACATAAGGATCAGCTTGTATGGTGGTTATATGCTTATGGTCAGGGACTTTCAAGGCTTGTGTGACATCAAGTTTCCTTTCACAAGGTCTATTAAATCAGTTGTATTCTTTTGGGAGTTTGAGCATGTATTGTAACTTAACCAGGACTTTGCAAAACTTCTTGACAGTTGCAGTCCTCCAGTTTAATTTTAATTTGTGTATGTGAAAACATCCTATTGCTTTACGTGTTTCTAGTTAATTTAAAGTTTACTACGCTTTAAATATAAGATTTTTTAAAAAGACTGAAGTCTAATCAGGAGCTCTGAGTGAAGGAATTTAATTAATAATTGTAGAATGTACAAGGCACACCAAATTATTGAAACATCCCTGTTTTCTTTCTTTTTTTTTAGAAAACTCAATTTTTTTAAAGTTGTGTTACGCCTTTTTTGTTTTGCAAACCAAAAAGCTGAAAAAATCTATCTCCAAGCCTTTTCCTATGTTCTTCATGAGTCTTCTGATAAAAATTTTACATACCTGATGAAAGTTTGGAGTATTGTATGTGTTGGTAGTTTTTGGTTTTTTGAGCCAGTTTGTTTGTTTGTAGTGTTATGTGTGGTGGTAGTGGTGTCTTTTTTCATTGTTTTTAACTCTGTGCTGTCAGAACAAACATTTGGCATATATATATATATATATATATATATATATATACACTTAAGGATTAAATTCCATTAGGTTATTTTTTAACTGTTTATTCGTATAATATACGATTGGTATGAAGGAAGTATTAGTTCCCTTTGTCTAGTGGACTCACTCAAACTGCATGTTCAGCCTCACAGAAAGTGATGATCTAGGTCTGAACTGTCAGCAGTTCTTAGAGGCTGTGCTCAGGAATCTACTAAGTATAAAAAGTTCTGTTGAAGTAATTATTAGGGTTTTTTATTTCATTTTAGTCTGAAGTATAGTTGTATATATAAATTCAGCCAAAACCAATAGAGACAGTAAACCTAGCTCACCCTCACTCAAGTTGTTTATAGCTGATAAGCTTGATTCCTTGCCCAGCTAGTGTAATTTGGATCTTGTAATTATAAAAGACCTATATGTTAGCCATCAACTGAAATTGAGCCTAAAATATTTGTCCTAGGCTATTCAGATATCGACTGATATTTTATAAGCACTACTGCTGGAAAGCCAACCCTTTTCCCTGACCATTACTCTTACAAAACTACCCTTTAGAACTCTGTTGAAGACAGAATGGCTTCAGATGTTGCATGTAATCTGTGGGAGAGGGAGTAATTCCCTCCTGAAGTTACTTCAACTAAGTTTTGCTGGGGATTAAAGTGCTTACCTTAGATAAACAAAGAAAAGTTAGAAAACTATCCTATACTATAGGGAGCCAAATATACCTCTTCCTGCTGAATCTTCCCATAATCTAATTTACGGGGTAGCGGGATGGAGCCCTTATCAGGATTTTGGCTGGGACGTAACAGCCTACACATCTGCAGCCTACAGATTCTACAAATCTGGGCTATCCAGCAAATGTACATGCCTTGGCCAATGCTAAAAGGGTGGAAACCTTTGTTTGCCTAATACCTTGATGATTTTAATAATAAAACTTTATTTTGAGAAAATTAAATTGCCTTTAGTAGTAGTTCACTTCTAAACTTGTAGAGCAAGTCAGCCATTTTTTGCTCTATCATTAGAGGATCTTTTTACTGCTACTACTACTTCTTGGTTTAATACAGTTATTTAGATTAACTGAGATTTAGATTAGCCTGTAGGCTAATGCAAATGCGGGTGTTCTTACTCAAAATGCAAGTGTTTGTATTTTTGATAACAGATTCCAAGCAATCTCTTTTTCAAATAGGTGCAGATAGGTTGCATAAACCATGTCTGTATCCACTATATACTCCTAAGTCCATTGTCTCTGAAGAGCTAACATTAATCTGCTCTCTTTTAGGGGCTGGTAAAGGCTGTCACTTCTTGAAATCAGCATTTCCCTTGTCACTTCAGGATTATGGACAGCACCAGATTATATTCTCACAACCCCATGAACCAAAATAATTTTTTGTTCTCCTACAAGTTTTTGGAGAGGTCTGCAATAATATTCACTTCATTTTAATTCTGAGAAATGCCATTTTTCTACATACAATCTGAGTGAGGTGTTCACTACTTTTTTTTTTCATTGCTGCAAAAGTATAATTTTTGAATCACCAGCCTCTTCCAGAGGTGTGCATGCTTCAATTCCCTATGGCTTGCTGCTTTTCACCACCGTTCATAAAGATAAGTTGGTTCTTGTCCTTGCTGTAAATTCCTGGCAAGAGGGGTGTCTGCTTTACATTGCAATCAGAGTATTTCCTTTTTGTTTTCCTTTTGTCATGCTTTGGGCTATTCTTGAGCTTCCACTTTTTACTGCCTGGATGTCTGCTTCTCTTCGTGAAAATCAGATTTCTTGTGTGGAAAACAATGAACTTTCAAAGATTTTTAAAGACAACTGCAAGGGGACTTTTCCCTGTAGATAAATACACTGCGAAAGCAAATAGATTACATAACCTATCTGAGCTTGCTGTAGTTTAGCAAACCAGAATCTGAAAGAGCTTTGTGGATAGTCTTTTGTGTCCTGCCTCGTTGGAATTGTGTAGTTGAAACCCATAAGGCCACCAGAGAGCATTTGCTATAGTGGCTCTCCTAATTTCACTGTCCAGACACCAGTGCTCAATCCAGACTGTTCCACTTTCTTCAGCAAAGATGGCTTGAGCTTCATCAAGTACTTATTACATACATACTGAATTTTTAAGGATCTTTTCTGATTACCTCCTTATATTTAATACAAATATCCTTGAGAGAAGTAGTGAGCAAATTGGAGTATTCTCAAGGCACCCGTCTGCAAAGTAACAGTTTCATGTTCTTGTTTCTATATAAGTTATCAGGAGAATCTTAAAATGTTGATTTCCATTTTTTAATAGTTCATTTGTTTTTTTAGCTACATACATTCATATTTCTGAATATTATTCCTCAAAAATATTGCATATTTGGCAGAAATGCATAGCAAAAATTAATCTTCTGAATGTGTAAAGATTTTTTAATACAAGAAAGCTGAATCATAAAGATGCTTCTGTTGTTTCTAGACCTCCCTCCTTTATGTTGTTAAGTGTTACTATTGGAAATAATTACTTTTTCTCCTCATTCCCCCTGAATCAAATTGCTGATACAGTATATTTTTGTTAATTATAAAGTGATTGAAGTATTTTACTGAATCAGCGTAATTTCTTTTCTTACCAAAATGTTTATGATTATTAGTACTTGTGTTTGGCATTAAAAGTAGTCTTTGGTAAAAGATATGTCAGTATGCCACTGGAAAAGGTCTGCTGTCCTTGCCCCACTTAGCAGCAGAATGCCTAAATTGTAGTTGCGGCAGTTCATCACAAACAGACAAAAAGGAAGGTAGCTTAGCATTTTGCTGTGCGTGAGCCGTTAGAGGGCAAAGCAGACACCGTGCACCTTGACCACCTATTATGAAGCTTTTTGCTGCAATGTCAAGCGAAAGTGAGTTAATTGGGTGAAGCTGTAGAGCATGTTAGGGGCATGGTAAAGGGTTTCTGTCTGACAGCTGAATGGCAGCAGAAGCTAGTGAAGTGTGGCTGAGAGACAGAGACCTGTCACAAAGTTCATGTGGACTGTAGCACAGTTAGGGAGATGAAATGTGGTTCTGTCTCACTTTCTCCCTCATTGCATTCAAGCACCTTAAGATTTCACACTGTATGTGTCAACCCTTGTTCTCTAAGCTGTTTTCTCCTAACACTTCTGCATTCAAATGATTGGACAGAAGATGCTAATGTTTGGCAAAATGAATGTAAATATACTTTTTTCCTTTTTCTGCTAGAGCGGCAGTATACTTGCAGCTCAGATGAAACTTTGAAGGCTTACGTCAGATAGTCACACTGTTTAGGAATTTGGCTGATGGCTGAATATATTTCTCAAGAGAATATGAAGTTTGACACGTTAACTAGCTGGATGGGGACTGTTTTCCCACTAGCACTGACAGAATAAAAGGCAATGGGGGTGACTAACTGGTGCCTTAGTATGATGTCGAGAGTTTTTTAGTCTCTGGTTGTAGTCCTCTTCTCCCTTTCTTACTAGAAAGAAGTGAAGAGCTGAAAGGGAACATGAGAGAGAGACATGCTGATCTGAGGCAATGAAAAGCTGTGGGAAAACTCACATTATAGGAAAGCCTTTCTTGGAAGCAAGAGAGGCTTCAATTAAAGACGATGACAGTCTTATACACTGCTGCAAAACGTGGAGTGCTGTCACAATAGTAAGTGCACAGTGTACCTTTCAGTGTTGGTCGCAGCAGGCAGCACAAAATAAAGCAATAATCATTTGGGTTATCTACTCAGATTCAAAATGAAGTAAATAAAATTTGCTTCCATTCTTAGGCAAGTGGAAAGACAGCAGTAGGTGGCATGGGCAAAAATTTCAGATTGAAATCAAAACAAACTGATCATTTCACCATGTAAAAAAGAGCACTACATTGTTTGTCTAATAGTTTGGTATTATTAGTGCAGTGCAGAGAATTTGACCTGAAAATGGGGGACTTCCCTGTGTATTCCAATGAAATATCTGGAACAAAGACTTACTGTATAGTCTGTGTAAGGACTTTGGCCAATATATTTAAAAAACATCAAAATAAACTGTGGTTTAGAAAGTAATTATTCCATAATATAGACTAACTTTTCATATTTTGGTCTTTGGGAAAATGTGTTTTAAAGTCAGGCTATCAAACTCTGAAAAATGCACATAAGACATGACCAATTCCTTTCAAAACATAAATATTTTGAAAGCTTATTTTTGCTAGACATATATGTCTTAAATATCTGTTTACCTGGTGAAGTGTTACAGTTCAGATTGAATCATGTACACCTTATCTGGTGAATAAAAGTGCTGTTCTAATGATTTACCTGAACAGACACTTCATTTAAGATACATAATTCTTCTTTCAAAAATTACCTAAATGCATATTTATGTGATGGATTAGCATCAGAGCTCTGGCATAGTTATTTTGAGTTTGTCAATTTAATACATGTTTTAGAAAGGTATCTAAATACAATAATGTTAAAAGAGGTCTGTTGGGGAGATTATAACTGCCTTTAAAATTTCTGTGTGAAGATATGTGTTCAAACAATGAGTGTTATAACAGTTCTGAGTATTTTTTATTTCTAACCTATAGAATCCAATTTTCTTATTCATCATGAGGGTATATAATGAGATTGAATCAAAACAGTTCTTATGAGAACCAGCCAAGATTTTTTTTTTTACATCAATCACATTGCTATTAGATCTGATTTTGCTTCTGTTCAATGACTAGTATTCTGCTCTTTGTAAGAAGTACAGCAGAGGATCTGTATAACTAAACCAGAGGGTTTTTTTTGCCCAACAGTGAAGCTTTTACTGTAACATACTCTATTGACTTGCTGCCAATCAGTAAGTTTCATACTTTTTTTTTGCAACTCTCACAGGAAATCTGATTTCTTATCTCTGTACTGGGATTTTGGTGCCATATTCTTCAAAAATCCCCTCACTACAGGTTGAAAAAGAGTAATATAAGAATGTAATCAAAACATGTGATTTTTACTTTTTCTGGCATGCTGTTTAATTGAGGTGTTGAAAGCAATATGAACCAATATGTTTAAATTTGTCTTCAATATTTGTTATGACAAAATATTTTAGAACATCGCAAGTTACTTGCATATTTCAATATTGTAATAATTTTTAAAATTAATTATTCTTATTTTAGAGAGGATTTTGTCCATGTGGCCAGCTGATTAAGTGTACAAATAACAGACTGTTAATTGGTGTGATAGCCTTCACTGAGATCTCATTTCACGTCTACTGGTACAAATGCAGTAAATCTCATTTGTGCTTTGGTTCTCATGCTGCATAGAGTTGAGCCCAGAAGGACTGAAAAGCTACAGATCTTATTTTCTCAGCCTGCTGGTTATCTCATCCTCATCACCTCTATAATTTAGAAAAACTCAAGGCACTACCTCATTTTAACTGACTACTTGAAACGGTCATCTGAATTTGCCACTGTATGGGTTCTTAATGAAGGTCTAACATAACCTAGTTGTTTACAGTAGCTGCAATATAGCTTGTGGTGAATCAGGAAATCAAAAGAGTCCGTATCAAAGAGAACTGTTGAAGTAGGTGTTAGAGGCAACGATTGATTTTTCTTCAGCAATGGGAAAGAGGAATCTTTCATAAATGTGTCTTTAAATGTATGATTGAGGCTGGATTTGGTGAAATATGAATATATACACAGCCTTCAGCCTCTGTCTGGATATCTATGTGTATTGGAATCTGTGTGTCTGTATATGTGTGTTTCTACCTGTGTGTATGTGCATCTGTGTTTATATATGCATGTATACTCTTCCTCTCTCTTCCTGAAGAGAGAGTGTTTTAAACCTCAAATGTACCGTAATTGTCATTCAATATGTTAACTTTGTCACCATAATTACACTTTGCGATGTTTTCACATGCTTTATGACCTGATGAAATGATTGTTACTTTCACAGCTACATAGTACATTGGTAAAGGGCAGAAGAGCAATATGGCATCATGTTTTCTTAAGTTTGGTTAAGGGAATATAGAAAGTCTTTCTTCAGATTTTTTTTTTTTTAATTATTAGTGCTGATATACTGATATTATTCATAATCTTTCAAAGTAGGATGCCTGATATTTTGGTGCTGGAAGCTCTTCAGTGTTGAATTTTAACTAGTCTAACCTTTATATCTGTTTGACTGAATGTTGAGACTCATTGAAATATGAATCATGTTCCCATCAACTTACAGTCAGTGAATATTCTCTGACCATCTTCTAACAGGCTAACATTTGAAGACTATTAAGTGTTTGATTTCAATTGATGGTAAAGTATATTTAAAAGTAACTGAATACCTTCCATGGTTAGCATGGTGTGTTTCTAATAACAGTGGCAGAGAGACTGTAGAATAAGTTTGTTTATTTGATTAAGTAAACCACCTGGAAGTTATAATGAAGAGGTGTAAAAGTTCTCTCTAAGTATTTGTAGCACTTCAAATAAAGAAGGCTATTGTGTTCTAACACTTACTAGTGCAGAATACTTGAGATAATGTCCTTTGTTTCTTTTTGTTGAGGATAACTGTAGGTAGTCAGGTACCCTGTGTTTTAAAAAAGTGTTTAAAACAAGAAGCAAACACTTGCAGTACCTTTGTGAAAGGTATTTAACAGTAAATGTATATTCTCGGTTTTTTGTTTGTTTCTTATTCTTCATTTTTTATTCCAGGAAACAAGAGAGAGTTCAAACCTCAGTGTGGGTCCAAGCGAGAAATTCGGTCTGATCAGAGTTCTGTCCCAGACTTTTTGGCATTGCAAGCTGAACCTGACACAACCTACGGTGTTATGCAAAACAGAGACAGTTCTCTGTCTTAAAATTGTTTCTTAAGCCTGGATTCACATCCAATCCCAGAAGAACAATGGAAAATGAATTTTCAGATTCTTAGTATCAATAATGTTTTAGAAGGGAAAAATTGTGTTAATGCAAAATCATGCAATTAAAATGTAATTTTGTTGCTACCTTTGAATTATAGTTAACTGTATGTATTTTTTAATATAAATTTTACATTTTTATAAAAATGTACACTTATATGTTCACATTTCTGTGCTTTTCATTCTTGGCATACCAGAGCAGTTATTTTTTAAACTTTTATATATTGCAGTTGTTCATTTTTTATGTAGTATATTTTTAAATGTTAAAGAATGACACATTTTGGGTAATTTTCCTCAGACTTAAAAAAAAAAATAAATCAATAAGCCATTTTAGTCTCTATCTATCAAAGTTGTTTCATACTTGTCTATTTTAAAGCAGGACTGCAATAGTTTAATAGGATTGAGAGAGCTATTTGAAATGTATGCCAATGATTCCTGTCATTTCATGGCAGCCCTGCCATGGTTCACTGAGCCCCCTCTTTTCTCTTGTCAGCTCAACTGAAGACAAGCATTTAGTTGCAAACTTTAAGCAGGTTGTGCAAAACAGAAATGATGTGACTGCTTCTCTTCCTGCACAATAATGTCACTACTGGTCAATGTGAGAAGGTCAGGTTGCTCCTTGTAAAGCTACATGATACCACTTGCCTATTTGAACAAGTTAAGTTAACCACTGAATCTGGTCCCTGCAGGCACTGAAAACTCACCCTTTCATCAAGTGTGCATTTCATAAGAAAGAAGAACAATTGTGGAGGGAGGATTTCTGATGATATGTTTATATACTTTATAAGGACAGTTCCCAAACCAGTGTTGCAGTTAATATATTTAGTTTAAACTGAAAGACTTTAAAGTAATGGCTGTTTTGACCTTCAAATAGACTCCTTTTTTGTTGTTGTTGGTAGAACCCAAGAGTGACGCCCATCTTTGATGCTGACAGAATTTAAAACAAGGCCATTGCCCTGCATTTTCTGCCTTGTAGCACACAAAAGTAAAATTGTATGTCAGGCCGAGATGTCGGGGAGCTGACAAGATGCCCCAGTGACATTTCAGCTGGAAAGAGCAAGTGTCTTGCAACCAAGTGGTCAAATATCAAATAATAGGTCAAGCAGGAAGGAGCTGAGTTCTAACCACAAAGAGGTTTCTGGTAACTTACTTGACAAGCTTTTGGGTGCTTTGTGGCTTGACAAAGTGATGTTCTGTTGGGTATCACTAGACAGACTGTTCTTTATCGCCTTCAGAAGATCAGACATTGACATTGATTAAACTCTTTAACCCTTAAAGGTTAAATCCTAGGAGTTTCATCGTTGTGAACGAAGAACAAAAGAAATTTTGAAATATACCATTTGTTTTCGTATTAATCACAGAACTCCCTGGTGCTATTAACTTTTGATGTGCTATGTAGTTTTTGACAAAAAGATTGAATGCAAAATCTATGTAACAGATTGTTTCTCATTATGGGCCAGTGATACATTAGAAAAATAATATTATGCATTATGGAACCTATGATTTCTTCTAATATGTCAAATATAGGATTTGATTTTTAAAGCCTCCAGACTACTACTGAAATTCCATTTTGGATGGAAACAATATTTGCATAAATGATATACCACTTAAAATGAACAAATCTTCCAACTACCCTTGTTTTCAGGTACCCTAGAATCATAGAATATCCTGAATGGGAAGGGACCCACAAGAATCATTGAGTTTAACGCCTGACCCTGCACAGGACCATCCCCAAGAGTCACACCATGTGCCTGAGGGTATCGTCCAAATGCTTCTTGAACACTGTCAGGCTTGGTGCTGTGACTGCTTCCCTGGGGAGTCTGTTCCAGCACCCAGCCACTCTCTTTTCCCAATATCCAACCTAAACCTCCCCTGACACAATTTCAGGCCATTCCCTGGGGTCCTGTCACTGGTCACCACAGAGAAGAGATCAGTGCCTGCCCCTCCTCTTCCCCTCATGAGGAAGATGTAGACTGAAGTGAGGTCTCCCCTCAGTTTCCTCTTCTCCAGGCTCAACAAACCAATCCACTCCTAATATGGTTTCAGATTTACAACAGAAGAACTTTAATCAAAGAGTTTTCAGGTATTCTCTTACTGTTACTCACAGGCATGACGTGCATATATATAGATATATTAATACAGAGCTATGAATACCAGATAATAAATTCTGTAGAACTCTTAAGTGTGAGAGCTGGCTAATAGAGGAATAACATTCTTTCTCTTTATGATGGTGTATTTAGTCTTGAATAATGAAGAAAGTGTTTGTTTCTCTCCAAGTGTCTGGGCTCCACTCTTTCCTGACAGTCACTGTTCTTCTTAAAGGCACCACAAGTACGGTATTGTACTCTTCCAAGTATAGTGTCAAAGATCTGCTATACTTGTACACAAAATGAAAAAATATATTTTACTTGACATGTAAGTGCATGCACTTAATTTTTAAAGTATAGTCTCATGTTAATCTGTAGTTTGAGAAAGAAAGTGCCTATTTTTTTGCTACGTGACCTCAAACTGCTCCAGATGTGCAGCATATTTGTCCCTTTCCCATCACTGCAAGTGAATGTGGCATTATGCATGTAGGGACAGAAAAAGGATTTCTTTCTGAAATCTATTTTTCTTTCTGAAATCACTATCTTGTTAAGAATAGGACCATCTTCTCCATTTACTCCAGTTACAGCTCCAAGCATGGGTTTGTGTGATTTCACAGGGACCATAGCAATGGCAAACTGACTGTAGTTAATAGGAACTATCTAGTGAACTGTCATTTCTCACAAGAACCAGCTTGTAAGTTTTCACTGAAAGAACAGTTACCTCATTCATTCTGTTTAGGTATTGACCAACTGTGAGTTATAGACTGTTTTTCTTAAAGCTATCTACTTCAAAGGGACTTTGAAATAATTTTTGTTTGTCTATCAGATGTCCCATTAGTAAAGAAAAGCTCCTCATTTTTATATTGTGAAGAAGTTGTAGAGTTGTAAACTGGATTATCATTAGTGCAAAACTCCTGAATTGCTTTTCCAAGCATCTAATAAGTTGAAATGTGTGATGAATTCCAGATGAATAGAAGATCCCCTGTAGTTTACAAATGTAACTTTTAGTTTATGAAAGCATAGCTTTCCCTATCTTTTGGGGACACAATAAAAATCATGATTGTGTAGAATGTGGCAACACAGTTCAGTAACAGTAGCTGCCAAAAGAGCATCCTGACTGTTTTATATCGTCTACTCTCTCTACCTTTCTTTGAAAATTGCAGAGCTTGAGAGCTTGAAGCTTTGATCCTTACTTTCAAAGCTTTTCATTGTTCAGGCTGGGGATTTCAAGAGGACTACTTCCACTACTCTATGAGAACAACGAGTTTCCTTAGAAGAAAGCCCATGTTTGGTGGATCCAGAATATGCTCCCTGTTTTTTGAATGTGGTACAAAACCAGATCTGCCTTCTGGTCCATCTCAAAATTCATATTAATTTATTTACCCATGAAACAACTTACCTCTGAAAAGGGACTGGGAAATATAGTATTTCTTCCCGGCAGTAGATTTTGTAGCTGACAGTACAAACTGTGTGTGTGCCTGTGTGCCACATGTATGTATATTTCTCAGCAAAGATTTTGGTTATTGGTTTGACTGCACTATGACTCTACATACTGTAAGCAATTCCTACTACACAAGTAGTACAGAAGGGCTTTTTGGCTACCCCTGTCTCCCACACCTATTTACAAATTCAACAGAAGCTTTACTGCCTGTCGAATTTGATAGACAATTATGGGAGTGTCCTCCATTGCTGGAAAAGGTCTTGAATACCTTCACCAAGTTAATCCAAGGCAGGTGAGGTTGGATGGCACCTCTGGAGATCAGGTTGTCCAGCACCCCTGCTCAGACCACAGTCAGCTACAACAAGTTGTTGAACATCAAGTCCAATTGGGTTTAAATATCTTCAGTGGTGGGGTCTCTTTTAACAGCCTGTTCCTGAGTGTTCAGTCACCCTCAAAGTAAAGGTGTCTTTTCCTATAATAAAATGGAATTTCGTGTTTTTCAGTTTGTGCACATTGCGTCTTGTCCTGTCACTAGGCACCACAGAGAATAGTGTGACTCCATCTTCTTTGCTTTGCAGGTTTTTACACAGTTTGGTGATATTTCCCTAAGCCTTCTCTTCTACAGGCTAAAAAAAAATCACAGCTCCCTTAGCCCCCTCTCACGTGACAGGTACTCCACTCATTTTACCAGTCATCGTTTTGGTCCTTCACTGGGCTCACTCCTGAATTTCTCTCTCTTCTACTAGGGATTTCAGGACTGGAGCCATTACTCCAGATGTAGAGTCACCAGTGCTGGATAGAGGGAAAAGATTGCCTCCCTTGACTTCCTGGCAGCTCTCTTCCTGATGCATCCCAAAGAGGCAGTTAGCTTGCTTTGCTGCCGGGGTACATTTATGCCTCATGGTCAACATGGAGATGGAGAACCTCCAGATATTTTTCTGCCAAGCTGCTTACCAGACAGTTGGTCCCCAGTTCGTCTTGGATCCCCAGGCTGTCCTGGTGCATGAGGTTATTCCGCCCCAGGCAGAGGACCTTCTTGAACTGTGTGAAGTTCCTGTCAGCCCTTCTCAAGTCTGTCAAAAGTCCCTCTGGATGTTAGGAAAACCTTCCCATCTAGCAACCACTTCTCCCAGCTTGGTATCATTGCAAACTTGTGGGTTGTCCACTGGGTGTCATTGTCCAGGCAATTAATAATGTTATTAATCCGTATTGGCCCCATATTTCCTCCTGGGGTATCCACTAGTGACTTGGACTTTGTGCCACTGATAACAATCCTTTGAGCTAACCAGTTCAGTCATTTTTTTTTGAAACTGACTTAATGTCTGTGTATCTAGTCCATGTTTCCTTACTCAACAAATGGGCCATTTTGTTGTGCAAAGGGCTCCCAAACACTGCTAAAGCCCTGGATTAAGTGAAATGTAATATTTTATATAACTGCTTTGTCATCTAGGTCAGTTTGATCATTTGATCACTTATAAGAGCATCTGATCATACTGTTGTCATTCTATACTTAGAAGGTTTTCCAATGCTTTAAATTTTAGATAAATCCACATGTTCAGTGGTATAACTTAGATTGTAAAAATATTTACACTCCCTTCTGAAATTCAAAATTACTTTAGTAGCATTTTTCTCCTAATGTATTTTATTGTTCTTTGATTATTCGCCTGTGAATAAATCCCAAAAAGCCCTTGTCAGCTTCACAGTTTGGATCAAATATATGTCAGAGTACATCTCTCTTCCACTGCTGGTGATGAACATAAAACTTACTCAGAGTTTCTCTCTCCATCCTGTTGTTGGCTTTTCTTGAAATCCAGACTAATAATATGAATCTGTTAGGACATTCTTTCCTTTCTTTTCGTCTTGCCCAGTATGAAATTATTAGATTTTGTGTAACTCCTCCTCGCTTTCACGTTCATAATCTCATTGGTTTTGGACAATCATTTTGCATCATTCTCTCCATATAGCCAAAAAATATAGCTCTGCATTTATTTGGAAAGTGTTTAAGTGTCTTCTTTCCTCTTTGCTAAATATTCACCTAAACCAGTGGAATCTACAGTGATTTTTACATAAATTATTTAACATCTTTATGTACAATGTTTAAACTGGTATAATTACATTCTCAGATAGGTTCTCTGACTCTATTGTGACTTCAGTTTTACAAATGTAGACTTTCAGTTAGGTCTCTGCAAATTGTCTTTCACTATGACTGGGAGAGGGAAGGTGACATGCTCTTTGTCATGCTAACATGGATCTGATTGATGTCACGGGGAGCATCATGTAGGAATTTTGGGCAATTTATGTAATTTTATGTATTGCAGATCAGTGCTTTACAAACCAGTCATTCAGCAATGCATATAAAACTGAATCTTGTCTGCCATTTCTGGTGTCCAGTGACTGATGAATAAAATTGAACAAGGACAAGAAAAATATGAGGAATATGTCTGAAAACTAAATTGTTTCCAAGGAACAGGAAGGTAAGGAGAGCTCAGCAGGAGGTAGGGAGATGCACTGAATAATTTTTCTTAACTTCTTCATTTACCACTTTTACTTTACTATACTTCTTGTCTTTTTGTAAGCTCATAGTACTAATAATCATTACTGATATTAGATTGACTTCTCTTGGCTTTACTGTGCCTGATTAAATCTTCATAAGTTGTTGGATTTTGTTTTGACTATTCCACGTAAGTCATTAATTAAAAAATGAAGAACATTGGATTTACTTTAACCACCACTATTGTGACCATTATTGTCAAATACTCTTTCTTTTTTTTCTTGATGAACAAATTTTTTAATCTCCCACCATATAATAATAGCAGCAAGATTGTTAAAAATTAAAACAATGCTAATCATGTTAAATAAGTTAAATTTTTTTGTGTGTGGTTCACAGCTAACCCCACTAAGAGAACTGCCTGAACAGTTTAGTTCACACTAGTGATGTGGTCCTGGAAGTCCTGGCAACAATTGTCATAGACTCTGTAGTTGTGAACAGTACAGTTAAGTAAGGCATACAACTTTATGCTTTCCAGGGAAAATGCTGTTAAGTGTAGGAATCTGGTACCTCTGCATAGCAATGCCATTCTAAATGGTAGCAACTTTTGTATGAATCAGGCAACTTTTGTATGAATCAGGCAAGAGTTTCAGTAATTTTCAGTGTGTGCTGTGTTGATTTGCCATCATGACTTCATACCTGAAGTCCCCCTAATGCATAGGATTCTGCTGGCACACATGGAGACAAACCCAAAGCTACACTCTATCCTGTGACATTCATGTGGCATTTGAGATTTTTACTGAATAAAAAGCTTTTAAAAATTTCTAAATCTCAGTCCATAAGTTAGTTATAAAAAAAGGAAGGCAGTAGTAAATTAAATATGAAATCCTTTCCTACCTATATACCATGTGAAGGTTAATAAAATTTGTTCCCATAAACAATAGAATGAGAGAAATCTTAGTTGCAGTATGTTTGCAGTAGTAGATAAATCCTGGTTTCAGACTTCATTCTCAATTGGCTTACTGATACAAATTTATGTCAGACATTTGGGGTGGGAAACTGTATATATTAAAGCACTGACCTTAACAAGAGTCATGCAGCTAAAATCCTGCACTGTTCTTTTAAAATGTCAGGGGTTAATGTTATTTAAATGCAGTATTTGGTGGTTTAATTGAGTCATGCTTCATTGTCTTTTACTGCACATTAATGCCAATGAAACCCTGATTGTTGACAGAAAGTTCTCTTCAGCAAAGTGTACACTGACATATCGTGCTGCTATAGAAAAAACAGTGTGCAAGACAGAGTAGTCATACTCTGCTGGAGTAGGAATCCTGTACTGTCTAAATGGTGGCAACATTCATTATACACTGACAGAAATGTGAACTAGGCTTGGGTTCGTTGTATATGTTTTCAGGATGCCTCTTGAGAGAACTGGTAAGACTTAAGTGTTGGTTCTTTAGATAAATTAATCTCAAGATTTTTTTTCTTGGGTATGTCACACAAGTAAGTAAACACACCTTGAAAAGTACAAAGCCACTTCAGAAAGCATATATATTGTAGAAGTGCCTTCTGATAGCTTTTGTACCTTTTTGTTAGGAAACACCAATGGTTTCTCATCTTGTCTTTGTCTAAGTTTGGAAAAAGTAACTTCATGTTATTTCTCTGTATACTTCTCAGTGTTAAGTCTCCATACCAGTCTAAAACCCCCCAAGAGGAAATTGATACTTACTTGGCAAGTGAGAGGTAGAAAATAGTGTAAATTATGGACACAAAAGCTTTTGAAGAGGAGGAATACAGGAAGCCACAAACTCTAGTGAGCTTACAAAAGCTTGTATGCATGGTGGGTGGGATATATTTTGTATTTGTGCTTTTACAGAATACAGAATAGTTATTCTGTTCCAAAGTAACTGCCCTCAGATGGACAACTGTTTTATACTTCCTTATTTTGGATGGAGTAGTCTGCATGCTATTTGTCTAGTCCCATAGGACTTTGTTATGCTTTTGGACTCTGAGCTTTCCAGGATTTTTCTCATGACTGCAGGGTGGTTTCTGGAAGTCATTAGAATTCTGTGTCTTGGAAATGAGTTTGCAAACGCTCATGAGTTATGACTTTTAAAAAATTTTTTCAAGCCGATGTCATTTTCCAAATTGATGTCAACCAGCCTGATTGAAGCCTGCAACTGCAAATGGACCTAGTTTGTGTGAAACTTTTGCATTTTGTGATTTTTCTGGTCTTTATACTATCTTACTAGGTGGCGTTGGGACATCATGCTTGGGATTCTTAAGTGTTTGAATTTTGTGTAACAAATCACTAAGAGTGACTTAGTGGAAAGTCATAATAAGTCAGAGATTATAGATGCAGCATTTAAGCCCATGTAAGGACCTACCTTTAAGTAAATATATTTAGCTTTCTCTTGTGTCTAAGTATGAATGCCTGGTGACATTTCCATATCTATCTTCTTCCAAGAACTGCACTGAGTCTCTTGTATACTGTGGAGAGCTGGATAGTTCTGCAGGCAGCCCCTATAGAGCTCTGACCTGTGGGAACTCAATTCACTCTACCACTGGCTCAGGGGCAAAAAACCAGGTCCTTCCATCTTCCAGGAATTCACAATTATTGCTGCAAAGAGCACTGGGCAATACAAAGGTGTGAAGCCGTAAGGAGACTTGTGGGAATCTGCTGTAGCTCAAAGTCTAATTGTCTGTGCAATGTGTTCATATATGAACATATGAGTTGAGTGTTGGCTTTTTGAATGTGTTAATGCTTTATTTTATTTAATGTATTTTTTGGCATTCTGTGGTTTATGTGCTGAACTCCTCATTTTCCCCAGAAGCACTCAGCAGTCAGGTAGAACCAGTTGTTGCTTGGTGAACCCTTGAGCCTCTGTTTAGGCATAGTGTGTTAAATTATTAGCAAAAGAGAAGAGAAAACTCAGTTATTAACAGTGAAGTGTGAAGAATTTATTGTTTGGCATTGTAAATAGCCCCCTTTTTAAAGAGCTGAGCCAAATCTCACAATTTTAGGCTAACTACAAAGCAGTGCTAGACATTTGGTCAAAAAGAAAGAAGAAAAGCGTGCAAAACAGACCAGTTAGAAAAATGGCATTAATGTTTTCCTTATGGACACCCTAATTTAGGAAAATAATATATACGAGAATAGCTAGAAGCAGCTTTAACTGTGAAGGACCAGAAAGAAAAGACCTATGAATCTCTGAATTGGTTCAGAGGATATCAGGTAACTTGTAACCTTATTCAGTCGCAAAAGGCTCTCATTATTTCTAAAGAAGGGGCTTATGTGATTTTATCAATAAGTTAGGATTTGGACACCGAATGCTGGCTGTGGCTCCCTATAAGAAAAAGGGAAAAAACCCCTTTATTGTTCGTTTCAAGTGCTATGTGTAAAACCAAAACCAACCAATAAACCAAACCAAACCAAAGCAAAAAACCAAATCAAAAATCCTAAACAACAACAACAAGCCCTAACCAAATAAAAAATAAATAAATTTTAAAAATCCCAGCTTACCCTTTGAGATGGAATCCCTGAGTCTGATTGAAAATTCTCATTAAGACAGACTTTCTACCCATTTTGCTCCAGTACTTTCAAAAAGATGAAAAGCGTTATCTGTCTGCAAAGTCTCTACATTGTTTTCTCTACTGTATTAATACCCTACAACCTGTGAAGGTATCTTAGTTTACTGAAAATGCAAATTTCCTCCAATATGAAATACCTTTACAACTGTAACTACATCAAAAGTCTTTGTTAAGTATTTGTGGAATACTGGATTGTGTTGCACTTTTGTAACTGTATGACTGGCTGAGCACTGCATAGGGAGAGGTAGGAAAATCAATAAATGTTACTACTGGGATATTGGATTTGCTAGAATTTCAAACAAATTGCTTAAAACCTAGCAGAAAACAACTGAACTGACTCTGTAGTAGTAGTAAAGTTTAAAGGAAGTGATAAATAAGACCTTTTATGAATGGCTCAGACTTGTTTTCCTGCAAACTAAACTTAAAGCTGCTGCTTTTAAACATAAATAGAACTAAATACCTTTCTTAATTGATCTAGTGCCGATTTTTTTTGGGGGAGAAATTTGCCTACAGGGTCACCTGTGATCATAAGTTCTGAACAGATTACAAAAGGACAAAGATTCACAAGCCATATAATGCCATTTTCTGCAAAGGAAAAATAGGTTCTTTCCCCTCTAAGAAGGAGATAGTTTTACAGTGGGTAGAGCAGAACAATATCATTCTTCCTATTTCAGCAAAAATGTTTCTGTCTCACGTACACACACAGCTTGACTTTCTAAAGGGTACAGATTAAACAGTTGGGGTTATTTGAAAAGTGTCTGAAGTCCTCTTCCTAGCCATAAAGAATTGCACTATAAAGATTTATAATTCGAAAGTGAGGAGTTTCCTCTTTTCTCCTGCTACACAAAAAGACTTGGTTTCCTTTAATAACTGAAATGATTTCTACCTCTGTCTGAGTCTAGAAGAACCTCTTAGAAAGTTCATAGAGGACTTACAGTTCACCATGTAAGCTAGTCAAATGCAAACTTATTTCTTTGAGCAGCCACTAGTCATCTTTTCCATTAAACTGGTTGTCTAATGCACATCCAATTTAGATACTACAATTTTTCTAGACAAGTTTGAGTTTTTCAGGAAGATATAAATGTTAGGGACATGAGGATGAAGTGTTAAGGGGCACTTGGGTTGACTTTAGACTGGAATCTGGACTGTAATCTTAAGAAAAGTATTGTGATAGAAATTTCTGCATGGCTTCCACAAGCTTTTTTTTTTGGATCCAATTTCCAATTCTTCATTTCCTGTATGTCTGCTTTGTTCCTTCTATTGTGTATGTATATGTATATGTATTTTCACAATCAATAGTCTTCCTGAATTAAGGAGTACTCTGTGACAATGAAGGAAGGAAGAAATAGCTGACAGCGTTTTCCAAATGCTTCTTGAACTATAGCAGGCTTGGTACTGTGACCGCTTCCCAGGGGAGCCTGTTCCAGTGCCCAACCACCCCCTGGGTGAAGAATGTTTTTCAATATCCAACCTAAATCTCCCCTGAAACAACTTCAGGCCATTCCCTCAGTCCTGTCTCTGGTCACCACAGAGAAGAGATCAGTGCCTCCCCCTCCTCTTCGCCTCAGGAGGAAGTTGTGACAGTAGTGAGGTCTCCCCTCAGTCTCCTCTTCTCCAAGGTCAACAGACCAAGTCCCCTCAGCCACTCCTCATACGGCTTCCCCTCAAGGCCCTTCACCATCTTCATTACCTTGCTTTGGACACTCTCTAAGAGCTTAATATCTTTCTTATAGTGTGGCGCCCAAAACTGCACACAATAACCAAGGTGAGGCCGCACCCAGTGCAGAGCAGAGAGGCAAAATCCCCTCCCTCAACCGGCTGGTGATGCTTTGCCTGATGACCCCCAGGACATGGTTGACCCTCCTGGCTGCCAGGGCACTGCTGACTCATATTCAGCTTGCCGTTGACCAGGACCCCCATTCCTTCTCCTTCACTGCTTTCCAGCATCTCATTCCCCAGTCTTTATGTACATCCAGGATTGCCCCATCCCAGCTGCAGAATCTGGCACTTGTCTTTGTGAAGCTTCAGGTGAAGCTGATTTATCAAGGTCTCTCTGCAGGACCTCCCTGCCTCCAAGGGAGTCAACAACTCCTCCCAGTTTTGTATCATCTGCAACCTTGCTTAGTATCCCTTCCAGTCCTGCATCCAAGTCATTTATGAAGATGTTGAAGAGCACAGGGCTCAGGATGTTACCCTCTGTGTTCGACCTGTGAGCCAATTTCTCACCCACCACGATGTGTTTATCCGACTGTGTGCTGGACAGTTTGTCCAGAAGGATCCTGTGAGAGGCAGTATAGAAAACTTTACTGAAATCCCAAAGATTGAAACTGGTATCCCTTGGTCTACTAGGTGGGTTACCTTATCATAAAAGGAAATCAGGTTTGATAAGCAGAACTTTCCTCTCATGAAGCCATGCTGGCTGTGACCAATGGCTTTTCTGTCTTTCAGGGTTTTTTTTTCACCTCCTAGAATAATCTTCTTCATAACTTTACTAGGCACTGAAATGAGACTGACAGGTCTGTAGGTTTTGGGGTTCTTTTTACCCTTTTTGAAAATTGGGACATTTACAAGCTTCTAGTCAGCTGGGACCTCTCTGGATTCCCAAGACCACTCAAAATTATCGAGATAGGTTTTGCTATGATATCAGCTAGCTCTTTGAGGATTCTAGGATGAATCCCATAAGGCCCCATACATTTCCAAGGATCCTGCTTGAGCAGCATATCCCACACAATTTCTGGGATGACTGGGAGCTGATCATTCTTGTAGTCATGGTCCTCCAGCCCAGGGCACTGAGACCCCCTTGGTCTGTTATCCATGTTGAAGACAGAGGCAAAGCATTAAACACCTCTGCCTTGTCTCTGACCCTGTTTGTGAGGTGATCATCCTCATCCTGTAACGAGCTGATGATATTTCTATACTGCCTTTTGCCATTAATATATTTGAAAAAAACTTTTTTTATTTTCCCTCACATTTCTGGCCAGCTGCAACTCCAGTTGAGCTTCAGCCATGCACATTTTCTCCCTACAGCAGCAAGCAGCATCTCTGAATTCTTTCCATGTCACTTGACCTTGCTTCTACTGGGCACACACCTTACTTTTTGTCTTATTTCCAAGAGAAGATTCCTGTTTAGCCAAGCCAGCCTTCTGCTTCACCTGCTTGACTTCTGACATTTGGGAATTGCTGCTCCTGTGCCCTTAGGAGATCATGTTTGAAGAGTGACCAGCACTGATGGACCCTAGCACCTGCAAAAACATTTTTTCAAGGGACCTTACTTACTACTTCCTTAAGCAGCTTGCACTCCTCATGTCCAGAGCTGAGGTTTTGCTGGCACTTTTCTTTCTACCAACAGAGATTTTAAACTCAATCGCCTTGTGGTCACTGTGGCACACGGCCACCAATCTGCACTTCCTCATGAGATCCACTCTGTTGACAAGCAAAGATCAAGGAAAGCCTCTTTCTGAGGTGGCTCCCTTGGGACCTGTTCCATAATGTTGTAATTCAGATTTTTTAGGAATCTTCTGGCCCGGGTTGTACCAGCTGTGTGGTGCTCCCAGTTAATGTCTTGCAAGCTAAAACCCCCTGTAAGGAGAAGAACAGTTGTCTTGGAAGTGTCCCTTAGTTCCTCAAAGAATAATTTTTTTGGCATCATCATCCTGACCGTGAGGTCTATAGCAGACTCCAACAGTGACATCCACATTATTTGTTTGCCCCTTGATTCTTTCCCAGAGGCTCTCAACTGTGCCATTCCAGACTGTGAGCTCCATAACTACCGTTCCACCTCTCAACCTCTTCTGCCTTGCCTATCCCTTTCACTGGTGGGGGTTTTTTGTTTGTTTGGCTTGGTTTGGTTTGGGTTTTTTCCATTCTTGGAGTGATAGTTCTCTTTTCATTCTTCAGGAACCTTTTCTTTGAATGATGTCTATGACCCTTCAAAGACAATCGAGAGAGGTCTCCTAGTGACATCAGCAACTCTCTCAACACTTTTGAGCTTACATATAAACATTGATTATTTGCTCCCTAAACTGGTCCATCTTCACTAAGTCAGTCTTCCTTGCTCCAGACCTCTCTGGTCTCCGGGATCTGGTATTCCTGAAAGCAGATTTTACTAGCAAGGACTGAGGCAAAGAAAGCATCAAGAACCTCATCCTCTTCTGTCAGTTGTCGCCAATTTCCCTGCTCCATTTAGCAGTGGGCTCACATTTTCCCTTTGTTGTTCATGTACTTGTAGAATATTTCCTTGTTGTCCTTCTTATTCCTTGCCAGATTCAACTCCAGATGGGCCTTGGCTTTCCTAACCGCATCCCTGCAGAACTGGACAGCAACATCATACTCCTCCTCAGTCACTTGACTCTGCTTCCACCTGTGGTCCACTTCCCTTTTGAGTTCAATTGCATGAATAAAATGGAAATGAGAGACCAGTGAGAGTGGTTCTTCCATGTCTTCCTGTAACTGTTGATTTTGTTGATTAACAGAGAGGGAGACAAATATAAAGCCATGCTATTTACTACTGTGTGCTACATGTGACCAAAAATTAGCAGAAATATGTCTGATTTTTGGTAGGCTATGACTGACAGACCTTCAGATATTTTGGTTTTGATGGGCTTAATTGTCACCTAGAACTCCTTGGGTTAAAAAGTTAGACTAGATCCTGCAACAAACAGCTAACAGTTTTTGTAGCAGAGAAAATTACTAGGTTTCCCTCATCCATATTTTAGGTTTTGTAGATAGATATAAAATTATATCTACACCTGAAGTTTACTCATCTATTTACTACATGTCAAATGAGAAATTCTGAGAATAGAGAAAAGAAATTTTATAAAATAATAATTTTGTAATCCTGGTAATAGAACCTCTGCAGTTTTTTAAAAGAATGCTTCAGAAACAAGTGGCAAATAAGAATGGATAATATAACACATGGATGAAAGTGGAATTAATAAAAACTGCTGATGTTCAGAAAAATGAAAGAACTGGTAATAGCAATTAATAATCTTGAAGTTCTGTGAGATGTTAAACCCACATCTGAAAAGGGAAGAAGATTAAAATACATATTGATTGGCTGATGGGCAGAAGGTAAAGTTTAAAGCAAAGAATTGACAAATATGTGAGGTATTAATTAAACTCTTCTCATCATTGTGAATAAACAAGGGCTGATAACCCATATCTGTAAATTCCTGAATTGATTCCAGATTGAGTGTACTTCAAAGGTCTGTGCCATGTAAACCAGAAATCACCTTCAGAAGGGTCTTTTCCTGCAGTTCAGAGGAACTACAAGACACAATCTTTTCTGCTGCATGGTTTTCATTCTGAGTTTTCCTGATGGTTTAATACTGGTGGATGGATAAGACAGGCCCCAGAATGTACAAGTTTGCCAGGTATATCTGTGTCTTCCATGAGGACAGGCAACACAGAAAAGGCAAATGTTTCAATTTGATCAGCTGTTGATAACCAGATGTGGCCAGTTACAAAATACTTGGACTAAACCTGCAAACATGGAGACACCAAGATCCTGTTGAGAAAGGAGTGTAAGGTTGGTACTTTGAAAGCAGAACTAATAAACCATACAGAGATAGGATGGAATGCCTCCTGTGGGAAATCCTGACCCCACTGAATTTTGACCTTTTATTCACTGAGATCTGTATTACATCCAAGATGGATTACTTGCCTTCTGGAATGCCCAATGCTTTAAGGAATATTACTCAGGTAACACGTGCTTCTCAGTTTCTCCTGCCTTGAGTGGAGGTATTTTTGTTAGGAGAAACAGTAATAATACTAAGCATTTCTTTTCTCTGAGACTTTGAAAGCTTTTTGTAAAGCACCTTTAGCTCATTTTAAGACTTCTGTAACTATGACCCAAAAAAGTTTTTAAGCTAAAACACTCTCTACTGCAAGTTAAATAAAGCTGAATATTTTGACTCCTTATGTTATATGGGCCCCGTTTTCCTTATCTGTGGTTTTCTCTGATTTTGTTACCTCATATTTTGATACTTGAAATAAAATTTAAAAAGTAGAATAGTAAAACCTGGGTTAGAGGATTTCAGTGAAGAGGAGAAAGTGTCTTCCTCATAACTACTTGGTGTCCCCAGCTTGTATGCTGGTTATATATGTTTTTCCCCATTTTACTTTCTATATGTTTTCTAAAATATGTTTTGCTGACATTAAAGACATTACTGACATTAGATGATTTTTCTCTTTTGTTCCTGGGTAGCACTACTAACAAGAAAATAAAATTATGGTGTCCTTTACTGACATTAAAGACATCATGTGGTGTTGCATGACCAGGAAAGTTCTGTAGCACAAATAACAACGAAATACAGTAGAAAGTATGTTACAGCTGTCAGCACAGAAGGAATTCTATAGTTTAGCAGAGTCTTTTAAGTCCTTAAGTCCTTAAATTGAAATGCAACATAAGTAAGTAGGGTTGATTCAACTTTGTGTACTAGCTGTCTTGGGTAGTTGTTTTTGAATTAAGGCAAAATTTAGGTGTCCCAAAATGTCAGAAATCGAGCTGCAGCCTGGCCATCTCCATGGCACAGGTCCAGAGAGGGCAGCAGGGCTGCAGCCTCCTGGCACTGCCTTTGTTGGTGCAGCAACCTGCCTTACCAAGAGAGCTGCCCCAGTCACTGAGTGTTTCTGCTGTAGTCACTGCAAGCATTGACTGGCAATTGTGATGGCCATGCTCATTGCAGAAATTATCCCATCTTCAACCAGTTGCTTTTCCAGTTCAAACCTTGAAGCGCTTTTGGATTCCAAGGTCCTTGCAGGTAAGAGGCTGTGGCTGTCTTGGCTGGCCAGTCATTTTCTCTGAAGTGCTGGCTATCCCATATAGGCACATACTGCTATAGTATTGGTGAGGCCAAAATGGACTGTCACCATTGTAAACCACTTATTATTTCTTGCATTCCCCTCACATATTCAGACAGCAGTGCTATGTCAGTTATAATCTTTTTCACCTGCTCTCCTTCCATCGTATCTAATGCCCTTGTAAGAGTTTTCAATTGATTTCTGCTGTCACATCATCCAGTCAACACTGGCTAGTGCAAGGTTTTAAGTGCCCTGGTTACTCCCTGAGTTGCCTATAAGCTGTTCAGGATTCCCTGCTGTTAGTTTTCACAAAACATTCAGCACAATTTCTGGCAAAGCCAATGAGCTCAATAGCAAAGTTGCAGCAGGAGCATAACTATGGAGATTTCTCTCTGTTTTTCTTTTCAAGATCCTTGAAAAAGTGAGGAAGTTGCTTATCACACTGTTTTCAGTACCTAGCACTGGTCCATATTATGTCAATATGTATGAGAAAGGGGAACTTCATAGTGAAGATGCTCAGGCATGTATTTCCAAAGGCATCAATTAGCAGATTAGCAACCCTACCTCATGAGAAAATTGAACAGGTTTACTGTATTTTTGCTACCATAACAACATACATTACCTGGTGCTTTTAATCTACAGAGCCTGTTAGTGCATTAGAGCCACTGGAATATTAAAATCTGTTATTTGCAGAATTAAGCTGAGGAACAGAGCGATTAAGTGACTGGCCACAAATAATGTTCAAGAGTAAATTTTAACATGGACTTGTGGGATCCAGGTTCTCAGCTCCCTTTCAAACACCAAATATCACTAAGTTTTTTGTGTTGCTAAATAATTTTCTTCACACTTGTTAAAAAAAAAAATGCCACAAATTCAGTCATAATCTATAGTCAAGACCTAAGACTACCAAGGTCTAAGAAAAATTGTAGTTGGCTTTAGAGATAAATATTTCAACCTAGCAGCTTAATGAAAGGTGAAACCTAGCCCTGGCAATCTCTTTATGAAAATGGTCCATTTTTTTTACAATGGATCAGAGAACCAGTTTCTTCACACAGCCATGTTATAATTTGTAAAATGTGTTAAATCCCCATTCTTTTTTTTTTAAAATGTAGTTGTATAAAGGAAAGAATTATGATCGTTCCTGTTGTGTGTCTTCTAGTGCTTCAATTCCATTAGTTTCTCGTGAAGACCATCAGGAGGTATGAGTGGAAAAGCCATGTGTGATACGATTTCTATGGTAAACTGCATGAAAATGATGAGTGAATAAATATTTCTAAAAGGAACAAAGTGCATTTACTTGCCCTTTAAATCCACTTAAAAAATTGACAAAAGTTCTCATTTTTGTTTGGTTTCCTTCTTCTGTCATCTTAAGAAGTGACCTGTGCCACAAGCTCCCCCGTTGTACTGGAAACATACTACAGCTTTCCCACTGGTCATATTCAGTTGTATTCCATTTGAAAGTCTGATGTTCACTAGGAATAATTAAGAGTAATTATGATGACATCTAGCAAATTACTAAAACCTGAGAGAGGTTGTTGTTTACAAAAAAAAAAAAAAAAAAAGTATTCACAACTAATTTATTTAATTAATGGGCTACAAGCAGTCCAGAGGAAGAGAACCCTAGGACTAGATTGTCCTTTTACGATATGGTAACCCACCTAGTTGATTTAATCTTTTTGGATTTCAGTAAAGCTTTCAATACTGTCTCTCACAGGATCCTTCTGGACAAAATGTCTAGCACACAGCTGGATAAACACATCGTGCAGTGGGTGACCAACTGGCTCAGGGGTCAGGCACAAAGAGTTCAGTAAATTGGCTTATGTCAGGCTAGTTCTGCTGGTCACTAGTGGGGTTCTGCAGGGCTCCATCTTAGGTCGGTGCTCTTCAACATCTTCATAAACAACTTGGATGCAGGACTTGAAGTTTGCCAATGATGCTAAATTGGGAGAAGCTATTGACTTTCTCACAGGCAGAGGAGTCTTGTATAGAGACCTCAACAAATTAGAGAGACAGACCAAGCTTCACAAAGACAAGTGCCAGATTCTGCGGCTGGAATAGGGCAACCCCAAATGCACGTAGAGTTCCACGGAAAGGGATGTGAAGGTCCTGGTCGATGGCAAGCTGAATATGAGTCAACAGTGCCCTGGCAGCCAGGAGGGCCAACCATGTCCAGAGGGCGATCAGGCATCGCCAGCTCATCAAGGGAGGGGATTGTCCCTCTCTGCTCTGCAGTGGAGTGGCCTCACCTTGAATACTGTTTTGGGCACCACAATACAGCAGTTTTGGGCACCACAAAGATATTAAGCTCTTAGAGAGCATCCAAAGGAGGGCAACGAAGATGGTGAAGGGCCTTGAGGCCCTCAGGCCTCCCATATCAGGTGTGACTGAGGTTACTTGGTGTGTTCAGCCTGGAGAAGAGGAGGCTGAGGGGAGACCTCACTGCAGTCACAACTTCCTCCTGAGGGGAAGAAGAGGGGCAGGCACTGATCTCTTTTCTCTGTGGTGACCAGTGACAGATCCCAAGGCAATGACCTGAAGTTGTTTCAGGGGAGGTTTAGGTTGGATATTAGAAAAAGATTCTTCACCTAGAGAGTGGCTGAGCACTGGAACAGGCTCCCCAGGAAAGTTGTCATGGTAGCAAGCTTGATCGAGTTCAAGGAGAGTTCAAGCGTTTGGACAACTGCTCTCTCAGGTGCATGGTATGGTTCTTGGGGTTGTCCTGTTCAGGGCCAGAAGGTGGTCATGGTGGTCCTTGTGGGTCCCTTCCAACTCAGGATACTTTATGATTCTATGATTCTATGAAATCATCTAGTCTGGGTGAAGAGTAGAGAAAAAAGGTGAAGACATTTCTCATGGGCACTCTGTTTCCTTGAAAAGATACTGTACGTCTAGTGATTGTCTGTCCGAAGACATAACTCAAGGATCCACATCTACTTTCACATTTCAGTGCCAGGCACTCAGTCCAACTGTCATGGGTTCCATCTTCCAAAGTTTGGATGGTGCTTTTCCTATCTGTTAGGCCCAGACAGGAATCAGTCCCTCTAGTCGGTCAGACCTGAAGGGCATTCAAAGCAACTGGATGCCTGGCTTGGCCATGTGTAATGCAGGCTGAAGAAGACATACTGGAGGGAAATGAGGCTCTAATGTGACAGAAATGTTATCATTTGATGAAAGAATGAGGTGACGCTGCGGAAGACAGTATTTTACTGCAAGGGAAAAGCAACAGCAATGAGTTTCTAAAGTTGTGTTGAGACAACTCAGCATGTCTCTTTGACCTGTGACAGTTGGATTTCTGTAGCACCGTACACAACCGAACTACCTGTTTGCATATACAAGATGCTGACACCCACAGTGCCTGGCAGGATTCTGCTAACAGGAATTTTTACAGCCAATCCTTTCACAACGGAAAACACAGCAGAAGTTTTCAACTGTACAAGTTTTTTTCTCTTTTGTTCCTTCTAATCTTGTACATCTAGGTCTTGGTTGCCGTAAAGCTTCTTGTGCCTTTCAACTATCATGTAAGAAAGAGCCTATTTAGCTGGGCTATTCATGTATTCTACTTTGTCTGGGTTTTTCAGAAATATTTTGATTTAATATCTATTCTTACATGGGCAGGGGAAGGAGAACAACTACCGTAAAGTCACTAAAAAATAATGATCAACTGAAAGAGGAGGTGAAAGATTGTAATGTCAATAATCTGGAAAAAAAGTATAAATGTATGAAACTGGGTTTTCTTCCTACATGTTACTTCCACAATTTCTTCTTCTCCCTGAATAAGAAGGTCTGCCAAAGAACCACACTTCCAGTAACATAAAATATTTTCAGCCACCCCAAATTTCATCAGGAAGAGAATGAACAAAAATACTGAACTTTTCTGGGGAAGAGGGGATGTAGCATCTCCAAGAAGCAGCAGAGCTGTTCCCAGTCTTCCCAGAAGGAGGGATCATTTTGTCATGACAGAGCTGCTTGGTGTGCTGTCAGTCCCAGCTGACTTTGAGAAGCAGATTCCCCAGATGTTGTGGGCACATTGTTGTGTTTGAGTGGAAATCTGCTGCAACTTAGACTTATTGTGGGAGTATGAATTATGACAGTTTAGTGTTCCTACTGCACTAAATTTTAAACAGGCTGATGCTGTCTCTGGTAGTAACTCTACAGAATCTAGCAGATAATTCTAGTGCCAGGGTTTTTACTATGCTTCAGGAGCTCAAAGTTTTTTTCTCAGAAAGTTGCAAAACCCCAGATTAGTTAATTAGCAACTAAAAGCTGATAAAAAGGGCTTTTAACTGCAAATATGTCATGGCACAGGTATTTTGAAAAATGTTTCAAGTAAAAACACAGGCATATTAATTCACCTTATCTGTATATGACTTGAAATGTACACTGAAGTGTAAGATAAATGGGGATACATCCCACATGCTAGGACCATGCCACAGGGCACTCTGATAACCAAATGTGTAAACTTACAGTTATCACTGTAAATTCACATACTGATGGGTTGAAGTGAATCAGCTTAGAGTACTAAACCAAGCCAGTTTGGAGACTTTCCCTGGGAAGAAACTGCTGTGAACATGCCTCCAGATTGGCAGGCTGTGATGTGCTGCCCAGGCAGGCAGAAGGATGGTTTGTCCTGGGGAAGGAGCTGCGGGGCCCCTGCGGCTGGGTGTCCCATGCTGGGCTCTGCCTGAGGTGTCGCTGAAGCGCAGCGTGGCAGGTCTTGTGGTCCTGTGTAAACAGATGTCCATGGGATGATTCACAAAACTGTAATTAAGCACAATAGTGCAAATGTTTAATTAATCAGGTCTCATGTCCTTATTATCCCCTCACTGGGTTTCACTAATAATGACCCAGAGGAAAATTCTGCTCCTTCTGTGTATTATATTTTATTTACAAGGGTTTCATTTCTTAGATGATTTTTCTCTTTTGTTCCTGGGTAACACTACCAACAAGAAAATAAAATTATGGTGTCCTTTACAAGTAAAACTTGTGACTGACCTAAAATTCAAAATTAAGGGAGTCTTTGTGCTACCTCACATGGTTCCTTTAGCTGAATAAATTAGAATAACTTAGCACTTAATACATCTCTTGCCTCACATTCAAAGGATGCATAAATATTTGGCAGTAATCCTATGGCTAAAGCTGAGAGGAAAATAGGTCTTGAAGGAGAACTTGTTCTGTTTGAGGACGGCAATTCCTTCCAAGTTGGTTTTTAATCTATATGAAGGGTTAAATCACAGAAGTGTGACTGGAGCCAAGAACAGAGTTCCAGCCTCCTTCTCTGAAGATGCCTCTGCCACCTCCAAAAGCCAGCCTCTGTAAAGAAAGTGTTAAAAAGGATATTGTTTGCATTAAGGGGCTGAATTTTCCGCTGGGTAATCATCAGTGAAACCTATTGAAGGGCAAATGAGGATGGCAGGCCTGATTAATTAATATGTTATGGTGCTAAGAGCAAGATTTATGCTATTGGTTTTACAAGAGTCATTGATATTAATACTGTTAGTAAAAATTTTGTACTGCTGTTTACTCTTTGCCACTGCAGAAATAGTATTGTAAGTACAAATGAGGGTGGTGGATTGTTGCTGTAACATTGTAATTTCACTCTTTAAGTGTTACTCCTGCTCTACAGAAAAGCTCTTGCAAAGCTCCTGGTAAATTTTCATTATAATCTAAAATTTGGAAGGTTTTTAAACCTGATTAAAAAAATTACTTTGTGTTTAAATCCACTTTGCAAAGGTCTCCCTCCAAAATATTTATATGCCTATTTATTCATACATGACTGCACCCTCATTTGTATAGAATTTTATATGACACTTTCTGAAAAATGACTTGTATATGCGAATAGGTATCTGCCAGTGATCTTTGAAGCTGTACACATAGTTGCGTGTGGCACTGCATTCTTCTAAAGCTGAATGACATGGTCAATTCAAGCCTGAAAGAAATAAGTGTCATTACAAAGCATGGAGTAGAACGAAATATTTTGGGGATAACAAGGGCTACTGTAAGGACACACATTCCTCTAAGCATGAAGAGGCTCATATAAAGGTGCTAAATAGTTCCATTGCTTCCAGGTTGATATGCAGCACATTCAGAAGTATTTATTTCATAGCATGTTAGTAGAGTAGAAGCTGAATGCCCTTGCACTATAATACCGTTTCAGAAATGTGCTTATAGGCAATTTTGCTTTTGTTTAATAGTATGCCACAGGAAATACAGCAGTAAAAACTAAAGTGTGGGGTGTAGATGTGTGTCTTGTGCTGGAAGGGGGGGATTGTCTGTTGCAAATGAGCTTGTTCACTTCATGAAAGCATGGATTGCAACCAACCAGATCAGTGGTAGTTCAGCTTTTATTTTCCTGATAGTGGACTCATGTGTTGACTTTTGCCTTTACAGTAATGTGGAACATTTTGCTGGAATGATGCCTCTTTGTTGTTTTTTGTTAAGAAACTCTCAGTGATCATGTATAGCCCAGTAAAGCTTAGACTTTGCAGTAACTTTGCAAGGTCTCAGAACTGAGGCATGCTTACCAGGCCTTCTTGGCCTTCCTGGAGCCTTGGTTTAGTTAATCTAGCTGTAACAACAATTCTTTCAATGATAGGTGACCGTTGCCTAATTTGTTTTACTTTTGTTTAACTTTACACAGTTACAGAATAGCCATCATTTTATCCTTTATAGTATAAAAATACCTGAATGACTTTCTTGTTATCAGGGGCTCAAAACACAGGATTTGAAGTGCAGCCTAAGCAGTGCTGCATACAGGGGGACACTTCCCTGGTCCTCTTGGCCACGCTATTTCTGATACAGGCCTGGATACCATTGGCCTTCTTGACCATCTGAGCACACTGCTGGCTCATGTTCAGTGGCTGTCAACCAGCCAGGTCCTTTTCCACTGATCAGCTTTCCAGCCACTCTTCCCCCAGCTTGTAGCTCTACCTGGCATTGTTGTGACCCGTGTGCAGGGCCTGGTACTTTGCCTTACTGAACATCATACCATTGGCTTCAGCCCATTGATCCAGCATGTTCAGATCCCTCTGCAGAGCCTTCCCACACTCCAGCAGAGCAGTCCTCCTACCTGATTTAGTGTCATCTTTGAACTTATTGAAGGTGCACTTGATTCCCTTGTTCAAATCATCAATAAAGATATTAAATGGACTGGCCCCAGTACAGAGCCTCAGGGAACCCCACTAGTGAAATGAGAAACTGCTCTTTGTCTTGTTAAGCATTCCTGTCTCACGAGGGATGATGGTGGGTTTAAGTATTATGGCATAGACAGTGCCTACCTTGAAATGGGAAACCAGTTAGGGCTTTCCTATAGTAACCCTCTTCCTGTATTTATCTTCTTAAGGTAAATAGCAAGTGACAGCTTTGATGGAAAATTCATTATAATATGTACTTTCAAATACTGTACAGGCTAAGCCAGTGACCTCAGAGAAGTGTTTCCTTTGATTTAAAACAAAAATGTTTATGGGGAACTCAGCAAAGCCTGGGTGTTCAAGCAATTTCAGCAGCTCTAAGCACATGTTTGATGCTGGGGCATCACATGGTGTTTCTGAAGTTATGGGTACCCAATATCTCTGCTGTTGTTCTGATATCAGATGCTCGTCCCTGCAGCCTCCTGACTCCACAGTATCCTGCAGGGCTCTCTGTTGAGCAAAGACTCAGTGGTGCCACTGGATGGTAAACTCTCTGCCTTCATTTCTTATGTGAGCCACATGTGCTCTTCTCTCAAAACCCATGAGTACAGGGTGCTTTCTGCTAAACCAAAAAAAATCACACTGGGAGGGAGACTATCCTGAAACCCAATTTGGCAATGATGCTAGCATACCAGAACTGCCTTGCAGTGATGACAGCTGGTTTTTGTGGCAGAAGACACTAGGTGCATCAAAGCATATGGTGAGTGCAGGCCTCTCCTGATGGTAGTACACGTCTAATGATTGATTGCCTGCAATATGTGCAGGAAGAATTTCGTCTCCTTCAGACCTTGATCTGTCTGGGACTACTAGATCACTAATGAAGCTTTACCTTTGTCATTTCCACTTGTGAAACACACAAGAAGTTTTGAAAAAGTGGTGACCTTGCCTGCCTGTAAATTAATGGAATACTTTTCGTGCAGCAGGACATCTTTTCCCAGTTTGTATGGGTGTGGCATTCTTGCCTGAACTCTTGCATCTGTCAGTTCACTATTGACAGCACATCAATGGATAAAAGCATGACTGCTGAGTTCAAGTAGTGGGAAGACTTCTTGCATTTGTAATTCTTGTTGTAACGGGCTTAATTCCTTGAAAAGGATCTGTACAAATTAAGCTGCTCACTGCTGCAGAGCTCTTCATTCAGGTGTGTCACCATCAGGCACTGGGGAAAACCATAACCACTGAGATCACTCACAGGTGTGGATTTGTTTGACTGATGTGAGGATGTCCTCCCACTCTGTTCATGATAGGCACCAAATATGCTGCAAACTTAAGAACCTTGCTAAGATGTTGCTAAGTAATGTTTAATTAGGGGACACTTCTTTGACTGGAAAAATGGAGTTTGGTTTTATATGGCACAAAAATATGGACTGAAGGGTCACATCTGCAGTATTTCACCTGCAGTGTCAGTTGCAACCTATACTTGCTATTCATCTCTCAAGGAACCAGATGTGATGTGTTGTCAACTTTGCATGACACTGTGATGAAGTAATTTAACCTCTCTATATCTTGGTTTTCCCCATTTACTTAAAAAATGTCTTACATACCTTTTGTACAATTATATGACTCCAGTTAATGATTTGACAACAACTTCTATGTTTTAGAATGAGCTATTTTAGAAGAGCTTCTCATATGTAAGTGTGGAACATTTTTTAGTTGTTTCCTGAGAATCTGAAGAGTAGTAAATGTATTTGCATCTTAGATAGATGAACAAATTTGGCCAAGTGAATAATGCTGCCAGGTAAAAGTTTTAAGAAAATTTCAGTATCTATTTTCTGTTGAAAAACATTCCTTTGTGAAGTCTTAAATAATATCTAATTTCTTTTCTAATTATGTTTTATTATGTTTTGTTAGTTTTCCTTGATTTTTAAAGCTGCTCTTTTCTTCACTGTTCTGCAGTTACCATCCCACTGCCTCAGCACCTAGCAGGTGTCATATATTGCCAGTGTCCCAAAGACTAGGTTTGAAATTTTCAAAAATAATACATATTGATTTTCTGACTTAATATGTGTTATATCCAAGTCTGGGAGCTTTATGCTAGTTTTCACCTTGAAAAAGAGAAGTTGCTCCTAGAACTTAAAATTAGTAATTTTTTCAGTGTGAATTGTCTCAACTAGGTTACATTTGTTACATGTAAACAGGATACAGTCTGAACCAGCAGTACCTGTGCAAACAGACATGAACAGGTCACTTTCACAAATTTGAAAAAAATTTAAATGAGGTCTTCTTGAAAAAGAGTCTTGTTATTTCTTATAAAACATTTCACTAGCTACCCAACAAACTGACAGTCTAAAGTGGTATTAGGGTCTAGGGGTTTGATTTAGGGGTTTAAAAATATTATTATTGTTCTTGTTGTTTCTTAAGCATTAGGCATAGAGTAGAAAATAATTTTTAATTATATAAAATACAATTTATAAAAATTATTAGAGAAATAGAAAATAGCACTGGTGAATGTGAGTTAAAAGGCAGGAAAAACAGACAATTGATGAGGGAAGCAAAAGTTTGTGAAGAGGTGTCTATGGAAAAATGTACTGACAAACAAAAGAAGCCTGCAATAATCCATTACTAGTTGGTACAGTTACTATTTATAGTGCAGAAAACACGATAATTCAATAAATACCTTTGTTAAAACTTGATAAAAGCCCCTACTTCTGTCATGTAATGCTAAACACTTCTCAGTTCCAGTGATGATGAAAGATGATGTTACAGAACATCTTTGAAAATCAAATTATTTAATCACTTATTGAAGGAACCTATAGACAGCAGGTTAGCTAAGGCATACGGAGGTTTCGGTAAACTCCATAAAAGAGTGTGGCAAAACAAACACCTGAAGAAAAGTACAAAGATCAGCGTTTACAGAGCCGTTGTACTGTCTACTCTTTTATATGGATCTGAATCATGGGTCATTTACCGGCACCACTTGCGTCTCTTAGAACGCTTCCATCAGCGCTGCCTCCATACAATCCTAAACATCCACTGGACTGACTGTGTGACCAACACGTCTGTCCTTGAACAGGCAGCAGTCACAAGCATTGAGGCCATGCTGCTGAGAACACAGCTGCGTTGGGCAGGGCACGTCTCCAGGATGCAGGACTGCTGCCTCCCTAAGATCGTGCTCTATGGGGAACTTGCCACTGGCTGCCACGAGAGAGGAGCCCCGAAGAGGAGATACAAGGACTGCCTGAAACAATCCCTCAGCCTTGGCCATATCGATCATCACCACTGGTCTACCCTGGCCTCCAGTCGAGAGGCCTGGAGACAGACACACCATCTATAACGCTGCTGCTGCTTTTGAGAACACACGCAGGATCACTCTCGAGGAGAAAAGACAACGCAGAAAGAATCGCGTCTCGTCGATATCACCTGGGGAGTCTTTCTGCTGTGCCTTCTGCAACCGGACTGGTCTATCTCGCATTGGCCTTTTTAGCCATCAGTGGGCTTGTAGCAAGTGTGGGTAGAGCACTTCTCAAATCTTCATTCTTGAAGCCTAGCCATGATGATGATGAAGGAACCTATACCAGCAATTTTAATTTTTTTAAACAAAATGACTTAAAATTTCTATGAGACACTAACGCAAACTTTTTTCCCCTACCATGTCCCATAACCATTCCAAGAGACTAAAGCAGATACTAGGTCAGATCACAAAGGAGTCACTCAGCCTGCTGTTTGGGACATTGATACCACATAAAATAATAGGAAATCAGCATGGGCCCTAAATAAAAAGATGATATTTCTGTTAGAAATCAGCATGAGTTAAGAAAAAAGGTCTGAGGAAAGGTCTGGTGTATTTGTGATATTTTAAAATGCTGTTTTATAAAAACAGCTTGTTAATCCAATAAACTAAGAAATCTCTGATGCATTTTCTTTTGTATTAGTATGCCATTCAGTTTAAAGCCTAGAATGGTACCACCCCAATATAGCACTCTGATAATGGACAAGGGACAGGTTTCAAGAGCATAGTAATGAATATCTTCTTTTCTCAGGCCACAGCTATTTGACCTAGCCTTTGTGCTGTTTAACATTTCCCTGAGCAATGACCATAACTGTTGGTGACACATAGCTGCTCATTCCACAAGAACAGGGGGGAAAGCAGATAGAAAGATTGGTTATTTAGTATAGCTAGGATCCAAGAAAGCAATGTATATTTCCATGGTTCTTTCCTTAATGGTAATCTTATAACTGAAGGGCTCTATAGTGGTAAAAACCCACTGTAGCTTGTGGTCCTCATGAGCAAAGAGAGTTGTTCTGTGTTCAACACCTGCAAGGCTGGCACCGAACCTGCCTACTATATATTGCTGACTCCTGGTCCCATGGTCCAAGAAAGAGCTGAGATATGAAGACAGTTCAGGGAGAGGCCCCAGGTTATGCTGGAACCTGAGTGTGAGCTGCAGTGTGGAGTGACATGCAGATTACTGCGTAGGACCATTTTCTCTATTCACGAAACTCCTAATAAGACTAAGAGATGGAAAATTGAAGTTAGACAAATTCTGGGTAAAATGAAGACAGTTTTTCGAAGTAATAGTCACTGAAACAAAAGGGGTCATGATTTGTACCTGGGCGAAATTATTTCAGACTAAATTTGTTCTCTTTTCTAAAAAATACACTCTAGTTCAAGAACATGCATTGCTCAGGACCAGGCATTTCTTAAGGGAAGTTTGTTTTCTTTTGTTATACTGAGTCCATTCTGACATTAAACCCTATTGATCTATTCATAGGGGCTAAAGTCAATATTTTGGCATACAATAACACATCTGACTTTTCAAAATTCTTCATTTGATTTCATTAACCTTAACTTCTGGTTGTTACTCTACTTCTCATTGATTACCTGTAAATATAGAAGAATGAGGATGCATTAGTGATTTTGACTACTGAATTATTATCTGTATCATTATCACAAGGAAGTAGAATTTCATGGTGTACATGTTTTTATATATATTGATGTCATATATTTTCAGTTTCATGAAACAAGAAGATGACACTGGTAGAGGATCTTTTTTTTAGGTGAGTAAAGTTAGGTACCTGGTTAAGTACTGTATTTCTTGAGAACAGATATAATGAGCCTCTTGCCAAAAACTTGTAAAAGTGTTTCCTTCAGCTGCAGAATAATTCCCCACGGGCTGATATCAAGAGATCCACCAACCTCTGATATCACTAGGGATGCTTCATTGCCAGTGAGCTGGAATATGCACTAGAAAGCAAAATGAGGGCTTTCCTTCTCAACGTGGTTTTTCTCCATAGTATATAATATACAAATTGAAAGATACTGTCAGTTAGGTCAGATACTAGAAGCCCATGGATGACACTGTCATCAGCCTAAAGCACTCAGATTAAGAAGAAGCACCACAGGATTTTCCTTTCAACCAGTCAAGGTAGCTAGCTGGAGTTTGCCTTGATCTTTGAACTTATCTTTTTACAGTAAGTCTTGGGGTGAATCTGAAGCATTTGAAGGCAGCTGTGCTTCATCAAGGCTGGATTCAGGAAACTTTTACAGTTTGTGTAGCTAGAGGAAATTGTCATCTGACATTACAGAATCACAGAATGCATAAGGTTGGAAGGGATCACATTGGGTCATCAGGTCCAACCTCCCTGTTTAATCAGGGTCATCCTAGAGCATATTGCACAGGATCACATCCAGATGGTTCTTGAATATCTCCGGTGAGGGAGACTCCGCTACCTCTCTCGGTAGTCTGTTGCAGTGCACAGTCACCTGCAAAGTAAAGAAATTCTTCCTCATGTTCAGGTGGAACTTCCCGTGCACCAGTTTCTGCCCATTGCCTCTTGTCTTATTGCTCAGCACCACTGAGAAGAGCCTGGCTCCATCCTCTTGATACCCTCCCTTATATACGTTCATGGGGTCCCCTCTCATTTGGCTCTTCTTGAGGCTGAACAGGCCCAACTCTCTCAGCCTTTCCTGGGAGATGTTCCAGTTCCTTGTTCATCTTTGTTGCTCTCCACTGGACCTGATCCAGAAGCTCCATGTCTCTCTGGTACTGAGAAGTCCAGAACTGGGCACAGCACTCCAGATGTGCTCCACCAGGGCTGAGTAGAGAGGCAGGATCACCTCCCTCAACCTGCTGACAATGCTCTTCCTTAGGCACCCTGGGATCCCATTGACCTTCTTGGCCTCCAGAGCATACTGCTGGCTCATGGACAGATTGTTGTCCACTGGGACTCCCAGTTCCTTCTCTGCAGAGCTGCTCCCCAGCGGGTCAGCACACAGGCTGGGTTGCTGCCTGGGGTTATTCCTCTCCAGGTGCAGGACACTGCGCTTGCCTTTGTTGAACAAAGTTGACAGTTCTCTATCCATCTCTCCAACCTGTTGAGGTCCTTCTGAAGGGCTGTGCAGCCCTCTGGGGTATCAACCGCTCCCCATAGATTTCTGTCATCAGTGAACTTGCTGAGGAGGCATCTGCCCCTTCATCCAAGTCACTGATGAAGAAGTTAAACAATACTGGGCCAAATACTGAACTTTTTGGGACACCACTAGTAGTAAGCCTCCAACTAGACCCTGTGTCACTGATTGTAACCCTCTGGGATCTGCTGTTGAGTCAGTTCTCATGAACAGTTACCAATAATATCTTAAAATGTTACAAGATACATGTCATATATATATTTATATACATGTAGACTCAAAGTAGTCTACATGAAGAGTAATTTCCTTATATGAATCTTAACATTTGAAGATGAGCCATAAAAATTGTTTCTTCACATAACTCTATTGAAGATCAAGAAATCACAACCATAGAGCAATTAAACCTTAGCACCATTTGGCATTATTTAGAAGTGGATATGAGGAGACTCTTCTCAACTGAACACAGTCTGAGTCACTTGAGAAGGAAACAGGGAGCTAAGGCTTTTTTTGAATTGGAGCTTTGCCACAACCCTTTGTTGAACTGGAGCATGTGTTAAGTGAGGTTTTTCACAAATACTACAAGTAGGTAAATTGAAAGCAGTTTTGGCACAGTTGTTTGCTATAAGTAGGAATTAGGTTGTTAAAGGCAGTGGACAGAATGTTCAGCCTCTGATGATGCTGTGCATCATAAGAAAACTTAATCAGAATAAATCTTCTCTTTCAGGGAGACTGGAGGGAACCCTTCTGTGCCGAGGAGAAATGGGCACCAACTCCAAGTGACAAGTTCATCGACAAGGCCACAATTTAATAAGACTGTCTAAAGCTTTTACAGAGAACCCAGCGGTGGTCAAGCTGAAAAAAACTCCAACCACCACCACAAGAAAAGTAAGCAAACAAATAAACAAAAACAAATACAAATCTGGAAAAGAAATCAATATCTATTAAAAATAAAATGAATAGCAGCAGAAACAATAGTGGGGAAAATTCAGTTTAAGTAAGAGAAAGAATGAGCCAATGACCTTTTCTATGAACTCCAGTATTCAAGTTTTCTATAAACACTATCGAACTCATGCAAATATGTTGTGCCAAAAGCATCTGAGACAAAGAATAAATAAATAAAAACCATATGGAGATCCATTTGGTCACCGTGCCAGAACTAACCTTTGAAACAGACTATAGTTCTAAATATGGGTAAGGGGATGGGGGGGAGTGGGTGGGAAGGGGGCTGGGAAGAGAGAGAAAGAATAAAAGACCTTTTGTTTTCTTCACTGAGGGAGAAGGCTTATTGCTCCAAGCAGTCTTCATGAGTTCACTGTTCCAGGACACTTTGTCATTGTGGTGGCGTTTTTGGGTTCCTTCTCTTTGTCATATTCTATTGCAGTCTGGGACTTGACAGCAGAAAAGGATTTTTCTGAAATAGATTCAACTGGTTAGCATTGCATCCACCCACCCACATTCAAAAAGTCCCAAAGTGTCATCAGTCACAGATAATTTTCTGAAAAACATGAACTCCTTGACTCTCTCAGGAACCATGACAAAAAACACAGCCTTAGCAATGATTTAGTAAATAAAAACTCTGGGTTTTTAACATGACCATTTTTTTCTTTTTGTTCTTCCCAGTCTGAAATCACTAAAAACATTTGAATTCTTTCGTGTCTGTAAAGGAGTGGAAGTCAAGTCTTTCCCACAGTTCTGTATACACGTGTCACATTTAGGCATCCCTGTCCTTTTGACAGGACTAGGTAACTAAATGTAACCCACCATTTAGGCATCCCTCTTCTTTTGACAAATAGGTAACTAAATGTAACTCACCACTGCCTATTAGCACATGCTGTCAGAAACTTTGTATATGACAGAAAGACAGATGTGCCTTTTCTCTTGTCACGATTGGATTTTGAGTGATCTGCCCAACACTATGGTTGCAGCTCTTGAAGCAGACCATTGCAACCACATGTATTTCCAGTGACACTGTTATTTATGCTTCGTTCGCGAAGCCTAGCCATGATGATGATGATGATTAGTGGGCTTCATGAGAGAGTGGCAGTTCATTCCAGTATATCCAGTTGCTGATTGCATTGTGGGTATGACAAGAAACCTAACTCCCACACATAACGTGATAAATGCAACAAGAAACTCTTGCCCAGCTATGCGTTCTGGGATGGGGGAGAAACTGTATTCCCTGTTTCTTGTCCAGAGTAAGCACTTGAGGCAATAAAATAAAAAAAGCAACCTCACCTCATGGTTCAATGGAAGTCCTAAGTCAGGTAATTACAATCACTGAAGAGTGTAGGTCATAAACATACACACACACATATTTATATATATTGGTAGGGGAAATTTATTCTGTGTTCTCCTGCTGAGTATTAACATATGAGAGAGAAAGCTCTCTTGTTGTGACTGATATATTTGTGTGGGCTAGCACCACCTGAGTAAAGATGTGAGAGGTGTGTGGAGAAAAGTGAGTGGGACTGAAGAGAGAACTGACGAGGGAACATCTGGAGACCTTCAGACAAGTCAGTGATTTCAAGGGATATAACTTCACAGTATATGTTAAAATTAAATCAAGAGAACCAGTTGACTGATGAAGAGGGAAGCTTTAATACTCATAAAATACAATGAACTCATTTAAAGTGTCAGGGGATACGTAAGCGGACTGACTCCAAACCAAACAACAGTTTGTCTCCTTGTTCGGCAATTATTAACTTCTACTATTATTAACTTTTGCTAAATCTCAGGGTGAGCAAAGCCTACATCCATCTCCTTAGAAGTGTTTATTGAAATTAGTTCTGGAAGAGAAAGTTACTGGGATCTATCTTCATATTCTAATGCTCTGCTAAATACTCAATAAAGAAAATATGTTTAGGCATAAAATTAAGCAACTGTCAATTAAGGGACAGATCCAAAGGAGCAGGTAGATTCTTAAAGTTCTCCTTCAGCTTCCCTAGGTCAAATTTTGGCCTTTCTGAATTCAGTGGATGATTTTCTTCTGTGAATTCAAGTTAATCTATAACGTATTGAAGAACAGGTTGCATTATATGGAATTTGGATCAGGTGTTTGCTAAAGATATGTATTGTTCAGCTTTGCAAAAAAGGCCCTGGGGATCCTCATGGATGACAAGCTGAACATAAAACGACAACATGCCTTGACTGCAAAGAAGGTTAATGTCATTCTGGGCTGCACTAGGCAGATTGCTGCCAGGAGGTCAAGGGGGATGATCCTTTCCCTCTCCTCAGTGCTGGTAAGGCCACACCTGGAGTTTTGTGGCCAGTTCTGGACTCTCTAGTACAAGAGAGACTTGGACTTACTGGATAGAGTCCAGCAAAGAGCCACAAATATGTTTAAGGTAGTGGAGTATCTCACCTCTAGGGAGAGGCTGAGAGAGCTGACACTGTTCAGCCTAAAGAAGAGCAGGCTCAGGGGGATCTTATCCTTGTGAAGAGATACTTGATGGGAAGGTACAAAGAAGGGCAGACAGGCAATTTTCGGTTGTGTCCAGTGGCAGGAACAGAGGCAGTGGGTGCAACCTGAAACACAGGAGGCTCTGTCTTAACTTTGGGATAACAATTTTTCACTTGAGTGTGACTGATCCCTGGTACAGACTGTCCAGAGGTGTTTCAGCGTCTCCATCCTTGGGATGTTCAAAAGCCATCTGGATATGGTCCTGGTAACTGGCTGTGGGTGGTAGGTAGACTGCACCAGCTGACTTCTAGACTCTCCTTCCAACCTCATCCACTCTGTCATTCTGCTACATGTGTGAGATTCCTGGATGGCTATTTCTTGCACAATAGAAAATCTAGTTCAATGGCCTTTAAATAATTTACTATCTTCATAAGAAAGGTCAGTTGCACTGGGACTGATATTCTGTCTTTGTGATGAACTTCTGATCACAAGGTATTTATTTTGCATTCTACAATATGTTTTAATTCCTAGACAGTTTGTAAAGGGTTAATAAATGCTTACTAGAGGTGAAAAAGAGGTATAAGCCTTGCAGTAACAAGTGATATCAAAGCTTATAAGCATGTCAAGATGAGACGTAATGTGTGGTTTTTTATAATGGTTGGCAACCTATTGACTGACTGGATTTTAAAACTATTGATTATTTATTACAACATCTATTAATCATTTATTGTCATTAACCATTTAGTAACTTTCCATTGCTGTTTTTAAAGGGAAACTTGATATAAAATTATGCCTTCAATGGAAATAAAGAAACCAAAGTAAATGCAGAATATTAAAGTCTGGCTTTTGTATGAAATGTTTGAGTTTTAATTATAGGTTTTTTATGTGTCTCAGTCTTTCTATACCAAGATGTGTAGGCCTGATTAATTTTGGCACACACAAATATTTATTATGTGTGCAAACACATTTCATTCTTTCAATTTATAAAACTTAGGTTGTCCCCAGAAATTTTTCAAGAACCCAGCTTTATAAGGGAATTCTGAAATTCTCCCCAGGAACAAAAACTTGGGTAAAAGTCTGGTGTGTGATCCTTTCCTTTAAATGATGAGAGAGATATTTCTTGAATCTAAGCAAAAAAATTTACTTAGTTATTTAATTAAATATGTTTGATATAGTATTCCAAGAGTTGTTGTTTATAAGCACACCATGAGTACAGGCTGACTCTGGGCCTGGATTAATGGGAAGCTTCTCTACAGTCTTTTTGTTAACTTCATGAAAACATTTGTTAAGAAGGACATCTAGTGGGTCATCTGGTTCAGCATCCACAGTGTAGCTATTTGTGTTGAATTCCTACCAGGTTGACGGGTAGAAGAGTGGAAGGACAAAAGGCATAGCTTTGAGGTCAAACTGCTTGCCCAGGACACCTCTTGCCCCTCCTCCCTCACACCCAAGCTCTGCTGTCATGAGCACAAAAGCTTTCCTGCAACCATGTTCTCCAGCCTGAAGCTTTTTTCTGTTGGGAGAGTTTTGGGTGACATTGATTTGGTCTCAGAAGTAGAGACACAGATCAGTAGTGGTTTGCTTTCCATTTCATGCTACCTGAGTTACAATAGCACAAAGCAAAAATCCTTTAACTGACTGTCATTCCACATCAAAGTAAGCGGAATCATAGAAATATCTTCAGCTGGCCAGGATAAGACCTGGATGAATATTTGGAGAAGGAGAAAGTCTTTATGCCATTCTCAAGAGATATCCTCCCATAGAGGGAGTCTGATTCTGTGAGGTCATCATCCTGCCTGCTCTGCTCCACTCGGGAATGCAGGAAAAGATGAAAGGTCTGTTCTGCCCTGAATATCTCTAGCTGGCTCACCTCTAGGGCTTGATTTTTTGGGCCTTGTAGGAAGAAGACCTTTTCCATGTGGACTATCCATACTGGTATATGTAGGAAGATTTCTCTGCATTGCTGAGCCACCCATCAGCTCCTACTGCTTACAGAGGTGGCTTTACATCTTTCTCTGCCAAGAGGCTGCTAGAAACCTCGTCAGAGTTTATAGGGATATGGGATATTCATTTCCTACCTCTTGGCATTCACCTGGAATATGAGTGTGCACTCCACAGCCTGTGAACCATTCTGCCACTGCAGACTCAAACAGCCCTACATCGTGTTTCCTTTGACAGTAAATGCTTCAGTATATAAGCATGTTGATCAACAGTCACGGTGTAGCTGATAGAAATCCCGCACTTTTTCTCACTGTCCTGGTGTAGCTACCATAAGCATAAAACGAAGCTTTGCACAGCACTATCTTGATTTTATAAGTGTCTCATTTCAATGGTTGGTATAAAGATCTGACTGAGCTGGCTACTTTTTGTAACAGCAGCAAAAGCAGCAGATGTAGCACTGATATACAGAAATCCCATCACAACCATCACCATTTGTACTGATTTAACCCCAGATGACAACTAAGCCCCAGCCAGCCACCTACTTGCTTCCCTCACTCTGGTGGGATAGGGTCAAGAATTGAAAGAATAAAATAAGTAAAAAATAAGTAAAGCCAGAGGTTGAGAAGACGACAATTTGATAGGTAAAGCAAAAGCCTCGCAAAAGCAAAGCAAAACAAGCAAGTTACACACTGCTTTCCATGGGCAGGCAGGCATTCAGCCATTTCAGGAAAGCAGTGACTTGGGAAGACAACAGTCATCACTCCGAATGTCTCCTGCTTCCTTCTTCTGCCTCCATCATGCTCAGCATGATGCTGTATGGTATGAAATATCCCTTTGTTCAGTAGGGATTACCTGTCCCAGTTGTGACTCCTCTCAACTCATTGTACATCCCAGCCCACTCACTGTCAAGGTGGTGGAGCAAACACTGTGAGGAGCAAACAAGGCCTTGACCCTGTGTAAGTGCTGCTTAACAGTAACTAAAATGCTCTTGTGCTATCATCACTGTTTCCAGCACAAATGCCAAACACAGCCACATACAAGCTACTGGGGAAAAAAGTTAACCCTACCCTAGCCAAAACCAGCAAAGCATTTTAGTTTCAGTTCCCTGACTTAGAAAAATGCCTGGAGTCTTTCACTTTCCTTTATACTCTAATTTCTAGTCACTTAAGACCCCAACGCCACCATTTTGCTAAGTTAAGAAGGCAGATTATCATTGAATAATAGAATGATTAAATTTGAATAAATATTTGATTAAATAATGTTGCTTTAATTAATAGTGCTTCCAACATCATGCTTGCTGAAGAGAATATTCATGTGAAAAATAACTTTAATGCATGATACTCTTAATCCAATACTAGTCTTTGACCAGGAGTTATTCCTTTGTGCTAGAGCAATTTCACCATGGTGGACCTATCCCTCTGTAAAGCTCAATTCACCAAGCAGTCCTGAGGTGTGGAATGCTCTTAGTACACTTTATGCAATCTAAACTTTGCAGGATTCGTCTTCTAACTTGTGGGAGAATACAGCCTGTGGGGTCAGAGAGAAAGACAATTAAGTTACTTGGTGAAAAATGGTGGCAAAGAGAGGTGGCTTCCTGAAAAGGATGACAGTTCAACAGGAAGACAAAACCCCACTGCTTCCACTCTTACTGAGACTATGGTTCAGTTGCTTTGGCCTTAGCAGCAGTCTACATGGAGCTCCCTGTCAGCTGCCACGTCACATCTCATTCACTTCTGCATTGTGTCACTGCTCTCACAGAGAGAACAGGCAACTCGGAGAATTTCCTTTGCTGTTACCTGATATACCATTATTCACCTCTTATCGTTTTAGCAAAGCAGTTACACTGCTGTCAGATGTAATGGAGAGCACGCCACTAAGAAAATTGGCTGTAATTTATTTATCAATTTTTTCTACATACCACAAAAAGACACCATCTACTTTACAAGTGGGTCTAAGGTATCTGAGAGCCCTTGAAGTTCATGGTTTTCCGGTATTCTAAATTCTACTTATGGCTTTTCCTGTATATGACACATAACACCACCCCTGTGGTCTTCAAGGCCAATTTCTTCTTTGCTTTCTTTAGTCACAAATCATTCTGAGGCATCCCTTAAGTGCATTTGTATTGTTAAGTGCACAGGCCTGATTTGGTGTTAATTCAATTTGAGTGCCCTTAATATCTTGCGGGAGTGAGGCAATGCATGCAAGCTGTACCTTGTAAAAACAGGTTCCAGGTCTGCCTGAGAGCAAAGCACCTTTCCCACAGCAATTTACCAAAGTTGGTGATAAAATTTTCATAAGGAAACCTTTTTAGTCTGACCCTATTGTGTTGTTCTACCATTAAGAGTTGGGGAACTGAGACTGTATTCTGGTGACAGTTTATCACAATCTCCATTACTTTAGTGTACAGACAGCCTACTGATGGGTCAGAGCCTGCATCCTGTCCTCTTACAGTGTGGAAATGGCTTTCAGGACTGGAGCCCAGAGGCCAGAGTATGCCAGTTGCAGCATGTGTGTGTCAATACAACTTAAGTGAACTCTAAATAAACCAGTCACCTCTAACCCTCAAATGATGCAAGATGGGACATTTTAGTGCATCTGGGGCCAAGCAAAAAGAAGGAAAAGCAGAAATAGGAATAGTTAGCTCTAAGGAATATGTGAAAGAAACTATTACATTTTCATTGAATAAAAGATATTTGACTGACAATCAAGAATGACAAGCCAGTTTTAAAGTAACTGGAATAAGCAAATGCTATCTTCTTACATGAGGACTAATTTTGGTCTCATATAAGTTACTGTGAATCCTAAACAATTCCAACATTAACTCAAAAGTTTTATCTTATAAAGGTGAACCAGTGTCTAATACCAAGAAAAGTGCCCATCTGCCTGACAGATTTCCTCTCTACACTGCTTTCCCCCCACCAAACTCTGGAGAGCAAGTAGCTGCAGCAAGGGAGTCTGAGTGAAGGGTCCAGCTGCTGCACACGTGATGTTCCAGAATCTGTATGTTCTGCAATGCTGTATGAACACATTTTTTTTTTTCAGCCTTTTTAGAAAGCATAACCAAAGTAGTCTGGATGTGATCTAAAGACTTCAACACACCTTTTGAATTGCTATCTAGTTTTCTGAAGCAAAACTGAGAAGAAAAACTCAATTATGAAACCAACAAGGAAAAGAAGAGATGACATGGAAGGAGAGACAGAGAAAGTGGGATAGGGACAGAGAGATGGCAGGATGAGAGGGTGAAACACACTATAGGAATGAGGAAGAGGAAGAAAGAAAGAGAAACAGAGACAGTTAAGAATGTTGAAAGGAAAAGAGAAAAAGGAAAGGAAGAAAGGGAAGGAAGGAAGAAAAGAAAGACAAGAAAGAAAAAAGAAAGAAGAAAGGAAGAAAGAAAAGAAAGAAAAGAAAGGAAGAAAGAAAAAGAAAGAAAAGAAAGGAAGAAAGAAAAAGAAAGAAAAGAAAGGAAAAAAAGAGAAAGAAATAAAGAAAAAGAAAGAAAAGAAAGAAAAGAAAAAAGAAAGGAAGAATGAAAAAGAAAAAGAAAGAAAGGAAAGAAAGAAAGGAAAAAAGAAAGGAAGAAAGGAAAGAAAGAAAGAAAGGGTTTTACACTGAATTTACCAGAGGCTGAAATGGAGGTTTGGGAGCTTAGCCTGTGTTGCGTGGCTGTTCAGCATAGGTACCTAAATTCTGTGGCTCGATGGCTTGAATATAAGAGGCATCTTCAGTAACCTAGCACACAATGATAAATCTATTGCACTCTAAGTTGCCTCTGGGAATCTCGCCCTCCCTACCAGCATGACTTACTCTCTGTTGCTGGTGGGCAAAAACCTTGATCCTGTGTCCTATGGAAGTCATTTGGAGCACTGCCTGTGACATCAATGAATACTGGATCACACCCAAGGTGTAAAGCAATAGTTTTGCTTCTAGTCAGACCAAAAAGATGAATAAATCAGAGCTTTGTGTGTGTGGAATCAGTACTGGTTGTGACTGTTTCTTGCAGGAGCATTTTACAGTCCAAATGTGACCAAGGCAATCTGATTAATTATTGGATAAGGCTTGAAGCTAGCACAGAGTTACAGATACCAGCTAGAGAACTGTGGTACAGAGGAATTTATAATACCTTTGACCATGAGCCTCTCCATCTTCAGGGATATTCAAAGAAGACAGAGATAAGGCAATTCTCTTTATGTGTTTTTAATAGGGAAGAAAAAGAGACAGCAAATGCTTACATCTGTCTCTCTCTCTGGCACTGAGTATTATACTCTAACATTGTGTTCTACTTCCAATTTCTTTTGGAGAAATATGAAAGTTCTCTGAAAAGATCCGAGCTCATTTACTATTGTGTGCATGCCCTACACCAAATCCCAAGCTTGTACCGTGTCACTGGTTTAGGTGTTTGACAACTGCCTTGTCACATATAAGCAAGGCGGAAGTGGCAAAGGGCAGAATAAACGTCACCACTGGCCATGTCTATGGCCAGTTCTGCTTCATCTCCCTGCACCAGTGAGGTCAGTTGCAAAGCAGGGTTCTGTGAAAATGCTGGGCTGCCTGAGGCATATGCTTTCAACCTTGATTCAACCTCAGCTGTTTTGTTCTAGTCTGGATCTATGTTGGCCCTTCAACTGACTGTCTCCTCACAGCTTTCCCTGATTTCCACAAAATGCCTTGTGACAAATTTTTGAGGGTGGAGGGAATATAGTCGGACATAGCTTTCCTTTTCAAAACACTGGGAAAAATTATTCCTTTTTTAATATTCTGGATAATTTGGTTTTTGTTGTTGTTGCTGTTGTTTTGGTGCTTTTTGTTGTTTGTGTTGTTGTTGTTGTTGTTGTTTTTATTGTCATTAACACTGAGATGAGCACAAAGAGTTAGTGACTTCAGAGAGGAGTCCGCCAGGATGTTCTGGATGACCTACTGTGAGATACATTTCTTGGAACTACAGTGATTAGATGTGGCTAGTAAGAGAGAGATCAGGAACGTAAAGGGGCAGGTGATACGCCACAGCAGCGTGGGGCCAAAAACACGTGGTTCTTTAAGATGCATAGGTAAATCCACAACAGCAGCTGCGGTAACTGCCCCAGACACCATGAGTGGGTTAGGAGGTCCTTTCCGATGGATCAGAACTAGGTCAAAAAAAGGCACAGAGGAAAAGTCATAGTTTCACTGTCTTGCTCTCACACTGTAAAGGAATTTATTTACAGTTATAGTTACTGAAATATGGGCTTTTTAAGAATTAATGGGTGAAGGTTATTTGCAGTGAATTTCAGGTATAGGAAGTCTGTGTTGGCAGGATTTGTGCTACCCTTCAATAACACAGAGGAAAGTCTGTGTGAGAGATGGGACACAGCACTGTGCTCTGGAGTCTTCCAGCATTGTTCTGCTTCCATCTGTGGATAAATAAAAATGCCTCTGTATGGTGTTTTGAGAGAGAAAACTCCAGTTTAATCAGGCAAATAGTCTTCGACTTCCTAATCTTGTGAGAAATGGAAATGCTCTTCTCTCTCCCTTCCTCTTCATAGGCTCGTATCATGTTTACCATAAAAAAACATTATTTCAGTAGGACTGCTATCTTTGTATCTTTCTCTATAAACACTTCAAGCCCCATTGTATAACTCACATGGAAGCAAATAAACTTTCAAATTAAACAGAAAACCTCAGGAGATCTTGCTACCTGGACATAAGTTGTGTAGTCAGGAGAAAAATAACCAAAATAAGAAGCTATGGGCCATGCCTTATGCTAACAGAGACAGGTGTTTCCCTTGACTATTTTGAAATAAGGTCTCAGCCAAGCCCTTTACACATGGCTTCAAGTGGGAATGTGTCTTATTGCTCAAGGTGCTAAAAAATTTGAGTGATTTACACACTTCTAAACCTACTCTGCACTTCCCCCATTAATCATATATAATCCACAACAGTGTCACTCTCTTTGTGCATCATGTTGGAAGTATCTGTGTATCATATATTCAAATTACATTGTGTGCTTGAGGGAGCTCGTGATCCCCAGAATACTTCTGTGGCAGCATGGTTTGCAAGCTCCACACACTACTTGCAAACATCTATTGTATATGTGACTGCAAGCTTGAATCCCTGCCTGGGATTATCTGAAAACTCTGGAACTTGCCAGCAGGAAAATTTACAGCTAAACAATTATATTGTTGAAACTCTGACAAATCCACACCAGTTTATGACTTTGAAAATAGGGCTAGGTGTGAGCAACTGAATATATTATACACTGTAACATGGCCTCCTGGGGGCTGCATTATGGAGTCTGTTTACTTAGACTGACGCTTTTCATTTTTCTTTTCTTCCAGACGTTATTGCTGCAAATTATATCTTCGCTCAGTATGGATTTGCTCCTCAAAAAACTGTTTAGATATTTGAATAAACATCTTCTGAACAAGTTCTTTTATTATTATGTTGATGATTTTTGAGAGCAATCCAGTAATAATGCAACAGACAGCCAACACAATGAGTAAAAAAGAACTGCAATATCGTGGTACGTCAGACTACATGGAGGTGGGATTACCAGAAATTCTCTCCAGTGCAAAGTAGTCCTAAAAAACTCCAAAGCTGGACACAAAGGAGAGCAGATTGTTTTTCTACCCATCACTTTTCTGTAAACAGAACTTTAAATCCCTGCCAGATAAACTGATGACTTCTTGTAAAAGGTGAAATAAATCTCACTCAAGCACAGAACAGTATTCATTTTACTTAGACCCCCATAAGTAGGCAGATACATTATTGCAAAGTAAAACTACTCAGAAAAAAGAAGATTGGTTGTTAAAGCCAATGACAATGTTTCCAGATAGAATCAGCACCGGATCATGCAGAGTGGAAGCACTTTTTTCTTCCTGCTATATTGATACCAGAAATTGGAAATTCACTACAATTTTCCTTTTCCTTAAGAAATTCCAAGATCTCTGATGCTGAATGCCAGAAAAGGTGGCAACAGCTGGTGACCTTATTGTACACAGGTACATTAGCCAGAAGAGTGGTGGGTTTTTTTCTAGTTCTACAAGAGGAAAAGTAGAAGAGCAAAATTTCTTCTCGAGATCATTCCCTGATTGACAAATAAATCATTCTTCATCTCACTCAGGAAGGACTGAAGAGCACCTTTTAGATAAAGAGATGGCTGAGAAATGGCAGTTTTGTCAATGTGGGCTTGAGTTATAAAACACAAAGTATACCTTTTAAGTATAATTTTATGAACAGAAAAAGTATATTTTGGTCTGATGCATGAATCTTTTATCTACCTTACTCCTGCCGTTTGTATTTCCTGCCATTTGGGAATATCCCAAATGGCCTCTGCTTCTCTGTTGTTTTATAATTCCTTTTGTACAGCAGCCAATGCTAACATTTCTTTTGGAGTGCAAAAGTTGCTTATGGTTTTGATGTACCTGTGCTCTACAGTACTTGCCAAGTACTTGGGGTGGACAATGTGCTTTCTGAGTTCATTAAGAAGAAAATTTGACCTTGCTCACCTTGAGGAGGAAGAATTTCTACGTTGAGTTCTTGCAGGACATGAGAAATGCAGAAGAGCTGCTGAAGCAGAGGGCCAATGAACCTCACAAAAACCCTCAATTTCTCCAGGACCTTCACAACTACCAGTAATGGCCTTTGCTCTGAAGCACATGGGGAAATAGGAATGCTGCATAGGGGCCTGGGCTCCATCTGAAACTGAAAAACCTGCTTTGGTTGTTTCAGAAGATACTTAAAGTGGATATCATAGAAGCCTCAGTTCCACTTGCTTACTGTGCTCTAGTGTAGCTCATGCTCTGGTACGGAAAGCAGGGATGACATAGGCTCATTTGTTTTTCCCTTGTCTTACCGCTCTAGTTCCCCATGTGCAGGCTTCCTCTGTCTGAATACTAGCAGTGTTCTCAGATCTGAGATGATGTAGCCATAGGGCTGAGGATACTGCTCTCTGGACTAAGGGATTTTTCCAGTCCTGCATTGTTACACCCCTGTGTGACTTTTTTCCATTATTGCGGAATCCCCAGAATCAAATGAAGGCAGCACTGGTACAAATCCAGCACATGCAAAAGCTCACATTTCTCTATTTCCCTGAATTTATGCTGGTTTTTTATGGTTTGTGGTGTAAATGGGACTAGAGGTCCAGGCAATTGCTAGCATCTTGTAAATAAAAATGTGTGTGTTATGCAGTCATCACATTTGCACCTATTTTAGAGATCATCAAAACCTGGAAGGAGAGAACAAGGGACAAGTCACTCTTTTCTGGCAGTGTCTTCAACATATTTACTGCTGCATGAGAATTTTCAAGGCTGGTCATGCGTTCATAGCTATCCCTACCCATGATCAGTTTGTGCTAAATCTGGCTGACATTTTGCTGAGGACTGAAAAGAAAAAGACACTAAGCAGTTCTTGTGGCAGAAGCAACTTCCATTTTTGGCTTTAAGATTGAGCAAATTAAAGCACAGGTTCTGCAGTAAAGAACTGTTTCAACTGAAAATATTCTACTGTCTCAACAAGTGTTCTGCACTCTGACATTTTAAGCATAACAGATAATTTACTTCATTTTGCAAAGTTTTAAGGTAACTGAATAAACTTGCCTGCTCAAGAGAAGTATATAGTTTGCTGGCTGACCATGACAGTAATTTATTTAGGGTTTTCCCTGAAATTTTCAGTTTGGGAAAAAGTGAGGATACACAGCTGAAAAAGGAGACAAGTACCCCCCGTTATTCCCAACTTGCAACCATCTCAGATTCCCTACTGTTTTTCCTTTTCGCAACTTCAAGCAGTACAAAGATGGACGATGGAAGTAGGGACTGTATCTAGTTGTCATTTATCCTGCCTCCACCTCCCAGAACCCATGGAAATTCAAGCTCCCTGTCTGAGTGGAATCAAAAGGGGCTCAGTCATTACTGTCAGATGGTTTTGTATTTTGTGTATGTAATCTATGCCAACAGTTAGTAGCAGGCACAGTGTGATGATTTGCTGAGAGTGTCTATGAATAGTGTCTTACCTTCAATGCAGTACTCAGCAAGAGGCTATGGAGAATATACTAAGACCTGGACAGTATTTAAAACCTGCCATTCACTCCAGAAAGCTGCTGCTTACTTTGACATCCCATGTCAGCTCCTTAAATCAAACCCCTCGTACTCAGGAATGAAGTAAATAAATTATAAGCTTTATTGATTGTGTCTATTGTGTGCGCGTTCTTTAGCATTGACTAAGCCATTCAAACCATTGTCCCAACACGGATCAGGCTCCCCCTGAAACCCGAAATGGCCACTCAAGAGGGAGCAGAAATGTTTTCTTTCGTTGATCCAAGATTCCGTCAGGGAGGGTTTTGATCTCTACAACTTTACAACATCCATATGGTCAGGAATGAATTAGTTGGCTCCTTTCAGTGGGATATGGGATCAGAGTTTTAGATTGGACAGAAGCCCACTGTGATACACTCTTTTTTTTTTTTTTTTTTTTTTTTTTTTTTTTTTTTAGTGAGTATTAGTAAATTTCTCAAGATTTTTGGAACCATGCCCCCAGTTTGTCTCTTACTTGGTCTGTTATTCCAACTGTATGACTTTGTTGACTTCAACTAAATAACTGGTATAAACGCATCTCAGACTTCTCCTCCCGATAATGGAAATAGTGCTGGTGGTTGCTGGTTAGGGGTTATTTTGGGGGAAGGCATTGTTTTTTCTTCTGCTCTAAAACAAGAAGGAGTGGTAAATCACAGGCATCTTTCTTGGGATGGAGATAATAAATCACTCTTCCCAGGTGAAATCTTTTATTTATGCCTTAGGATTCCATTTCATTGAGGAAAGGTATGTTCTTTCAGCTTCAGCCAGGCTGCACTTTAGCAAGTGATTCAAATCAAGCTGACACTTATTAGTGAGCATGCTGAACACTTTGCTCTCAGGCACTTCACCGGGCGGCCACCATTCTCCATTCTTCACAGATGTTTGTTCTCCTTAGGTTTCATCTGAAAGCAAAATCACTGCCTGCTCCTCATGTCAGTGGGAGGTCAGCTGCAGAGAACAGTTTGATTTTAGACACAATGGATCACTCCCACCAGTAAAAAACAACAAAGAAAAACAACAAAAACTCCCCAACAAATAGAAGGGGAGATAAAATAATACACTCACAGATCAGCTTGAGCTCATTCTTCTGGTCTGAAAATGACCAAACAAGCCTCCTATTGTTATTTATTACTCATTGAGACTGTCACCTCACTCAGTGTTTCACTGCACACATTCAAGAGCAGTGGCTCCAAAGACAGTGTCAGTAGTAACATACAGATGGCAAGCTATTTAATTGCAATTAAAGAACTGTTATTGCAAGCTCATGTTTATTTGAAAAAAAAAAAAAAAAAAGAAAATCAACTCCCCCAAAAAAAATCAAAACAAAAAAAATTATGGAGATAAGTAGTTCTAGATGCTTTCCTTCCTCCAGCAATACTCTAAAGTTGATCTCTACACAACCATGCTTGTGTTTTCTTTGCAGCGCATGCACCTATGTATCACCCCGAGAAAGCATGCAAGCCAATGCAAGAGCCTGCAACAAAGTCCTCCTGCCAGGGAAGAGGCAGATAACTTAGATAACTTCTTGGTTAAATATAGGTTTAATTGTGCCTGCAAAGAGGTATAACATCTCAACTCACAAGATTAGAGATAACATGATGTACATGAGACTGATGGAAAAAGAGGCAGCAGACCTAGAGCGCTGGTAAACTTCAGAAGGTATCTGGAGCATCTGCCCAGGTTGGCACTGCTGGTGATGTGAAGCATCTCTGCATGCAGGCTACGTGTCACAAGAGATGTGTGGTTGCCTTCAGGAATAATTAACCTGCATGTATCCAATGTGACCCTGTGAGATGTGTGGAAACTCCAAGCCCTTCTGTCAAAAGCAAGAGTGTGTGATCCTCCAAGCTGATACAGCAGCGACACATTACTCTGGCCATTTCTTCCTATTTGCTTTGTAACCTAGCATAAATAGTGGAATGGAACTGCAGAAAAATGAAGGCTACCTGTTACAAAGACCTGACTATTTTGTAAATTCACTTTACCACATGGCCATCACTGGGCCCTTCCTGCAAAAATAGAGAAGGCAGCTTGTTGTTTCTTTAATGGGATCTTTGGTATCACTGTTGTAAATGGAATGCTTGTAGTAATAAAAAATCACTACTTCTAGCATGAGTTAATGTGTGCTGCAGTTTGAAGGTTTAAGTCATATTTATACACAAAGAGTGATTATGGAAAAATGAATGACCTGCAAAGGTGACCCTGCCATTTAAGTAGTTGCGCATGGCTAATAAACAATGGAGGAAAAAAAATCTCCTTTTTATAAACGAGGCTCTTTTAATTTCTTTTAGTTTAGCATAATAATAATAATAATAATAATAATAATAATAGAGAACAAACCTGGAAAGGCAGGAATAGCGTAAGTGGGTTTCTTCCTTTCCTTAAACATTTTACAGTATTTCAACATATCAAATGTATGTCTAAGAGGCCAAGTATTTTAGGACATGAGTATATCTACAAAGTTTGTATAAAACTGTAGCTACTAAAACCTTTCAAAATAAACTTTTCCTATCCTCTAGTAAGGGAGACAAAACAGCAAGGCTGCGACAGGAAAAGAGTAGGTTCCTGTGGGAGGGTGAAAATCACAAACTCTTTCCCCAGCAAGGTCATAGGTGAGCTAGCTGGCTGCATGTGCAGTGATGTGACCCTTGGATTCATGGGAATCTTGTTAATGCACTGTGGAGATAGTTTCAAACTGATCTGAGGTCCTGCTAGGAATGGAGGAAAATAACTGACCAGTTCTCTTGGACTTCTGTGACATGCTTCTAGATACAGCTTTAGGGAAAATGGGATAGTCAATAGCTTTTAGGAATGGCAGATGATTATCTGCATGGGCTAATATGAGCCAGAGTGGCTGTGTCAAAAAGTGTCCAGGTTTCAGTCTTTGCAATAAACCCTACTGCTTACATGGAGGAAGTTTCTTTTTCTATATAACATCATGATGATCATGAGAGGCCCCCTACCACTTTCCCAGTTCTAAACAATGCATAGACTTGTTTACCAGTGGCTCATTATTCTAATCTTTGTTATCTTAAGATTGATAATATTCTGTCGAAATCAGTGACAATATAGCACCAGAATAGGCTGTATCCAAAGCAGTGTAAAATATTGTGAGTGGAAACCTATCAACTAGAAAAGGAAGTGCATGTTGTTATGGTTGCAATACTGAGGCTGGTTCTTTTAAATCTTGACATCTGTGGGTTTTTTCCACGCATTACCATTAATAGCAATGGTTGTCTATATGATTGTATTGATAGCAATTTTATTTGAGAAGGAATTTTTACTACCAAATATAAATATAGCATGCATTCATTTTTTTTTAATTATGTGTAACATTCAGTAAAGTGATACATTATTTAGAAAGGTCATTGATTCTTCCCAGGATATGGCAGCAAAATATATAGTATGTACTAAAATTGCAACTAGTTTTAGAGCAGTGTAGTGTGGAATAATGCAAAACAAAAAAAGGTGCCGAAGTTAACAATAAATCTAGGAATAGAAAAAAGAGTGAAAATTATGCCTTTTTATCTGATGATAACTTGACTAAATTCAGAATTAGAAATGAGAGCAGCTTTTATGAGATTGTACTTGTTCTTGGTAAGATAAGAACACGCTGGTAGCCTGCAAGACATTTTTAGGGTTTTCATGACTTGATGAGAAAAAGCAACACTAAGATTATGAACATAAAAAATTTAGTGAGTGTCAGCTCCAGTGAAAAATCCTTGCTTCTAAACAGATTGGATTGTTTTGGCAATACAATATTAAGTCTTTGAGATCCTGCCAAAATAGTAGAAATCTGTCTACTTCAAAAAGACATCTCTCAATATTTCTCCATCCTCCATGTCACATTAAGGTCTCAATACTGTAACCCAGGTTTCAACAGGAGGTTACACCCATGCAGCAGCAAATGTGAGCACCATCTTGAATTTGATGGGGTGAATTTTTTATGGTGAGACCACAATTAAAGCATACACGATCTCAAAGTATTTTGTAAGTCTTCATAAAGAGATTTGATGGCTCTAAAATGGTTTTCAAATATTTCAAATAACTTCTGTTGTGGTTTTGCCCAGCCGGTCAGCCCCTGGGGCTGAGAATGGTTTTGTCCAGATGGATTTCCGGACAAGAAACCAATTAAAACTCTCAGTAACGCCTTTGCTAATTACATCTTTAAGAAAATGGAAGAGAAGGTGGATTGCGCAGTTGAAATTAAGAACGGCAGCCATGTAGGAAAGAGGCAGTGGGCCCGAGAAGGGCCAAGGCCTCCTCCTCCCCCGGTTTGGGCCGGGGGGCAAGTGCGGCACTGAAGCCTCTCTTCTCTCTTGTAAGAGAGTGAAGAAAAAAAAAGTTTAAAAGACTAATTGCTTGGATGAAGAAACTACTGTGAAAGAAATTCCAGCAAAGAGATAACGGAGCGTCCAAGGTCAAAGCTGGCAGCTGAAACTGCAGCAGGAGAGAGAAGTGCAAAGGCGGGGGGGGTTTGCTTCTTCCCCCTTTCGCTCTCTCCCTTCAGCAGGGCAAGGACTGAAAAATAAAACCCTGCTACCTGTGAAAGTTTGTTGGGGTGAGGAAACTCCCATGTTGCTCGTGGAGGAGTCTACACTGGAATAAGCTGATGCATGAGGAAGGTGAGACTTCATGAAAGACTTGAGATAAGGCAGAGTCCTGTTGGAGATTTTGTGACCCTGAGAGAACCTCACGCTGGAGCAAGAACGGCTCAGGTGAGATGTTGGGATCTCAGTGAAAGATCCATGCTGCTGCTGTTGAAGATTTATGACCCTGAGGGGGATGAGAACCTCATGCTGGAGCAGGAACGGCTTGGGTGAGATGTGGGGGTCCAAGTAAAGAATCCATGCTAGACCCATGCTGGAGAAGTCTATCAAGGACTGCTCTCCCGCGGGGAGGGACCTTCACAGGGAAACAGGAGTGGACTCATAAACCATTATCTCCTGTAATCCTGTGGAAGAAGATCCATGGTAGGCAAGTGCCCCCTTGCAAGCCCCATGGAAGAGAAAACCTTCAGAGCCTGGGTAACCCCCAGTCTCCGGCCTTAGCCCAGGAGGGGGGTGGGCCCAGCCCTGGAGGCCGACACAGAACAAGAGAGAGATGAAGGACTTCCGTCTACGACAAGAGTGCTGCGGAGTTATTGAGGAGACCTGGAGCTCCAAGAATGGAGAAAGAGACTGATTTTCCTCCTTGGACTGATATAAAGGCGGGAGAAGTATTTTCTGTAAATACATAGCACTTTTACTTAAGTAGAATTGTTGTAGATATAGTTCTCTAGTTTTAGCTTGTTAGTAATAAATGTTAATACTATTTTCCCCAAATCCAGTCTCTTTTGTCTACATAAACCTTCTCTCAACTACTAGTAATTGTGTGGGGGATGTGAAAGCAAATTGACCCAAAGCAAAACCATGACAACTTCCTAGCTAATAGATGCTGAAAACCCTTAAAAATCCCTATCCAGATTAGTGAACATTTAATGAAAACAAAAGAAACATTATCTTGTATTTCCTTTTTCACTTGCACTTTTATTTCATATAATAGGTTGAATGACTTTTTTTCATAAAAATAAGGCAGATCATGGTATAAATAGCATGTTTCATTGCTTAGAGTTTTTTCTGTTCTTGAGCTGATGAGATCCTTGCCCCATCTCACAGCATTTCCTTACATATGCAATGAGTATTCGGAAATGTACCTTTTGCTCTTTAACATGACCAAGCAGCTGGAAGCAAGGTATTAAAGCAGCTCTGTGTGATCAGCACATTATCTGCAGAGTGTATGGATAACACCTGCCAACATGCACTGAAAAAAAATGCACTGCAAAGAGCAGCAGAAGGCCATAGCATAGGCTACAAAGTATCCCACAATGCAAGAAGATAAGCAAAATCTTTGAAAAAGATTGTAAGAAATGGAGAAAGTAAATTGTCTATTTATCCTTTTCCTTTAAAAAAAAATGAAGGTGAAAGATGAGACAGTGATGAAACAAAATTTTTATCTGGTGGAAGTTCTGATGTAAGTACTGTATTTATAACTTACTTTTTAATGATTGCTGTTATTTGTTCTTTTTGGTTTTGTTCCTTTTTCTCAGATATTAAGGTTTAAAATAATCCTTTCCATATTACATGTAAGGCTGTCCAGTGTCTTGGCCACTGTAGTGTATCACTGAGATTAGGAGCATAATGAGCTCTATCAAAGCATCAGACAGCACAGGGATAATTACAAGATCCATCATTATTAGGCAAGAAAAACAAATGTGTCTTATAAACCCTAAAGCTCTAGAGCAAAAACCACTCACTAATTGAGTGGAGGGTCTAGGAGGAAGCTTCTCTAGGGGTCAGTTTATTCTAGGTTAGTCTGTTACACCATTATTGCACCTTGCTCTGAAGCGCAAGTACTCAGTGAGGTTAGTGCAGGAGGATATGGCAGACACCTCCCCACCATAATCAGTGTTCCCATTTCATGCACCCTCATTGAGCAGCTCTATTGGTTCCTACAGTTGCTTTAATGAATTCTGGCCTCACAATGAAAAAAAAATCTCTTTACTCTCTCTAATACTAATTGGTTTATTTCTCCCTACTCTCTCATCTTCTTCATAAGAAATGCCTTATCTCTGGAAATCATTCATGTATTTGTGCGAAGCAAATATTTTGCCATTGTAATTGATTGGATTGCATGAAATAGTAGTTGCTTTGTGCCAAATTAGCAGAGGGACAGCATTTTTATGTTTCCTTTGAAGCCTATTGTACTGTGCCCTCACAATGGCATTCCTTGAGAACATTGGAAATCTCTTTTCTTATGTGAAGAAATGAACAAATATGGTCTGTAAAGTCATCATCGTCTCTCAGCTTTTGAGGCTTGAATTGAAGGGGCTCATCATAATTTAGAGGTGAATCCCAGTTTAGAAGACTGTTGGTGGAGTTTCAGGGGTGATGGAGGAACCTTTTTAAAAGTGCTGACATACACCTGACTTGTTCTTTCAGTTCAGCCTCTCTCTCATCCTGGTGAGGGTAGCTAAAGAGGAATTTAAGACTTTTCTTTTAGTTTTAGATCAGTGATTGATAGATTAATACGATAGGTTGCAAGAGTGGAATAACTGACTGTCTTTCAGATTTGAAATCCGATTTTATAATCACATGGCTACTTGACTTTGTCTGTCTGCCTGTGAGCACCTGCCCACAGATCAGATCTGCAAACATGCAAGGGTCCAAACTTCAGTTCATACTGCACACAAGGAGGAAATCCTTCCAGTATCCTTGAAAGGTCCTGCTCTTTGTCCTTCCCAGAGTTGCTTGCCACCCCAGGGGACTGACTGACACTAAAAGGAGCAATATATCCCCAGCAAGGAGAGAGGTGATCCTCTCCCACTAGAGAGTAGTGTTGCTGCACTTTGTGGTCTGGATTCCAGGAAGGGAGACCTTCATGAATCAGCCCAGGGTACTGTGTGGCACTCTGCTGAGCAAGCAGCAGAGATGCTGGGCCCCTGGATTCCCTAACTGTCCTCTGCGCCAAGTTCTCTGGCTCCCCGCACCTTGCTGGCATCATTGACAGATCCTTTCTTTCCTCATTGTGTGGTGACTGGTGTAACCTGTAGAACAGGATGCTACCTTCCCAGCTGCTGACACCAGTCTTCCAAAGGATGTCATACTCAGTTTTGAAAAGACATTCGTGATGCTCTCTATGCTCTTGATCAGCATAAGGAGTTCAGAGACCATCTTAAGCTAAACCTGCCTCCCTTCCCACTGAAAACCCTCCTCACAACCAGTCTGGAGGTTGTAACTCTTAACTTACATTTTCATCCAAGACCACGCCACTATTTTTCTTTCTCCAGAATCTGGGTCAGAGACATCTTCCTCCTTTGATGGTCTTCCCCACACAGCCCCAAATTCCCACCCCACTGTATATATAACACAACACTACAAAGTACTGTTGGACTCTGTGGGTCATGATAAAAAACAAGGCAAGAGGGAGCACTGGACCTTGTGACCTTTCCAGGGAGCATTGGGTAGAGAGCTATGTGTGTTAGGTAGAGAGATATATTTAAAAACCAAGGTGCAAAGCCACTTTAATAATGTCCAGCACCCACATCCTTTCTGTGTTCAAGTGTTTACATATGGCAGTGGTGTCACAGACTCTGTTGACAAGGCTAATGAACTGTCTGGGAAAGGAAAACATGTACATACAGTCCTTATTAAGGTCAGCCAAGATTAGGTGTGATTCTCTTACAAAGACAAACCCCGCCCCTGCCTGCTTCAACTTTGATGGAAACAGCTGGAGAGTTCATGCAGTATAAATGCAGATAAACTATATGTTACTATGGGGAATGTAAATTTCTGCCAAGTCTTGACCACTGCAAGCACCTGAGAAACAAATGATACCCCTGTAACATCAGACTGTGCTCATAGAAGTTGAACAAAAAAAAAAAAAAGAAGAGGGAAGTGTCACACCACAAATACAGGCTCTGGGTTGTCTCTTTGTGATTTTTTTTTTTTTTTAATACAGAGTCTGCTATGATCATTTATCTTTAAGGCCATAAAAAGGGTACCTTACTATGTTGGTGGCAAAAGAGGAGGGGAAGATCCCACCTTCCAAACAGCATGGAGACTTCTGAGGGACCCTGATGGCCAGCAACCCTGCCTGCCTATGTCCAAATTTGTTGTCTTGGTGATTTCAGTCCTCTGGGTGCTTGGGCCACTGGGCACTAAGGGCTTGGATGGGCACAGTCATTTGATGAGCTGACTGTTGCATTCCTGCTGTTTGATTTCTCCTGCTGGGATCCTCGTGCAGCTAAATCTCTCATCCCAAATACTTTGCTGCTCTTCCTGGAGTCCTCTTTAAAGCTGGTGACCTCATGTTATTTTTCTCCTTTATCAAGTTTGTCAACCTTGCCTAGACACTCATGGGTGATGATGCCAGGAACATGCACTCCTAAACCAGGATTGCATTCCAACCGAGAACAGCTGTTCCCATCTTTACTGGCAATAAATGCATAAATAAACTTTCTTATCTTAGCACTTTGCTGATCTCCAACTCACGGGTACCCATGAACTTACAATGAGATTATCTTGAACAACTTTTCAAAAATTTGTGAAACTTCTGCCACTACTGCATGAAAAAGAGAGCACAGGAGTTTTCCCTGATCCCTTCCCCCTTCACAAATATCCCTTAGAAAATAGCTAGCTTGAGAAAGCTGTGATAATAATGTGGTTCTCGGCAAAATATTGCTTCCAGAGTTAGTTGTTCTGAGTGTTCATGGAATTTATTTCTAGAGCCCCAACAGTCAAGTCTTTATTCTTAGAACACGTATGCTGTGAAATTAAAGCTGAGGAAAAAATGGCAATTCACAAGCTGTTCCCTTGCCACAACCGTAAACTCTACAGAAAGCCAGATAAAAGAGTGCAAGGGTAAGGACAGAGAGGAACCTTGGCCTTCATCAGTGGGTTTGACTTGCAGCCTCCAAATATAGAATCATAGAATCATAGAATCAGATGGGTTGGAATAGACCTCTGAGATCTTAAAGTCCAAACCTTGATCCACTACCACCATGGTTACTAGACCATGGCACTCAGTGCCACATCCAGTCTCTTCTTAAATACCTCCAGGGACGGAGAATCCACCACCTCCCTGGGCAGCCCATTCCAGTACCTGATTACCCTCTCTGTAAAGAATTTCTTCCTAATATCTAATCTAAACCTCCCCTGGCACAGCTTAAGACCATGCCCTCCTGTCTTACTGCTGGTTACCCAGAAGAAGAAACTGACTTCCACCTGGCTACAACCTCCTTTCAGGGAGTTGTAGAGAGTGATGAGGTCTCTCCTGAGCCTCCTCTTCTCCAGGCTAAACAACCCCAGCTCTCTCAGCCTCTCCTCACAGGACTTGTGTTCAAGACCCTTCACCAGCCTGGTTGCTCTTCTCTGGACCTGCTCCAGCACCTCAATATCCTTCCTGAACTGAGGGACCCAGAACTGGACACAGCACTCCAGGGGTGGCCTCACCAGCTCTGAGTACAGGGGAAGAATCACTTCCCTGCTCCTGCTGGCCACACTGTTCCTGATCCAGGCCAGGATGCCATTGGCCTTCTTGGCCACCTGGGCACACTGCTGGCTCATGTTCAGCCTCCTGTCAGTCCAAACTCCCAGGTCCCTTTCTGCCTGGCTGCTCTCCAGCCACTCTGTGCCCAGCCTGTAGCGCTGCAGGGGGTTGTTGTGACCAAAGTGCAGGACCCAGCACTTGGCCTTGTTGAACCTCATCCTGTTGGAATCAGCCCAACTCTCCAATCTGTCCAGGTCCCTCTGCAGAGCCCTCCTGCCTTCCAGCAGGTCGACACTCCCCCCCAGCTTGGTGTCATCTGCAAATTTGCTAATGGTACACTCGATCCCTTCATCCACATCATCAATAAAGATATTAAACAGAACTGGGCCCAACACTGATCCCTGAGGGACACCACTGGTGACCGGCCGCCAGCTGGATGCAGCCCCGTTCACCAGCACTCTCTGGGCCCGGCCCTCCAGCCAGTTCCTAACCCAGCACAGAGTGCCCCTGTCCAAGCCATGGGCTGCAGCTTTTCCAGGAGAATGCTATGGGAGACAGTGTCAAAGGCTTTGCTGAAGCCCAGACAGACACATCCACAGCCTTCCCCTCATACACCAAGCAGGTCACCTGATCATAAAAGGAGATCAGGTTGGTCAGACAGGACCTGCCCTTCCTAAACCCATGCTGGCTGGGTCTGATCCTTTGTCCATCCTGTAGGTGCTGTGTGATTGCACTCAGGATGATCTGCTCCATAACCCTGCCAGGCACTGAGATCAAGCTGACAGGCCTGGAGTTTCCCTGGTCCTCCCTCCAGTCCTTTTTGTGGATTGGCGTGACATTTGCCGACTTCCAATCATCTGGAACAGCCCCAGTGACCCAGGACTGTTGGTAAATGATGGAGAGTGGCTTGCTGAGCTCTTCTGCCAGCTCCCTCATCACCCCTGGGTGGATCCCATCTGGTCCCATAGACTTGGGAGGTTCCAAGCAGCTCAACAGGTAGCTAACTGTTGCCTCCTGGATTACAGGGGGTCTGTTCAGCTTTTCATCTCTGTCTTCAAGCTCCAGAAGCCTGTTTTCCTCAGGACAACCTGTCTTAGAGTTGAGAACTGAGTTAAAGAAGGTTTTAAATACATCAGTGTTTTCCTTGTCTTTGTAACTATGGTCCTCCCAATGTCCAATAAAGAATGGAGGTTTTCCTTGCCCTTCCTTTTGCTATTGATGTATATGTAGAAAGACTTTTTGTAATCCTTAACAGAAATGACAAGACTGAGTTCAAATTATGCCTTTGTCTCTCTAATTTTCGTTCTACATTACCTAAACTCTTCATGAGTAGTCAGCCCTTTTTTCCATAGAAAGTAAGCTCTCTTTTTTACCCCAATTTCCTTCAAGATCTCCCTGTTCAGCCAGGCTGGCTGTCTTCCCAGCCAGCTCGCCTTTTGGCACACTGGGACATCCTGATCCTGTGCATTCAAGACTTCCTCCCTGAAGCATGTCCATCCCTCCTTGTTTTCAAGGTTTTTTTCCCAGGGTATGCTCTGAACCAGTCTTCTGAATAGGCTGAAATCTGCCCTCTGGAAGTCCAGGATAGAAGTTTTATTGAAGGCCCTCTTTGTGTCCCTGAGTATTGAAAACTCTATTATATAACTCATGGTCACTGTGCCCCAGAAGGCCTCTGACCACCACATCTCCCACTAGCTCCTCTCTGTGAACAGCAGGTCTAGCAAGGTCCCACCCCTGGTAGGCCCATTTACCAGCTGAATCCGGAAATTATCCTCTATATGCTCTAGAAATCTCCTAGGGAGAGACTGCCTCTTTTCTGCTGTGTGGAGTTTCCAGCAGACATCCAGCAGGTTCAAGTAGCCCACAAGAACAAGGGCTATCAATTTTGAGACATCCACCAGCTGCTTGTAGAAAAATTTATCACCCTCATCATCCTGGTTGGGTGGTCTGTAACAGACTCCCATTAAGATGTCAGCCTTGTTGGCCTTCCCCTGATTCTGATCCACAGACACTCAACCTTATTGTTACTGACCTTGAGTTCTACAGAGTCAAGAGACTCTCCAAAATATAGAGCCACCCCTACATCTCTCATACCTTGCCTGTCCCTTCTGAAGAGCTTATATTTATCCGTGGCAGCACTCCAGTCCTGCCACTCATCCCACCGCGTTTCTGTGATAGCAACTACAGTACAGCTTTCCTGTTGCACGATGGCTTCCAGCTCCTCTTGTTTGTTACCCATACTGTGTGCATTGGTGTACATGCACTTCAGCTGCAGCTGGGCTGCTAATTTCACTCTTAATTTGGGCTTTCCACCCTTAGGCTCATCTCTGGAGAGCCCAGTTTTAACCCCTTCCCCCTTCAAACCTAGTTTAAAGCCCTCTTGATCGGCCCTGCCAGTGTATGGGCTATGGTCCTTTCGCCCTTCCTAGATAGATGAAGCCCATCTGATTTGTGGTGACTATGTACCATGAAACTTGCCCCATGGTCAAAAAAACCAAAATTACACCTGTGGCACCAATCCTTTAGCCACCTCTTGATGAGTTTTCCTACTCCTCATTCATCCCTGTTACTGCAGGAACTGAGGCAAACGTCACCTGCTCTCCTGTCTCATTTACTAATCAAGCCAGCACCTTGAAATCCTTTTTAATTCCCCTGGTACTTCTTCCATTGATGTCATCGCTGCCAGCCTGGACTACCAGCAGTGGATAATAATCTGAGGGCCAAATTAGCTCTGGGAGTTTCCTACTCCCTTATCCGGGCTCCAGAAGGCAGCAGACCTTCCTGTGGGATGGCCAGTCTTCGCGAGCGAAGATCCGGGGAAGGTCTTTACACCTTCCAGCCTGCGCATTGGATTTTTTAGGTGAGACACAGTGTGCGCAGAACTGAGCCCACCCTTTAATCCTAAGGTTCATCTGCCGGGGCCAAGCGAGCTTGGACGGTGGCAGTGAGGTCCTCGGGACGTAGATGGGTTGCCTTTCTAAGGGCTAACGAGCTCCATCTGCCCGGGAGTGGCCCTGACCGGGAATCGAACCCGGGCCTCGGCAGTGACAGTGCCGCACCCTTACCACTAGACCACCAGGGGCTCCATATGGGGAGTCACCTACTACAACTACCCTTCTTTCTTTATAGCTGTGGTTGTAATCCATCTAGTAGACAGGGTGGAATCAGGAGATCCTCCAGATAGATCTTCCTCCTGACTGACCTCTACCTGACTCTCTGGGTCCAGGGCCAGTCCTTTAAGGGCACCCGGGGAGGTGATGGGGGTCAGAAGGGGATTCTTTTACCTCTCTGATTTAACAGGGACCTGTTTCCTTCCCCTCCCCATCTACTTGATTTGCTCCATCTGCCTGATGGCAGGAGGGGCAGGGCTTCGCTCTCTCCTGCTGGACTTCCTTTGGGGTCGAAAGGGTGTGACTCCAGCACTCAATTTCCCTTTCATGCTCCCGAAAAGTTCTCAGCCTCTCTACCTCTTCCATGAGCTCTGCCACCAGGCACAGCAAATCATTCACCTGCTTGCATCCTACGCAGGCGCCTCTCACACTGTCCTGTGGCACTGACGCCAGGCTCAGACACTCTGTGCAGCCTGTGATCTGAACAACTGCGTCCTTCTTGGTGTTCTTCTTGCAGGGGGGTTTCCGTCTGCGTTAACAGGCTCTTTGTGATAACAGCAGCAACGGTTTTCACTATTTTGGAAACCATTATTGGCTTTAGTTGAGTTGCGGGGTGAGGAAAAAAAAAAAAAAGCTCACCCGAGAGAGCTGGGAGGTGGCTGTGCCCTGCCTCGCTCACGGCCGCGACACGTCCCTGTTTGCCTGCTCCTGTTCGCCGCGCTCCCAGCAGAGCTTTAAACCCATCGTGACGAGCTCGGCTCCGCCCCCAAGTCAGCTAATTCGCCTCCCAGGGGAGCTTTTGAAGAGAGAATGTCTTGCTGCTGAAATGGGCAAGGGACACTGGCTATAGCCTAAATGTTTAGACATTAGTCCAGTATTTCCAGTGCAACAGGATAAGAAAAAGAATTTAAAGTGCAGTTGTCTTCTCACAATTTCATGTGGTCCTGTATGGCGAAAAATGCTATCCTGGTGCATTTTTTCAGATGGGACTATAGGATATTGCAACACTGCATTTATTCCCAGTGTTTACAGACATTGAGAGCTCAGAACAGCCTCTAGTTCTCTGGAGAATTTTATTGTTTGATGACATCTTCATTGTTTTCATTACTCATTGCAAACAGATTTCTGGGAGTGAGGTCATTGAATGGCAAACACATCATAAGCATTTCCCAAAAAGTATGCCTGGAGAAACCTGTTGGATGCAATATTTTTTTAAGAACAAGTGGCAAATAAAAGAAGCTGGTGTTGTTTGAGATTTGCAAAACCTGAAGCTTTTCTTTTCTCTATTTTCTGCTGTGTTTTTCATCCCTAAAATAATCAAACACAAGCCAACCTCTGTTGATCTCATTTAAAAACAACAAGGTGTTTATCCAGAAGTAGACTTCTCTAGGATTTAAAAAATAAAAGAAAATTTAGAGGATGCATCAGATTGAAATGAACTGATGATCACTGAGCACAAACAGTAGCACTTGCAGCTCTGTTCTGGACACAGAAACTGTGATTTCAAAACTAGCCATTAACTAACACCGGGCAAGCCATTAAGGCAAAAGGAGCCTTCTGCCGAACTTGCCCCCTATTGATGTGGACTTATTTTTTTCAACTTCTATTGGTTTAACATGTATCCAAACTGAGTCTTCTTTGTGATATTTGCAGTGTAAAAGGTTAAAGATTTGGCTTTTAGCCTTCTAGGACTTTGGACTTCTAGGTTTGGCCTCAACCTACCCAAACATAAAGAATTTTAAACAATTTGTTTCTGTTAAATAAGATTCAATGTTGATATAGCTTTGAATTTCTATGCTGTTTTCAGTGATGTTTAGTGACTTCTCTTTTCTATTAATAGGGGAGTTCAGATATTATTTTCCTGGATCACCTCTGAAAGTGTAAATAAGAGAGGTTTTTGTATCAAACTTTGCTATGTCCCTTTCTGCATTTACTCCTGATACTGACTTTGGTCCAACATCAGCTATGTTACGAAAAGTTCAGCTTTTCTGATTAAAATAATGCTTTCATTTCATTTCATTCAATTACATGACTGCTTTTGATTACAAAAAAATACATCAATGTCATGAAAGACAGACAGGTTGTCTCTATTCTTTCTCACCTACTGTGTTCATTGGTGGAACAGTGAATAGTAAAGACTTACACAGAACTCTCTGAAAACTTTGGTCTTTAAACTCAGTGAAGAAAATTTCCTAGTTAGATGATCATGTCTTCCCAGGGGTGCTGTTTTGGACTGACTGCTGGCTTGAGAAGAGAAAATGGCATTGCTTTACAATTGAGTCACAGGCTGAAAGTTAACTCTGATCTTCTAGGAACTCAAGAGTTAGGCCAGTTTTTACTAATATAAATATTTAAATCCAGGCTACTGTAGTTAGTTTATATCAATTTATCAACAGCTGCATTTTAATTTTTAGATATAGTGAGCAGTGCAATCTGTTTACAGGGGTGTATGTATATGTCAGGATCTACTTTGTAATTAACAGGTCACAGAATTTAGCTCTTACTTGAGATCAACAGCACAAAAAAACAGTCACTGCTCACAGAGACTGTGAAACACACCTCAATTTTAATAAAGAAACTAGTCTTTTTAGAGAGAAATTATTTAATGTGTTTTCTAACTGGAAGACCAGTTTATACCCTGAAAATAGAGAGAAAATGAAATTTCAGCCTCCGAATGCTTGTGTTAGAGAATTTTATGGGGTTACTTGGCTATATTGTGCTTTTAGCTTCTTTCTACAGATAAATTTTGTTCAGTGTCTGTTTTAGCTTGTCTCTTTGCTCTTGTTTTTGTCGCCATCCTACAAGCCCTGTCTCTTTGCCAGGCTCCACTCACTCTTCTTTCTTAAGAAAGATCTTTCGCGTGTTCCAGAAAACTCCATTTCCATTACTCCACCCCTCAAATCTGCATCCAACATTTTTATGGACTGTCTTCATTTTATTGTATATTTTCTTCCAGACAACTGTTGGAAAGGCATACTGGGGACAGAAATCTTTCTTCTTTGACATCTCCCTCATTGCTTCGATCTATGAGTGCAGACAATACTGTCATTGTTTTAAGTATTCTGGATGAAACTATGTCTGAATATATTTCCCTGTCTGCTTTGACTGCTTTTTACATATAGCATAATACAGTAGCAGTAAGATACTAAAGAGACACCTTAATAAGCTGTTTGTTATGTTAGGAAACTGATAGTTTTACAGTGATTGGTAATATCACCTCTATTTTTCACATGACTGACAAAAAGCTGACTTAGGAGTTTCTGGAAACCAGACCATCTTCTGGTCCTTGTTCACCCTATCCAGTTTCAGACACTTGTATAGAGGCATCTTATTAGGGGTTCTTCCTCACTACAGGTTGACTCTGCTGTAGACAGTGAAAAGATAGCTGAGCCGCTGCCACGTGTGACCCATCCTTTGCAACACGCAATTCTCTTCAGAAATTTAATATATACACCTCCTGACTTTTCTGAAATCTCTGGAAGTTAAACGGTTGATAACAGGGTCCAGGTCCCAGTACTGTTTAATGACCAAAACTCATGAAGAAGGAACTAGAAAAGAAAGGAAGCAGAGGAGAGAGTCTTGCTTTGACCAGCTGTTCTTTTCCAGCCAACATTAAATGAGTTTGATGAAAGAAAGCTAGCTTGTGAGTAAGTCTGGCTGTCATATGAGCCCTAAAAATGAACAATCACACAATCCAAAATGTATTTTTTTACCTTTAAATAAGTTTGTCGTTCCACAGAACCTGCAGTTAATATCATATGCTATGTCAGCAAGGTAAAACTCACTAGTGTTGTTTTGTGCCTTTGACAGTATCACTGGAATTCTACTTGGACAAATACATGGCAATGAACTCATCCAGTGGCAAACCTACCAGGTATTTGTGCCAACAGAATTTTTGCTGCTGAAGGCATTAGAAAACTAGCACTGTGATGCAAATAAATAGGAGAGACCACTTTTATGAAAAAACAAGATGTTCAGTTTGCTGGTATCCTCTCTAAAAACAAGGCTGAGTGTTTTGCTAAGTAACACAGTTTTTATCCAGAGCCATGTTTACTCTGCTCGTTAGTGTGGTGCATCTTCTGGGTGTTAAGATCCAAAAATATTTTATTCCTTAAAAGTTAGAAATGCAAATTCTAGAGACTGAATGCATACAGGCAATACTAAGTGATTTTCCTTGTTTTAGTGTTAATTAAATCAACAAGGCCATGGTGTCTTACCAATCAAGACATGGAGTTTAACTCCTTTTAAAATGAACACTTTTTAGAGCCAGCAGGAAAGTATCTAAGCCACTTGCTGTTAAGAAAGCGTTGCCTTTTTATGGCCTTCGCTTTCCGTTTTAAGCCTCTCCTACGACATTGCTGTGTCCCATTAAAAAGTTGCCAATTTATACAACAGGGCAGACTGTATTCCAATGTTGGATAAAATGATCCCTTTACACAAATTTCATAAGGAACCACTCAAGGGACCAGGAAATACATTAGTTGCTTGGGCAGGGTAGTCTTAAATATGGATTGAATCACTGGGAATGCTGTATAGTGATACATGAGAGGTAGTAGAAGGCTATCCACTGAAAAACCTCATCCTTGCAAGGTGCTGAATGCTTTGCCTTTGGTGAATAAGAAATGAGACTTTTTTCAAGTGTCTCTTAAATACTTTATATGTTCCAGACTGCTCTGAATGCAAGTTTCATTGTTGTTTTTTAATCCTTTGCTAATATTTGGGTATAGGCATCAGCTGTGCTAGCAGTAATGGGGTGTCAGTCTGTGAGTATGTGTGGAGTTTCCCGAGTTCAGTTCAGCAAAATGTTCCACCAGTGAAAATTCTGTCAGGATTGGGCAACAGCATAAATGAGAAATGTTTTCAACCCTACACTACTGAGTGTCTGTGAGGATTCAGTGGAATTCTACAAATCATCAGTGCTCACAAATCTGAAATAACTGATAGTACATATAGCATTCTCTGACTTGAAGCTTCAAATCTTAGCACCACACCTTGCAGTTTGTAGAAGTTAAACTTCCGTATGATCAAGAGACACATGAAAATGAATTCAGTGCAAGACTGTTGTTACTGTGTAACCATTTGACAAGTCATAATAATCAGACTAATCACTGACAGTTACCTCCAGATATTGGCTAGGCATTAAATCTTTTTTTCTTTTCTGGCAAAGATAAAAGATGTCCAGTGAAAGGTGGTGTGGTTTTATTTGTTTGTTTGTTCGTTGTTTTTTTTTTGTTTTTTAATATAATATTTAAAAAGTACGCAAATACACCAAGTTTACCTTGGTGAAACTGCATGGGACAAATCCCGGTTGCACTGAAGAAAGTTCATGGTGTTTTTCACCCACTTTTCTGCTCATCTGACTCCTGATATCGCATAATAGCTCATGTCATCTAAAACTGTTCCTCTTCAAAACCACTGTTAATTCACAACTGCTGGAGTTTGGCATGCTCTAACAATTGCTGTTTTCAAATTTATTCAAAATCTCTAAGCAAATTCTAACTAAAGAATCTGAGGGTCTGTTCTTGAATCTCATATTAGACATAGAAGCTGGTTTAAATTTGCTCGGAAATAAATCAGAATACAAACTTTACAGATAAACCTCACTTCAGTGTTCAGTCTGTAGCAAACCAGATTGTATTTCAAATGTTATTGTCAGTAGGTTTTTGTTCAACTGTCCTAAATAACCTATGATATTATTTCTTTACATCAGGCACAAGAACTTTTGCATACAGTAAGGCATTCAATTCTTGCACGAACCTTAACGATTGCTGCTAGTTGCCTTTCAGCTGATGTGGCATTTGACAAACAACTTGTGACCTAAATAAGTATTTATGGTAATGCTGATGTATTATCCACTTATTATGTGGTATACGCTGCCTGATGTACTTTTGTCTGAGAAGTTTCAAGAGTACACTTCAGCTGTTCAGTGTTTACTAAAACTCCCCAAAAGAAGCAACTGAGGTACAAAAGCAGTGAAACTTCTCCTACATTGAAGTTTGAACTGTTAATAATGAACTTATTAATGCTTGTTAAAGGTCAGTTATTTACAGTTCAGAATTGAACGAGCATTGATGACACCCAAAAGTTTACGTGGTTATATTATACTGAAACTTTTTTTTGCATATGGTAAATTAAATTATCCCATTTGCAAGTCAGTTTGTCTCTTTCTTCTGCAGTAGAAGCTTTGTATATGCTTCTTGGTTACATATATTTTACCACAGTTCATGATTCATGTTTTCAGTTAGAACTGAAGTTTCTACCTCATGAAAAGCTAGAAGCCTGCATATTTTAAAGAGAGAAAGAGAAAAGGAGGCTTGCTTTCTGTATACAAACTACAGTAGGAATACCTGAAGTGGTGAATTTGATCTTTATTGTCAGCAAATATGTTCTTTGTAAAATCAGCTCAAGCTTTTTGGTTGGTTTTTTTTTTTTTTCCTCCCCTTCTTTTGAAGTAGAAATGGCTTCCAGCTTTCTGCACCAGAAACCAGTCTGCATTTATGACACTGAGATTGGTTAACTCAGTTGGTTAGAGCATGGTGCTGATAACACCAGGGTTGTGGGTTACCCCACATTGGCCATTCACTTAAGAGTTGGAATGGTTGATCCTTGTGGGTCCCTTCCAACTCAGAACACTCTGTGACACTGTTCTTCCTGTGGCACTGAATTCTTCACTGGACTGTTCCAGTGTGAGTTTAAGTAGCCATACTGCATAAAGCATATACTGCTGCCTCCTGTATTAGTATCATTAGACAGAGACTCCTTTTTTCTCCTGGTAGTGGTAGGCCAAATCTGTAATAAAACTGCTGTCAACTGCTGTCCTGGCATACGCTCTCTATATTCCTTACAATTCCTAGAAAAAAATGTCTGAAGCATGAGAAAGAAATTCTATGTTTTATAACATTTCATAGACTAGTAATATTTTTTAAATTTATTTTTATTTTACCCTTGTTAATAATATCCCCTGCTATCTAAGGAATCCTAGCAAGTCTCTGTCTCTGTACACTCTCGGTCCTGTAGTAGATGCTTTGGAAATCCACAAAAGAAACTATCCTTTTCTGCAAAACTACATCTTAAATGACAAAAGAGGGGACAGACAGATGAGGGAACTATTGTTATACCAGCTACCAACTACACACGGAAGGAACTGAGTAACAGCCATTATGCGACTTACCTGTAGTAACTGTGGCCAAGAAAATCAAACCTGTTACCATCCATGTTGCACAGCACATTGTGTTCATGGTTTCGCTTTTTCTTAGACCAATCAGTCGTACCAGTTTTGTAGTAATACCAATGTATCACTGCTCCATGTAGAAGAACTAGTTGGAAACCATGTCCTGCTAGCTTCCAAAGTACAAATGCAGAACAGAAAAGGTCTCTGCCGCAATGAGTTTGCAGTCAAGACCCCTACTGACCCCTGAGGAATAATAATATTTCTGGTGCTATCTGGAGTTCATTCTTGTGCCACTCAGAGTTCATTGAAAGCCTAAATTTTCATTCCAGTCAAAGATGTCTGGAAAGGCAGCTTTTTACACCAAATTCACAGGTTAATACAGCAGGATTTGCATATAGGCAAGTATATAATCCTTCATTGCAGTATATTTTCCTTCTCTTGCACTGTGAATTTTTAAGACTTCTTGTGTAAGGAAGAGGTAATAGTCAGCACTACAAAATGAACTCCTTTTCTTTTCTGAAGAGCAGATATAAATCATGAAAAAGAAGTATCAGCTTTCTCTGATGGCATCCACCATCTGGCAGTGAGCAAATATTTTTGGAAAAAGAGACAACTTTACCTTTCTCCGACCCTTTATTAAAAATAAAAAAAGAAATGTGCTTACAGTAATAAGTTTCTGTGTTTTGGGAAAATGCATGGAATTTCTGCATCAGTGAAAAATAAATTAAATTAAAACTTTTTTTTTTTTTCAAATATAGGAGTTTAAAACTCTCTCCTAATTGAACCTAAAAATACATAAGCCTTTATGAATAGCATCAAATGCACACAACAAATCTGTGAAGACTGTAGCTTTGTGGGTGACAATTCTGATTCACTACTGTTTCTCATGAACTTGACCTGAGTACAAAGATCTATTTTGAAAAGTTCATTGGAGAAAAAAACCCAATCCACCAAAACCAGCCAAACAACCAAAAACCAACCAAAAAACCCACCTCAAAGCCAAGCCAAACAAACAAACAAACAAACAAACAAAAAACAGGAAGAAATTTTGGTCTCCACAACTGGGATTGAGTTTTCACTGGGAGCCACAGGGTCAGCCTTGCACTATCCCACTTCCATCTCCACAAACACCAAGGTCACAGTTTGATCCCTGTCTAGCCATTCGCTTAAGAGTTGGACCAAATGATCCTTGTGGGTCTCATCCAACTCATTATATTCTGTGATTCTGAGGTTTGCTGCTGTTTGCTCTATCTCTGAGGGCATGTAAGGCATATTTTCTTAATGGATTTAAAGTCTTTTCTTTATTTGTTTTCTCTAATCTTTTATTCTGTTGTGGCTCACAAAGCCATTACTATCCTTCTCTGAAGGCCAGCAAAATCAGTTGTCTTGATCAAAAATGTACATGGTTGGTCTCTCAGTGTACCCTGGTCTGAAGAAAAATCTGGTTAATTAACATTGATTGCAATCCACCATCTGCAAGTAAAAATTGATTGCCAGGGTTCCTAATATGAATGCCTCTCTGTCTTGATTTCACTGTTTCTGTGACTATCCAATGAGAGAAACAGGGACAGAAACTGAATCCACTTCTTAAAGGTCCCCGTTATTTTCAGACTCCCCCGACAAAGACATTGGTGATTCTTCCAGTCCTACTTTATCACCCCATGGGAAGGTCATTTGTTAGCACAGCATCTAATTGCTGCAAATTGTCAGTGTGCACGTCTGGACCCTGCTCAATGCTCCATTTTTTATTGAGAGAGGAGCAATGGTATTGATTTTGGATAGTCAGGGAGAATGCCAGGGATATTAGTAAGGAGCTCAGAGAACACAACACATAAACTTTTATGACATGATGTCAAACTGGATTGCACAGGCATAAATGAAAAGGACAACATCTTCTGTAATTACTGCAAACGCATACCATACATCTATTAGAAAAAGGGTACATTTCAATGAAAAAGAGACCTTGCAAAAAGCGACATTTCAGGAAATTTGTCTGGTCAAAAGGGAAAAGAGGAAAGATTTTTACATGTACCTTTTTAAATGACAATGGACAATCCAGGAACTGCGTTGTGACATTGCAGTGTGACTGCAACCTACATTTGTGTAGATTGGTGAACCATTACAATCATCCTTTAAGTTTAGATATGTGTAATTCCATGCAAACCCAGTCCCAGGTAAACTGGTGACAGGGTGGGATACAGCACAGCCACCGCACAGCTCTGCTGAGTGAGCTTTGTCTTGGTTCTCCACACAGAAGTCAACTTCACCTCTGTAAGGGTGATATTGCACATCCCAAAAGGGATACAGTAACCACTTAAGCTAGTGAAGTGTACAGTTACCAGTATGCTGAAGTTCTAACTAAATAGCAATTTAACCAGCTAAATCAAGACCTTTGATGATCTTAAATTCATAATCACAGGTGAACTGGCATATGTCAGCCCATGGCTTAACTAATTTCCTTTTGAGTCATGACTTTTCTGTAAAGTGGTTGCATAACAGTTGTAAAGACTTTGTGCAAATCAATGTTAGAGACATTAATTCAGAAGTTTTGTCACTTTGTGTCTGCTGCCTTCCCTGACTTCTCACTATCTCTGTATGGTGCATTATAAGATGATGGAAAGCAGTGCCATGGAAAGGGACCAGGGGCTCAATGGCAAGTTGAATATGAGTCAGCAGTGCCCTGGCAGCCAGAAGGGCCAACCGTGTCTGGGGGGACATCAGGCAAAGCGCCACCAGCCGGTCAAGGGGGGTGATTTTACCTCTGTGCTCTGCACTGGGGTGGCCTCACCTTGAATATTGTGTGCAGTTTTGGGCACCACAATATAGGAAAGGTATTAAGCTCTTGGAGAGTGTCCAAAGGAGGGCAACAAAGATGGTGAAGAGCCTCGAGGGGAAGCTGTGTGAGGAGCAGCTAAGGACACTTGGTCTGTTCAGCCTGGAGAGGAGGAGACTGAGGGGAGACCTCATTGCAGTCACAACTTCCCTATGAGGCAAAAGGGAGGGGCAGACACTCTCTCTGTAGTGACCAGTGACAGGAACCCAGGGAATGGCCTGAATTTGTTTCAGGGGAGGTTTAGGTTGTATATTAGGAACAGGTTATTCACCCAGAGAGTGGTAGGGTGCTGGAACAGGCTCCCCTGGGAAGTGGTCACAGCACCGAGCCTGCCAGAGTTCAAGAAGCATTTGCACAATACTCTCATGCCCATTGTGTAACTCTTGGAGATAGTCCTGTGCAGGGCCAGGAGTTGGCCATGATGATTCTTGTGGGTCCCTTCCAACTCAGCATGTTCTGTGATTCTGTGATTATTAAAGTCAGCATCAGTACTTGTGGTTTAGGTCACCTAGAATATTACCCATGAAATCCTGATAATCTAAATTTAAGAAAACCTAGTATTCTGTGAGCACAAATTCAAACACAGGTGGGTCTCTGTGAACATCACAAGACGTTTTTGCACTTTGAGTGTAACTGAGGGCTGGCTCAGAATGCCCACAGATATTGTGCATCCTTCAAGATATTTAAAAGCTATCTGGACATGGCCTGGGTAACCAGCTCTAGATGTCTCTGCTAGAGCATATTGTTTGGACCAGATGACTACGAGAGGCCTCTTCCAACTTCAGTCACTCTGTGAGTTGCAATTCTATGAAGCAATACAAAGAGCATAAATATCTTTGCAGCTATTTTGCAGTTATTTTTCTTCTTACAAGTTTATTTATTTACTTGAGTTTTTAGTGCCCTGAATTCACTGAATGAAGATTTTAAAGGTATCCAGGGTTACTGGATTTAATTTTTACATTCTTCAGGCAATAGGAAAGGTGCAGGAGTTCCCAGAGTAATTGTCCCCCTCTGATTGACCAGACCTTCTCCTATCTTTGAAATACAGCTTTAAACTCAGAACAGCAGTAGATGAATGGTGAAGAATAAATGATGTCAACAATTTGTGTGGAGGCCAAAGAAAATATGAAAGGGGCCTCAATGGCTTAATCTCTGAATTTGTTGCAATGCAGCTGTGAGTAATAGGTTCACTTTCTTTTCAGGCATAATACACTACATCTGAAATAGTTTATGAACTTAGCACAGAGTTTCCTGACCATCTATTATTTTCCTTGGGGATCAAGAACCTCTCAAGCATTGCAGTGAAGAGTTTGATCTGAGCATATCGTGCAGCAGAGAGATGGGTGATGGTCTGCTGGCCTGATCTCACAGGTTGCAGAGCTAGAGGAAATAACTGTTTAGACATATTAATATAAATTTATTACTGACTCTGTCATTTATTTTGACTCATCTGAACAGTGGCCAATTTTGTACTATTTTAAGCATATGTACAGAGAAGTCATGCAAATGCTTAAGTTTTTTCTGTATGGGTGGGTTTAGAAATAACTCACTGGGAATAAGCAGCTGGATTAAAACTCTCTTCTTTTTCTCCAGTCTGTAGAAGGTCTGCATTCCTGCATTCCTAGCAGCTGCCATTTTTTGAATGTGAGCACAGAGGGCAGAAAAGTGTCCCTTCATACATATACAAAGAGCTGCTCTATAAAAAATAGCTAGCATTTAAAGCATATTTTATTTTATCACCATGAAATCAGATTATTAGAATCAAATTCTAAGCCTATTCTATTTATGTATTTGGAGTTTTCATTAAATTCTTGACACATCCTGAAAATTACTAAGCAACTGAAATGACATCCCTCAATAAGGTTTGAATGAAGTAATTAATGACATAAAAATCAAAAGTAAGCGGCACTATGAAGGTGAGAAAAAAAAATAAAATTCTCCTTTTGATTCTGAGTTGTGCTGCTGCTTCTAGTGGCATCACCCTCTCCCAGGAAAGTACATTGCTGGACTCATCAGGCTCATCATCTGACAGTTTTACAATCCTAAATCCAATTGAGAGGCACTTATTCCCCCATTTGGCTTCAACTCTGGAGAAAGCAATTCTAGCAGCAACCTAAAAGCAACTGTGTGTCTTGTTAGGTTAAATGCTCACTACTACCAAGACTTTGTGGTGTCTCTGATGCCTTCAATTTTTTTCCTGTGGCACAGTATGGTTTTTTGGTCCTTTTGGTATCTTGGTTTGCTGTTATGTGTTGTGGTATTTTGTTGCTGGTATGTGGAATGAATATTTTGAGGGCCTTTCAGGACAAACCTTGTCTTGTTTGGATGCAGTGGGCCAAGCTCAGTGAGTCAGGAGCTTCCTTCAAGCCTGTATTTCCTTCACTCTTTCTCCCAAGTACAAAGCCCTTATTTCCCAGAAAAACTATTTGACTGAGCACTATTTGGAGGACATTACCAGTCTTTGCATACATTTAGTCCTTAATGACTGTAGGACCTGCAGGTTGCAAAATCTTTGGGGCAAAGTCTCGTCTTTTTCACCTGTGACGTCTACTGTACAGCATGCTTGTCCCTTAGCTGAATAATACTGGTGAGAACAATGCAGACAGATATGACTGATATTACTCTAGGGATCAGAGTAAAAAAACCCCAAATTAACTAAAAAGTGCAGTTGAAACACAGATGTGATCCAAATGTGGCTCAGGATCTGTTTCTCTCTGTATTGTCCATCAGTTCCATCACTGTTATCACTGAAGGCCTCTCTCACATAACGCTGCTTCTCCCATTTCTCTGCTGGTTTCCACAATAGAAGCAAAGAGAGAAGAAAGAGCAATGGTGTCAGCAATGAGTGGTTTGATGCTTACATCAGTGCTGAACAATCATTAGGGAGTTTCGCTGGAGGAGTGAGAAGGTAAAACAAGTTGTCTGGCAGTGACTAGATTTCCACTGATTTCTTCACTGAGAGAGTGGCCACAGCCACCACACTGTTCTTGCTGAGGGCTGGCAAGGGAAACACAACTTGAAATGAACAAGATGTTAACAATCATGGGTTTTAATTAGCACTGTTACATAGATGCACATTTGCTACCAGAATGTGAAAAATATACTCTGAGTCCTACTTACTTACCTGTAAGCTAAAAATATGGGCTTCTTGGTTTGGCTTTAGGTTTAAAGCAGAATTACTGGTTTTGTTTGTCTTTCTTTTTTCTTTTTTTTCTTGTTTTGTTTTTTGTTTGTTTGTTTGTTTGTTTTGGTTTTGTGTGTGTGTGTGTGTGTGTGTTTTGTTTTTTTTTTTTTTCCCTGTTATTACAGTAACAGCTAGGTGGCAGAAGAAGGGTTTTCCCTACCTTATGATGGCTTTTAGTACAATTGTTAAATTAATCCAGTGGGTGGGATGAATTACTACTGATGAAAGATTGAAAGACTCTGATGAAAAACTCTGTTTTGGGGACAAAAATAAAAGGCTCATTGGGAATTTTAGTTAGTGAGAGAAAGAAGGACTAAAACCACAGAGGCCAAGAGAAACATCTGCAAAAGCAGAAGAAGACAAGATGTATTGCCCCCTTTACCACTGCCACAATGAACTTGAAAAGGAAAGAAGCAGTCTGGACTAGGAGATTCAAATGGATAATTTCTCAGAGAAAAGGCATAATCCTGGGATCTACTTAGAAAATAACAAAAAAACCTCAAACGTTGAGAAACACTCCACTGAGGTGAAGAGCAGACATACATGATGTGAAAGCCAAGTGAGATAAATGTCGGGGTTTGATCCGGCCACTGCCTCTCTGGGCAATCCTTGCCCTCATTCTCCACCAAAAAATGTCGTGGTTTTGCCCTGGGTCAATTTGCTTTCACACTCTGCATATAATTATTATTAGTTGAGAGAAGGTTTATGCAGACAAAAGAGACAGGATTTGGGGAGAATAGTATGAATATTTATTATTAGCAAAATCAAAATAAAAACTACTAAAGAACTACATCTACAATAATTCTACTTAAGTAAAAGTACCAAGTATTTACAGAAATACTTCTCCCCCCTTTATATCAGTCCAAGGAGGAGAAGCAGTCCTTTTCTCCATTCTCGGAGTTCCAGCTCTCTCTTCAGTAACTCTGCAGCACTCTCGTAGCAGCTGGAACTCTTTTTCCTTCTCTGTGTTGGCCTCCAGGGCTGGGCTACCCCCCCTCCTGGGCTAAGACCAGAGGTTAGGGGGTTACCCAGGTCCTGAAGGTTTTTCCTTCCATAGGCTTGCAAGGGGACACTTGCTTACTATGGATCTTCTTCCACAGGGTTACAGGGGATAATGGTTTATGAGTCCACCTCTCTTCCCTATGGAGGTCCCTTCCCATGGGAGAACAGTCCTTGATAGACCTCTTGGCATGGGTTTAGCATGGATCCCTTATTTGGATCCCCACATCTTAGCTGAGCTGTTTTCTACTCCAGTGTAAGGCTTTCTCTCTTTTTCAAAGTCACAAATCTTCAGTAGCAGCATGGATCTTTCACACAGATCCCAAGCTAACCCAAGCCATTCTGCTCCAGCGTAAGCTTCATCCCTTCAGGGTCATAAAATCTTCAACAGGACTCTGTCTCATTTCAGTCCCTCTCATGAAGTCTCAATTCTTTTCGGTACATCCACAAGCTCCTCTGTGAGCTGCATGGAGGGAAGTCTCCTCACCCCAATAATCTTTTACAAGTGGTAGGGATTACTTTTCAGTCTTTTTCCTGCTTAAAGGAGACAGCAAAAGGGGGAGAAACAAGTCCCCTTTGCACAGTTCTTCTCTCTCCTCTGGCTGCTAGCTTTGACCTTGGACATTCCGTTATCTCTTTTTTGGAATTCTTCTGCTGCAGTTTCTGTCCAAGTAGTTCATCTTTTAAAGTTTGTTTTTTCTTCACTCTCTTACAGAAGAGAAGGGGGAGTTTCAGTACTACACCTGCCCCCGGCCCAGGGCCGGAGGAGGAGAGGGCCTTGGCCCAACTCAGGCCCGCTACCTCTCTCCTACATGGCTGCTGCCCCTAATTTCAACTGCTCCACAAGTCTTCTCTTCCATTTTCTTAAAGATGTAATTAGCAAAGGCGTTACTGAGAGTTTTAATTGGCTTCTTGTCCAGAAATTCACCTGGACAAAACCATTCTCAGCCCCAGGTGCTGGCTGGCTGGGCAAAACCACGACAGATGTGTGTAATTCCCAAGATTTGATTGGTAAGAAACTGGGGTTTTGATAGACTTGAGGTGCTTTGAATTCAAGGTTGCTTGATCCTGGAATCCTAAAGGCAGAAACTGAAACAATTTCTACTAGGGATTAAAGCATTCATACTAACCCTGTAGATTTTCAGTCCCTGAATTCCTTCTAGGATCTAGCACCATTTTCTCCATTTGCTGCTGAGCAGTGCAATTCAGACTCCAGCATATTCTCGCCAAATGGCTAGTCTAAATGTTTGCAGTAAAACTCAGGAGTGTTGTCTGTGAGAATATCTGCATATCTGTCACAATTACTGTGGCAGCAGTTGACATATTCACCAGCTGGCCTTACCTGATATCTTCAGGTACGAAGAATATTTCCTACATTTCTCTACACTGAACTTGCTACAGTCTACACAGCTGGGAGGGATATCAAAGGAAGTGCATACATTTGATTGCAAGCAATATCCAATTAAAATATTAGTAATAAATATAGTACCTTCCCATACAACATGTTGGATAGCGCAAGTTGCTTAACCTGTTTTGAAAATGACTTTTAGTGAGGACAAGGCACAGAAATTACTACCTTCTGAAAGTTGTACCCTTCTATACGTGATTATGTGATTATGAATAACTGTGATTATGAATTTTACAGGACTGTACTTCTTCATAATTCTTTAAATTTCTGTATTCATTGTGCACATATAAAAGATGAAAGTAAAGCTGCTGTATGTGATAAGAATTTCCTTTAGGCAATTTAGATATAGATTTTAGAGTCAGAAAACTGAAAAATATAAGAATATTTGTTATGTAGGAAAAAAACCCAACCGAATCAGCTTAGTATCCTAGAACTGGTCAAGTCTTTTCCTAAAACAAAAGGAAAGAAGAAATTAAAGGTTTTTTGCAGTGATAACTACAGCCAGCTGAAGGGACTGTAGACTCTGAAACATTTTGTCATCAGTTCATAAGGGTTTTACAAACTCACTTCCAGCATTTTGTCAGAATATAGTTTTAAAATGTATCTTTATTACTGAACATAAAGAATTTTATATGTTGTTTTCTCCCTTGAATGCCAAAGTTCTGGCCACTGTTAGCTAAATGTTTAGGTAGTTCTCTCTGTTTCAAGAAAGTGAGCAGTCGAAATGAAACATTTTGACATAACTTGAAGCAACTGTTTCTTTTGCGATTTATGACATCTTCACACCAAAGAGAAAGACAAGTGTGAGGGAGCTGATTGCTAGGCACACTGTATGTTCCTCTCAAGAGACTACCCAGCAGGAAAAACTTCAGCTGGCACAGCAGTATGTGAAAGCCAAGGCAAACTGATACAGCTTTTGGGTAATTCTCCTGTCAGGAAGATTTGCCGGATCATACAAAAAATTTGATTCCTGGCAGGGGTCAGTGCCAGATTCCTTTGAGCAAGGGTTAACCTGCCTCTGGGCTGCTGCTTTGGTTCTGGTGCTGTTATGTAGTCACACGTCTGTCATTATTCTCCAAAAACCTGTTGCTCCCAAGGATGGATTAGAAACGCATTTTTTGACCTAATGAGCCAAATGATTCCTTTGTCCTGCACATAAAGGTTGTGAACTGTCTGCCTCGAGTGGCAGAAGGAAGAGAATCTGAGGAACAGACTAAGTAAGGAGCAACATTTCAGAACAACTCTGTGAAGCCAAAGAAGAAAATCTCATCAAGTTCTTCTGCACTTCTGTTAATTAGTGTGTGAGCAAAACCAGATTACCTTGAAGGTCTGAGTTTGTGCTGTACAACTTTGTATGGACTGTGTTTAGAAGTGGGATGGGAATGAAACCGGCTGTAAGAGCCATCACAGAAGCCTCTGGAAGTTTTATGTTCTGGTAAGACAAAGAGTGAAATCTTTACACAAGAAAATGTGGTTCCTAATGTTCTGATAATTTATAAAATTGCCCACTTCTATAAGCTAAATACTATCTGTCTTCTCAGATTCTTCTCTTGTATCCTCTATCAGATTTCCCCTTATTTTGCTTGGGTGTCCCATTTTTATCATACATCATACTCTTTTCTGTGTAGCAACTCCTGGCCCCACTTGTTCTTTAATGAGTACATTGTGATGTGTGCACACAGATCTTAGGGATTGTTCTAAACCCCTTGTGAACCTCTACAAATAGTTTCATGATGGCTGTCTTCAAGAGGGAAAGCTTAACAGGAAGAAATTGAGCAGAGGTTTAGGTAGGCCTGTACAGTAGGTCTCTCCCTCTAGCTGGGGCTTCCCCCAGGGCAGGCAAGTATCAAAGCAGAGCAGATCAGATACTACCTCCAGGGCCAGCTATTCACTCCTTCCCAGCAAATGGCTTGTTGATATCCCAAACTCAAACTTTCAATTAGTGAATTAATGTAACACCAAAGAAAATAAAACCAACTTCAAATTTGGGTGTCTGCAAAATATATATGTATATATATATATATATATAAATATGTCTGTATATGCAAGAATGAGATTTAAAAATTTTAAATAAATATAACAGTTCCCTAGTTTCATCAGATTTTGCTGCCATTCCATTACCTGCAAGGGCAAAAATTGCAATTTCGTCTTCCTTGATAGAATCAATTAATTAGACATGTCCACCTGGTGCAGTTGGTAGGGCAGAGACAAACGGTATAAGATAAAATAAAAACTATGATAACTAGCAAACTCTGTGCTGATGCTTGCCTGGAGGATGTACCTACATTCAGAGTGTTCTTTTGATAGCCTTCATATAAACTGCAGGTATGCAGACTTGTGCACTTCCCTATTGTCTTGCCAAAACTGTCTCTTCATCTGACATTCTATGCAAAGTTGGGGTAGGAAAACAACAAAGAAGGAAAAAAAAAGATCCTCCCCACAGTCTTTGAACTACTACATCCTGCTGCATCATTGTAAATTAATCTGCTGAAATGGACAATGATTTCTCTTTCCACTATGGTATTATGGAAGATGGAAGTAAGTCTTTACTGACCTTGAGTCCATTTTCAGCAGCACTTTTCCTAGGAAAGCCTGAGTATAGACTGACTAAAAAGTCCAGGATTTTTTGTTGATTGTTAATGATGGCAGCTGTATTAGCCCAGCTACCTTTAGAAACAGTCTGGCAGTAACTCCCACCTAAGCAGTCAGAATAAATCAATAATGAGCTTCAGTCGAGGCAATTACTTTAAACAAACGCATTCATTCACCACATTGGACTGGGTCCCAAATTTTAGTTCATGACAGCAACAGAGTAGGGTGTGATATCTGCACCTGACTTTCTCTCTGCCATTTCCTGCTCAACTCCTGCTTTGATCTCTGTCTCTGAATATAATTATGAAGTCTGAATCAGAACCAGGCTCTCATTTCTGCTGCCCCAACTTGCCCTCCTCTCTAACTCTTAAGGAAGACACTGTGATTCACAAATGCTTGCCTTTTATTTTTAGTCCAATAAAAATGGACCACCTACAAATTCAGGTTGCTTTTTTCTTTTTATTACCTGCTTTTTATTATGTAGCCAGCTTACCCCAAAAGTACCCAGTAAGTGCATATAAAACATAATTAATCTTCTGAAGGGAATGCATCTTCTTTGCCTGAAACTATTGTACCAAACCTCTAGGTGGTAGACACTGGCAGAGTTCCACTGAAATAAGCACAGCTATCTTCATTTAAAACAGTCAGTGTTTGGTCCAATCTTTTTGCTCTCAGTGATAAGTGCATTCTGAGCAAGATCTTCAACACTAAAGAATTTGTTTTTGGTTACCAGTGGGGGCCAGTTAGCATAGATCTCTTAGCCAAAATTAAACTATCCTGATTACAGCTGGTGAGTGCTTGCGCACCCTCCCTCTCCCCCATCCCAGCAGACACTGTTTCAATATTTGGCATTTAAAAATTACTCACTATGGAAAAAATATTTACATAGTAAATGTATTTTTCTGACGCTTTACGCTGACCTCAGAAGGTTAGGACCTTGAGGTCCTATGTCCTATATCCCATGCTTTCTGTAAGTGATGTAGTAATCACATTAGATTACACTGGTTTAATTAATTATGATACCAGTTTCTGTTTGTTGAAAAGAGAGTAAACCTGAAGAATTACCAACTAAAAACCAAAGGGGCTGTTTTTCTTACACACAGTTCTTGCTAAAGTTATGATGCTGTTCATCACTGTAAAATTTTGTTCAAGCAGGACCAAGAATAATAATGAATCTTATATTAGTCAGGACATGTACATCCATACATATGTACACACACATACATATATACAGAAGCATCAGCTCTCATACTGGTCCTTCTTCTAAGTTTTTCACTAGTCTAAGTGCAGCGTACAAGCAACATAAGCAAGGACAGAATCATGTATTCTACCTCTAAATTTAGAGTTTTGGTTTTGTAAAAAGAATTGTAATGTTTGCCCCAGACATATTTGTTGACAAATAGTATAGTGTTTCATCTGTTATTAACCAGGACATTTTACTGTAGAAGATTTCATGTTACCATCACAAATAGCACACATCAAGTGCTTGTGCCTAGAGACTGTTGTAAAGAGATGTGGGAGTGGTAAGGTTGTAAAAAAAGAACAGTAAGTGCATGCATAGAAAGCAGAGACCAACTGTTTACAGCTCTACATAAATGTTCTCTTTATGTTTCCTTTATTTTTTTATTAGAAAGTGAGAAGGTAAAGGTCAAGCAAAAGGTACCCAGCAAATGCCCGCCATTGCTGACTATTGAACAAGACCAAACTAAGTTTAGCTAATCCTCAGTCCTTCCTATTGTAGAGAAGGGCAAGGTCTAGAAGGAGTAAATCAAACACCTATTTTTCTACTGTAATTTTAGAAAAATTCTTCAAACACTGGAAGACCAGGCTTAAATCTAGTGTCTGGTGGTTTCCCATGATCATGGCCTTTTGCAGAGTTGCACAACTTTCACAGTGACACAAGTGATGAAGACCTTCAGCCTGTCTTATTTATGTAGACTAGATTATATTTGCAATACCACCAGAAAAAACTTACTTATAAAATAACCTTAAATTTTGAAAAGACCAGCTCTGTTCTGTTCTCTGCTGCTGTAGCTCCACCACCCTTTTAAAGACAGAACTCTTCATTAAACAGTGAAGCACAGAGTTAAAGGAAAAGCATTTCCCTCTCTTTTCTCTGAAGTGGCTGACTTTGAAGTTTTGTAGTGCAAAAGATACAGTTCAGACTGGAGTCAAATACTCGCCACAGGAACTACTGTTCTTACAATAGAAAAGAGTGTGTTACAATGGAGATCTGCTGAATATACAGACTTTTTGAACACAGTCAATATGCGGTGTTCTGTTAACAAGTTGATCTCTTCCTGGAGTCATCCTTTAGATCCTTTATTACAGGAACTAGTGCAAAAGAGTTTCACTGAAACAGGGTAATTCCTTTGACAGATGTGTAATAATAATTATATTTTCCTTTTTGAGACAAGGTTTCTGGTTTCACTTCACATATCTGTATTAGGAGATTTTTTGATGAGCATTTTATCCTACTACTAGATTTTAAGTTGGGATTGTTTTTTAACCAGAAGTATTTCAATCAGACAGAAACATCAGAGAGAGGCTGAGGCTTCTGTAGGGGTTTCACAGATATTTCTCAAGTACATAGCAACTGTTAGAACAGGATGCAAAACACATTGAAAGGTGCCTAATTTTCATGCTCCAAACTGTCTTCATGGATCTGATAAATTTTCTCAGTGAGGAGTGATACAGAGATGTTCATTCTGTCTATGTTTCTGCAGATATTTTCTTAAGGAAATATCTCAATTCACTGAATATTTTAATAATAATATTTTAATAAGAGAGACCTCCTTCAGGATGATCCAGCAGTAAATAACAAAGTGATGATAGTGTTTTTTCTGACAACAAAGATGTTTTGGAATTTTTGTAGAAATGCAAATTCCCATTCCTAACTTTTCTCTAATCCCCCTGTCCCTCCTCAAAGAGCCCACACCCATTTTCTAGCCATTTTTCCTCTCAAGTCCAGTCTGCATTAAAAAATATTTGGGAAAAATGACCCTCTCTTCTTTCACATGGTTTTAGTAGTTCTTAAGAGTTATAGCAGTTTATTGACAGGAGTATATGTAATACATATGTAATTCCACTATTAGTTGGATAATTTCCATTGGTAAGGGAATGAGTCTGGAATTTGACAAACCAACTTAATTTTACATACACATACATACATGTATTTACAGACATTCATTTCTCTATATAGTTATCCACAGATACATTCTTTCTTCCCTTTGCAGTTCTATACTGAAACTTAGAATATTTTAAGAATCAAGACACGACAGAATTATTCAGTCATGGGTAAGCCAAGACACAAAATGGCTGACTGAAGCTCATTCAGTGCCTTTCCAGCTCTTTTGGACCAACTGTCTGCATCACTTCAGTTTTTTTCATTTGAAAGTAAACACCTTCCTCTATTTTTATTCTGCAAGAAGAGGTAGTTTCTTTTGAAAAGCTGGTGGCAACAGCCACCAAATGAAAAAGCACACTATGGATATAAAGAGAAATTTGATCAATGACAACCACTCCTTAGCAAAACACACAATCCCCATCTGTTAGTGCAGCACAAGAAAACTAGCTGTATGAATGTGACACTTTTAAGTTCCTTCATGAATAACCAAAAATGGAAATAGCACATACATACCATAATAGCCCAAGAAGTCAAAAAAAAAAAAAAAAAAAAAGACAAAGAATAAGAAATACACAGGTTTAAGAGCCACCACTCACAGCAGAGGTTTATTTTTCTTCTTCTTTATAAGAAGCCTTCATTCCTACCTCAGCTGTCACAGACTGTGTCTGTTTCTAGGCTAAGTAACTCTGCCATCTTCAAGGTTTCCTCCTAACACAAGAGGAGTCAGTCACATGTGTCTACCCAGTAATAAATTATATTCTAGATGCAGAAATACCCAGGATAACTCAGAAAAATACACCCATAGCATATTACTGTGAATTAATCAAAGTTCTATAGCATTTTAGAAGAACGCCTACCTAAATCTTAAACATTTGTAGTACCCTTCAAGTTCTGTCATTATCTTCCTGTTTGTGAAGGAGGATAGGCAGATCTCACAACAGTGGCTCTCAAAATATGGGACCCAATTCTGTATCATTTGAGGACCTCAAGAACCTATTGACTAGAAAAGGGAACAGGAATCTCTTTTTATTATGATGATGACAACAACTTAGATTTATTTTAATTCTTTGTATCTCTCTAAAGAAGCAGCAGTTATATGTTTTCCCTCTGCTGCACAGCTCAATTTCTTAAAAATAATTCGTTTCTACTTGCTTTTTCCTGGGAAATATGCTTTCTTAGACAACAGTTCCCACTTCAAACTGTGGCATTAAATTTCCACCTTACTCTTTGTAAATGCTTTCATGTGCATCCATTTTTGTTGTTGCCGATAGATAAATTGAAACTCAAGAGTCCAAGTTCATTAAGCAATTTGACAGAACCAAACAGTATATTATTTTTAAATTTGGATTTGTCTTCAATACACAGTTCCCTGTTATTAATTTTACATATACACATGGTTAAGGATATTTACTGTTTTGCTAAAGTACCATATGGCATGATAACAAAGAACACCCAAAAAGAGAAGAACCTACTGGTAACATTTTGATATAGATAGGCACAACCATGATCTTTCTCCTTGGGTAATATAAAAGAATGAAATACAAACTATGAAGGGTTTTCAGCTGATGGCAACTGCCAAAATTACTATTATTATCCTATCCTAGATCATAATTTTGAAATTGATAGATTAGGAAAAAATCACAGGACAATATTAGTCTAAATACTGATGTCCTGACGCACAATTGCTCCACAAAATGAGATTAAGGTATTCTGTGCTCTGGCTTGTAGACACTTAATTTCTGATTAGATGACTGGAAGAAACTGTTATGCTCAGAACAGTTAACTGGAAGAAACTGTCAGAGCGTTGATGTTTTCCAGGGACTGTTGCTCCACAATGCACGTTAATTCTATTTTGTTTTGTGAGAAAACAAATAGGTTGTGTGTATTCGTCTGGGGAATTATGAGGTTTACTTGCCATTTTGCAACTTTCCATACAAAATTCACTGAATACGGGAGTATAAAGGCATAACTAGGGCCTGATTTCATTTAGTAATGAAGGTACCCAGTAGTTCTGAAAGTTAAGCCTGCCATCTTCTGAAGTGTGGAAGTCAGAAGACAACTGGGGGAAAGAAAGAGGTCTCTGTTTGAAAGAAACCACCCATGTCAGTTCTTACTTCTCCATCTTCATGGTAGCAGGCCCAAAAGAGTTTTACAAATTCTGCATCAGTTTCCGAGGAAACACTTTGAAACATCTATCATTACACTGAAAGCACCTTATTGCCTGAACACAGATTTATAAAACACTGAAATGGTATTTATTACACAAGGTGACAAAAAAAGATGCAAGTAACTGATCAAAAACAACTGAGACTTCAGATATAACCCAATTCTGAGTTGCAATTTGGGCCTGAATTACAACCCAGGAGATTTGAATAGCAAAGGTCCAACTTTCTCTGTTGGATGTAGGTATCTTTGGTATCCAGGAACTGGGTGTCCAGCACGCTTTTTGTGCCCTGCCTTCTTTAGCAGCTTAAAGAGAGACTGGCTTGATGTTTGTTTCTTTCTACTGACAGGGATATATACCAAAAATAATATGGTCCTATGTCCCAGAACATAAGAAGCATACCAGTTTTTGATGTGGGATTTCTTCTGTGAGAGTACTTATACCTGGGGATGTTGCAAGACCTGTCCCTTCCAACCACCTTAAGAGGGAACACCTAAGCAAGGAGCTAAGGAGGAGAAGCCATGTTCTCCTTCTCCCTTTCATTGGACAGCTGAAGGAGGCAAATATAGAGAAAGGAGCCCACTGCTTCCCTCTAGAATCCACACTGGCACAAAAATCCCTTTGCCAAAGAGTACCTACTCCCTCTTGGAGCACCCTCTGGCTATCAGCCACGCTCTAACCATAACGAGGTATAACATAAAAAGACTTGACTAACTGTATGATACATTTGGTTCTATTATTCCAGTACAGCAAAAAAAATCCAACTCGTACATACTTATATGCTTCTTATAGTTCTTCCACTAATTACAGCTCCTGCAAAGTGTGCACTCGCTATTACAATTACCTCAACATCAAGAAAGTTAAGAAAAAGCCATCAGATTTTTTTCTTCACTGGAGAGTGTATGATACTTGGGATGTTTCTCCTTAAAGAAAAGGTACATATTTTAAAACATGTCAGCAGCTGGAAAGATCTGCACCTTTAAAAAATTGTATTTAGAATGTGATGTATTTGCTTGTAAAGCATTCACTTAAAGAGAGGCTCAACATAGCCTTTGAGCTCAATCAGAGAATGAATTAGCTTTATAACAACAAGACTTACAAGGGGGTTCATTATTAAATATTAAACATGTCTCCATTAAAATCCTGAATGGAAATCTGGGTATGATGGATTGATTGAAGTAAATAACTGTTCATGTGACCGTGCACAGAATCTTCACTTGTATTTCAGTCTGGAAAGACACCTTGTTGCTGATGTTAGTTCCTGGAGTCCTGCCAAGTACTACTGAGGACAGAAGTGGGCATTAATCCCATGCTCAAAGTAACACACTCAGCCCTTGGAGGACTGAAGGAAGGGAACTCCTTTCTCACCACTGATGGCACTTTCTTGGTGAATGCTTCACCTTTTTGAGAGACTTTTTGAGAGCTGGGAAGTCAGAGCATACCAACACCTTTTTTCACTTTCCAGAAACAAACAATAGTAAATCAGTCAACCAAAACCCTATGATGTTTCCTATGTAACAGTTTTTGAAACAGTTGCCTCATTTTTCAGAGCATTCTAAAATTATATTTCTAAAGTCAACACAGATTTCTTTAAAATAAGGCTGATGTGGCAGAAATATTTCTAAATACAATCAGTAACTACTAGGTCCCATAGAGAACTTTAGAAGCCAAAGGGAATGGAAACTTCTCAAGTAAAATGGCCTTGAGGGACAAAATCTTACAGGAGTTTAATGGAAATTGGGTGCCTAGGTCACAAAATTTGCTTCAGAAAAGCCCAGCTTCTGGTCATTTGGTGCCTGCAAAGTATTCTGAGTCCCTTCCTCCCTAAATACTATTAACTCTACAGTTTTCAGGATCTCTTCCAGATAAATCAGTTTTGAGCTGATCAGTATTTCTTTATTAATAGTTTGCAGACCCATGCTGTAAGAGTATGAAAAATCTGAGCAACTCAAGCCAGAAAATTTGTAATGAATTAAAGGATTAAATTGAGGAAAGTTGGTCTGAACAGCAAGAAGAGTCTCCTAGCTTTAAATGATTTTTAGTCAGTGTAAAATTAGATGTTCCCACTGATTCACTTGGATCTATGCTCACCAAAACTAGCAAAGGTTCTAAAGGTCTGGTTCTGGCTGCTTTTTGCCTGTTTATTCTAGCACAATTAGCTGATTTCAATTGATGCAGCTCAAGTTGCCTGTGTTGTTGAATCCATTGTTACATATATCACTTTCTCAGTTATATCTATCAGAAAAAAAAACCAACTTCTGGTGGTTCCCAATAATTTATATAACCAATCTTTCTCTTTTGCTTCTCTGAAGGGCCACATAGAGTACAGCTGAGTTTCATCTCTTGTGGTGGAGAACAATATGAATTTTTGTTCCCAGGGTCTGGGGCCCAACTATTCTAGTGATGACAGAGGAGAAGGAAGTGTTGAGAACCTCTGCCTTGTCAGCATTGTTGGTGAATAATTCAATTTTCCTGTTTATCAGAGGACAAATATTTCCCTTCTGTCCCTGCTTGCTGTTTGTGCACCTTGTGTACCCCAAGAACTCTTTCTTATAGTTTTTGACATCTCTGGCCAAATTTCATTCAAGTGGAAACTTTGCTTTGCTAACTGCATTTTTGCACACTCTGTCAGTGCCCTTGTAGTTCTCAACTCTCAAGGTATTTGTTCGTTTTTCCATCTCTTTATGCCTCTCTTTTGGTATTGAACAGACACAGAAGCTCACAGTTTAGAAAAGGATATCTCTTGTTTCAACTACTTCCCTTACCTGTAAAGGAGAAACAATGTACTGCCAAGTAGATTGTATGGGAGACAATATCCAAAGTACTCTCATTTGATCAGGTAGCTCTGAGGGACATGGGCTTATCTAACCCTGAGTGATGGATTTTATTAGTATGGATTTCATTAGTGCCAGGAAACTCTTCAAGGTAGTAGAATAATGTTCCACTATTTCAATGTGGTCCCTGATGCATGCCTACCATTGGTCTCTCACATGGTTACTAGGGTGGCCTCAGGAGCTAGCACAAACCGACTCACTCTGCCTTGCTGTTTAGGAGAATTCAGTACTACGGATGTCAATTGGCCTCAGAACCTATTTAAAATTGCTATAATTATTCATATATTATTTTCTACATGCCTACTCTGAATAAATTTCACTAGATGTCCCATCTATTTCAGGATGTTGCTGTTGCCTTTGGTGCTACTAGTTTTGGCCATCCTTACAGTGATGCTCAAGACACATGTCTTGACTAGCTTTCTCCTTGAAGTCACAGGCATGTCTGTTTGCTTTCGTTCAGCTTTCCCTGACATGAACACTAAGCAGAGTCTAAGGGGGAACTGCTCAAAGCCTTTGCAGTTTTCCCAAAACACTCTGATCTGGAAGCATGGTCTGATCTTCACTTGGGTGTAAGCTTTCATTTCCTACAGGAGCTGATGGTCCACCTCACCTTCCCACTCCCACGACATTTCTGGTGTTTTTCGTCTAGTGGAACGGACAAAATATTCAGCACTTCTCCTCCAATCAACTCACATTCTACTTCTTTTACTTTGCTACTGAAACAAAAAGGAAAGGTGTCAAGGAAGAGAAGGCAAATGCCCAAGGAAGATATCTATTTTTTTCTAGAATAAAAAAGCTCAGAAATTTTTAATCACCAGTTCTGGTGAAAGCATGTGTCAGGTGAAGTATACTTACCTAACATTAAATGAGCTACACTAATATTTTGACAAAGAAAAAGAAATGACTGCTAGATGAAGGTTCTGTGGTCTAAATTCCTAAATACATATGAACAATATCTCCAAAACTGTATATCATGGAACAGTTATTTAAGCAGATAAAAATACATATATAAGGCAGTTTGTTGTTTGTTTCGGCTGTTACATATGTAGCAAACAATGCCAGAGAACTTCGCGGGAGGGTTATTTGTCTATTTAGTTTGAATTCCCTCTGAATTAACATATCTTAGACTTAAACACCTGAAGAATGAGGATTAGTGACATAGAAATATTGATGCAAGGCAAACTAGCATAATGAAGTCTACACTTACCAAAATAACATAGTGAGGAATATAGTTACAATAACATGTTTGCTCTTAAATAGGGATGTTGAAGAAGTCTTTCACAACTATAATTAATATGTAAATACTCCATTTGTACAAGCTGGGTCTGTTCAGTCATCAGACACAGACTATTGCCCTTGTATGCTTTGCTTTCATAACAGTATTTATACAGAAAACAATTCTCGTATCAATCTACACACTTACCTTACAGTCAGATTGTGTCTGCCATTCCAGAGAAAGACAAAAGGAAACCCATATTCTACACTCCTAGCAGAGCGAAAGGGCTTAAGTGGATTATTCTTTCACATTAGTAGGATAATGTGTACTTTGTAATGAACATCAACTTTGAGAGTGATACTGTGGATAGAATGTTGGGGGACATGGATGTTAATATCTTCAGAGATCCCTGCTTGCAGGTAGAATTAGATCAAGTAACAACCCTTGTCCTTCATTTTCTAAACAAAAAGCATCTAGATATCAAAAACAAAAGCTCATAAACTTTAAAGCTAGAAAGCTGTGAACTTCAATAAGGCCCAGTGTTGACTAATGAGTTTCCACTGCAAAATTTTCATCCACCCAGTTTTAAATGCTCACTGTCCTTTACCTCCTCATATTTCAATACATTTTTCTGTACCTAGGAGAATGTAAAAAACTCTTAGCTGAGTTTTCCAGATCAGAACAATTTTTCTTAAAAATGTGATCATGTACAGCATTACAGTGGTGAAACCCTGGAACACATGAGGCACTGAAATATGTTACCTGGAGGAGCTGTGCATTTCCCACCCTCAGAAGCATTCAAGGCCACAGGTGTTAGGTTAGAGAAGTCAGTTAAGTTTTAACAGCACTCCACTAACACACTAGAGTAATTTTACCTTCTCTGTTATTCTTAAGCATTCTTGGAGGAAAAGTTCTGAAAATCTGGAGACTTTCTGTTATTGCTCTTTTTCAGTTTGTAGAATTTAAATCATGTTCTAAAAAGCATTTATATATTCACAGATTTGCACATTTTCCCCTACATATTTTGAATACTATCGTTTCCTCTTACAGAATCACAGAATGGCTTGGATTAAAAGGTGCCTTAAAGATCACCTAATTCCAGCCCTCCCCCCTGCTACCATGAGTAAGGCCACCTTCCATTAGAACAGGTTGTTCAAAGCCCTATCCGTTCTGGCCTTGAATACTGCCATGGCTGGGGTATCCATAACTTTTATAAAGAATCTGTTTCAGTGCCTCACCACCCTCACAGTAAAAAACTTATTCTCATATGTAATCAAAATCTACCCTCTTTCAGTTTAAAGCCTTGTCCTGTCTCTACATCTCTTATCTAAAGGTCCAGCTTTCTTGTAGGTTCCCTTCAGGTACTGGTAGGTTGCTGCAGTGCCTCCTGGAGCCTTGTCTACTGCAGGCTGAACAGCCTGAACTGAACTTTCTCAGTCTGTCTTCACGAAAGAGGTACTCCAGCCTCTGGCCATATTCATGGCCCTCTATTGGCCTCACTCCACAGGTCCACTGTAGTCAGGTTGGATTTCTCCACAAAATAATTCAGAAATTCCTGTTTTGACAGTAGGACTTTGCATCAAGAGACCATATTTCCCACCTCCCGTCTCAGTTCCAAGTACCTTAATGCTAAATGTAAAATGACTCCAAAAGGTCCATGTTGGGTTCACCAGCTGAGCTACCAGACTAGAAGGCTTTCAGCTGCTTGGGTGGTAAATGGGTCAGTGTAACCCACTTGGTCTCCCACTCTTTCTTTTTCCACTTGAAACCTTAACTCTTTTAAAAAAATAATTTTCATATAGTTTCTCCAAAACAAGGGCTCAGAAGGAGCATAAAATTAAATATTAGGTTGGGAAAATGTGAAATGTATGAAGCCAGTTACAGGCACCTCTGGGGCTTGAACCCTCAGATCTGCAGTCAAAACACAGAAGAGGAATTTGTCAGCCTCAAGACAGCCTCAGTACTTGAAAAGGTAGGGGCAGGTTGTCTGAGGAAATTCTTCTTCAAGTATCAACAAATATAAGACCATAAACCATTCTGACATCAGTGTGAAGCAGGTCAAATACTAGGACCCTCCAAATAAGAATGCCATATTTAAAAAAACTCACAAAACTATAGTAGAAGAAATTTTGAAATAAAGAATGTTAATGATAAAATTAACTACAGCATAGATAATAATGACTGGTCTATGAATTTTTCAAGTCAATGCTATGTGGACTTCCTGCAAAATTGTGCACTTGGTATATAACATTTTATTTCAAAGTCTTTAGTTTTGGAACTGTAATTCTGAAAACAAGAACTCAGTCATGTATAAAAGACAACCCTCTTTTTAAAAACTAATGATGAATCTTTAATGCCAATATCAATCTTATTTAGACTGATGATAATTTTACCAGAAGCATAAAACTGACATGTTCATTCTACAGTTTCAAACTTCCTACTGCTCTTTTCTGGATCCAATAATCTCATTTGTTCTCTTCTTGTATGCTGAAATCACTGAAAATGATGCAAAGTACTTTTACATTCCCAGTCTAAAACTTGTCATGCACTGAAAGACAAGAACATAAGCAGGCTAAAACTCAAACAAAATTAAGTAAGAGTATGATTATAGTTTGAGTCCTGTTTTTCACTTTACATTAAATACAACAAAAGATATCCTTATCATAGGAAGTTACCATAGGGATAGTAATTTGCTGTATTTGGATATAAAATAAATCAACAGAGAACTGTCATGGTAGGTGCCACATTTAAGCTAGTATTTGGAATCACAGAATCACAGAATCATTTAGCTTGGAAAAGACTTCCAAGATCCTCGAGTCCAATGTTTCTCTAATGACCACATTGTCTACTAAATCACAGCACTGAGTGCCACATGCAGTCTTTTCTTGAACACCTCCAGAGATGATGACGCCCTCCCTGGGCAGCTCATTCCGGTGCTTAACCACCTATTCAGTGAAGAAATTCTTCCCGATGTCCAACCTGAACCTAGTAAAGTTTGAGATCATTTTCTCTTGCCCAGTTTCTACTTGCCTGGGAGAAGGGGCTGATCCTCACCTTGCTACAGGAGTTAAATAAAGAGAGGAGTAAAAAAGCCCAACTCCTCAACAGATGGCTAAAGAATTGGTGCCACCATCAAAATTTTGGTTTCTTTGACCATGGGGCAAACTCCATGGTACCTAGTCTCTTAAAATCAGATGGGATTCATCTTTCTAGGAAGAAGAAGAGGACTGTAGCCCATAAGTTAGCGAGGCTGATTAGGAGGGCTTTAAACTAGGTTTGAAGGGGGAAGGGGTTGAAACCGGGCTCTCCAGTGATCAGCCTAAGGATGGAAAGCCTGAGTTAAGAATTAAATCAACAGCCCACCTGAAGTGCATGTACACCAATGCACACAGCATGGGCAACAAACAAGAGGAACTGGAAGCAATTGTGCAGCAGGAAGGCTATGATGTAGTCGCCATCACAGAAATGTGGTGGGATGACTCGCATGACTGGAGTGCTGCTATGGAAGGCTACAAGCTCTTCAGGAAGAACAGACAGGGGAGGAAGGTGGAGGGGTGGCTCTATATGTTAGGGAGTCTCTTGACTCTGTTGAACTTGAGGTCAGCAACGATAAGGTTGAGTGCCTGTGGACCGAAATCAGGGGGAAGACCAACAAGACAGACATCATCATGGGTATCTGTTACAGACCGCCCTACCAGGATGACGAAGGGGATGAATTATTCTACAAGCAACTGGTGGATGTCTTGAAATTGTCAGCCCTTGTCCTTGTAGGTGACTTTAACCTGCCGGATATCTGCTGGGAGCTCAATACTGCAGAGAAGAGGCAGTCTAGGAATTTCCTGGAGTGTATAGAGGACAATTTCCTTCATCAACTGGTAAATGAACCTACCAGGGGTAAGGCCCCGCTAGACCTGCTGTTTACAAACAGAGAGGAGCTGGTGGGAGATATAGTGGTTGAAGGCCACCTAGGAAATAGTGATCATGAAATAATAGAATTTCCAATACTCAGAGATTCAGGGAGAAACAACAATAAAACCTCTACGTTGGACTTCCGGAGGGCAGATTTTGACCTATTCAGAAGTCTAGTCCAGAGCATACCCTGGGAAACAACGGGAAACAACCCTTGAAAACAAGGGGGTCCAGGAGGGATGGATGTGCTTCAAACAGGAAGTTTTGAGTGCACAGGAACAGGCCATACCGGTGTGCCGAAAGGCAAGCCGGCGGGGAAGACAACCAGCCTGGTTAAACAGGGAGATTGTGAAGGAAATCAGGGATAAAAAGAGAGTTTATCGACTATGGAAGAGAGGGCTGGCTACTTACGAAGAATTCAGGAAGACAGCTAGATCATGCAGAAAGAAAATCAGGGATACAAAAGCGCAATTTGAAGTTAAATTGACCACTTCTGTTAGGGATAACAAAAAGTCCTTCTATAAATACATTAATAACAAAAGGAGGGGCAAAGAAAACCTCCATTCTTTGATGGACTCGGAGGGAAACATAGTTAATAGAGATGAGGAGAAGGTTGAGGTACTTAACACCTACTTTGCCTCAGTTTTTACCAGTAAGACAGGTGGCCCTCAAGGCAAATGGCCTCTGAAGCTGGTAGGCAGAGATAGGAAACCAAATAGCCCCCCTGTACTCCAGGAGGAAATAGTTAGTGACTTACTGAGTCATCTGGATCCTCACAAGTCTATGGGACCAGACGGGATCCATCCTAGGGTAATGAGGGAGCTGGCAGAAGAGCTTGCCAAGCCGCTCTCCATCATCTTCCAACAGTCCTGGCTCACTGGGGAGGTCCCACATGATTGGAAGTTGGCAAATATCACCCCAATCCATAAAAAAGGCTGCAAGGCTGACCCTGGTAACTACAGGCCTGTCAGCCTGACCTCGGTGCCTGGCAGAGTTATGGAGCAGATCATCCTGTGTGCAATCACACAGCACCTACAAGATGGACAAGGAATCAGACCCAACCAGCACGGGTTTAGGAGAGGCAGATCCTGTTAGACCAACCTGATCTCCTTTTACGATCAGGTGACCCACCTGGTGGATGAGGGGAAGGCTGTGGATGTGGTCTATCTGGACTTCAGCAAAGCCTTTGACACTGTCTCCCATAATATACTCCTGGAAAAGCTGGCAGCCCATGGCTTGGACAGGGGCACTCTGTGCTGGGTTAGGAACTGGCTGGAGGGCCGGGCCCAGAGAGTGCTGGTGAACGGGGCTGCATCCAGCTGGCGGCCGGTCACCAGTGGTGTCCCCCAGGGATCAGTGCTGGGCCCAGTCCTGTTTAACATCTTTATCAATGATCTAGATGAGGGGATTGAGTCCATCATCAGCAAATTTGCTGATGACACCAAGTTGGGAGGGAGTGTCAACCTGCCAGAAGGCAGGAGGGCTCTGCAGAGGGACCTGGATAGACTGGAGAGTTGGGCTGACTCCAATGGGATGAAGTTCAACAAGGCCAAGTGCCGGGTCCTGCACTTTGGCCACAACAACCCCCTGCAGCGCTACAGGCTGGGCACAGAGTGGCTGGAGAGCAGCCAGGCAGAAAGGGACCTGGGGGTGCTGATTGACAGGAGGCTGAACATGAGCCAGCAGTGTGCCCAGGTGGACAAGAAGGCCAGTGGCATCCTGGCCTGGATCAGGAACAGTGTGGCCAGCAGGAGCAGGGCAGTGATCCCTCCCCTGTACTCTGCGTTGGTGAGGCCACACCTTGAGTATTGTGTTCAGCTCTGGGCCCCTCAGTTCAGGAAGGATATTGAGGTGCTGGAGTGGGTCCAGAGAAGAGCAACCAGGCTGGTGAAGGGACTTGAGCACAAGTCCTATGAGGAGAGGCTGAAGGAGCTGGCGTTGTTTAGTCTGGAGAAGAGAAGGCTTAGAGGTGACCTCATCACTCTCTTCAACTACCTGAAGGGAAGTTATAGCCAGGTGGGGGTTGGTCTCTTCTCCCAGGCAACCAACAACAGGACAAGGGGACATGGGCTCAAGCTCTGCCAGGGGAGGTTTAGGTTAGATGTTAGGAAGAAATTCTTTACAGAGAGGGTGATCAGGCATTGGAACGGCCTGCCCAGAGAGGTGGTGGATTCACCATCCCTGGAGGTTTTTAAAAAGAGATTGGACATGGCCCTTAGTGCCATGATATAGTAATTAGAGTTGGATCAGGGGTTGGACTTGATGATCTTGGAGGTCTTTTCCAACCCAATCTATTCTATGATTCTATGATTCTATGATTCTATTCCTTTCAGGTAGTTGTAGGGAGTGATAAGGTCTCTTCTGAGACTCATTTTTTCCAGGAGCTCACAATCCAGCTCCCTCATCCATTCCTCATCTGACCTACTCTCTAGACCCTTCACCAGCTTCATTGCCCTATTAGGTACAACTGTAGGGCATGTATGCTATATAACTACACAAGCACAAACACACAAGCACAGTTGCAAGCACCTTGTATGTATCCTTAAGAAATCTAAAGCCTGTATGGCTGTATTTGGCTACTACTTAATCTGAAAAATGTATGTAAAACATGACAAAAAGCAGAGAAATATTTAAGTTACATCCAAGCAGCTCAAACCTGTAACACTTGAACTCATCATTATTCATTGAGGTGGATCCGATAGCTGGATGAAGCAATATTTTCTTTTCTTTTCTCAATCACTTCGATTCAGAGTACAAGAACAAAATGAAAGACTCCATTATTATTCCAAAAAGTCAAATCCAGAAGCTATGAAAGCACATCAAATGGTTTATAATTTGTGCTTTTATGTCCTAACTTGGGACAATGACACAAACAATGTCTGTGCTGCTCTGAATAAAGTTGGGCTATGCAGTCTATTTGGATTGAAAACTGCTGGTTTATGTTGTTTTCATTTTTAACTTCTTTTTTCTGTGTGTGCATGAAGAATTCTCTCTTTAAAAAAATATTATTATTCAAGTGCATGCTGAAATTGAATCATGCTATTCTTACATCATTTTTCATTAGATTGTTGCAATCTATAAAGAAATCCAATTAAATTTCCCTTGCAGGCACAGAGCCTCATTCAGCATGCCTTTATAAAGCTGGCTTGTTGGATTGTATGGCATGTCTAGGAATTGAGAACTGCCAAAGCCCTGTCCCATTCCTTGTCCTGTGTGACACGATAGACAGAGAGAGAGTCCACTAACTGTGTTTTGAAGAGCTATATTATCAGAGAACATAAAGGCTTTGCCATCATTTCTGCTGCCATGGTTTAAAGTATGCATGTGACAGTGCATTGGCAGAACGGTTTTTAACCCTGTATGTTTCCCACAGTAGCCTCTGCATCTGTGATTTTCAACTTCCTTATACTAAGAACATACGATTTGATATTTTATTCTATGCTAAAGATGATATACAGATTCTTTGTTCAAGTTTCACAGGCTGCACAAGTGCAATGCACATTTTTCCTATCTCAAGGAAGCAGACTGCTAAATTTCTGCAGTTAGATTACACAGCAGTGGGATTATTGCACTATTTGTCTGTGTGCTTTGCTTCTGATAAATATAATCAAATGATCCAAATAATCAGCAGGCTTACTCTGGCTGTCTTCAATAGAATGGCAAGGCTTGCCTTCATCCATAGACACACATAATGGAAACACATAGAGCCACGTTCATTCAATACCAGACTTTGCCAACAGTAGATGTAAGCACTGCATATTCTGCTTGTAAGGGACACTCCAGCTGTCCAATGAGACTGCCTTGGCTCGATCAATCCACTTCTTCTTATTGCTGAGAAAGATGTGGCAAACTATGTTCTGTAGGCTCCAGGCACTTTCCATATAGGAGATTATTGGTTGTGGTAAGGAGGAGAAGTATTTACTTACCCAGTAACTACAAATGGCTCATCTCATATCCTCAGACTTCTATATCCTGCAGTTGGATATAAGCTATAAGATGTGAAATGCAGATGACAAAGACCAACCACTATATCTTCCTGTTAATGTGGAATTGATTTCTGTGCTATATTTCCTGATGTTTGTCCAATCTAATTTAAATTTTCCCAAGTGTTCTCTTCCCTTGAGAAATTATTCCACTATCTAATGTTATGATGATGGGCAAAGTGTAATCCAGATCCAGTTCAAGAACAGAAACAGACGTATGCAAATAGTCTCACTGCCTGGGCTTTTCTTCTGATAGTCAATCTCTGTTTTTCTTCTTTTAATTTCTTCTAATTATTGCTTTAGTTATACCCCTGTAACTAAGCTAAATAATTAATTGACATTTTCGTTTACTTCATTCGGAGTCATTCACACATATCAGAGGACAAATTTTGGCCCTTGATAAAGAAATGAACTATTATTTCACCAAGCAGATAGTAAAAACAGCAGCCTACACCTGCTTACACAAATGAATGGATAACTGTTTATGATGATCATTTGTTCCAAGAGTCACCAGTAAGGGTGATATTCTATGGATTCTTTGTAAACTCAGACTAAAAACAGCTTGTAAAATAAGCCAGAGAACTCTCCATAAAGCCATCGTCACACAATGTTTTTACATTGTTTTAACATAACCTGAGTTTAATCTCATTTTTAGAATAGTTAGCATGGATGTGGGTTTTCATTTTCCAGAAGCATGCAAACCAGACATCCTCTTGACCATCTGTTACACTATTTTCTAACATAGAAGTCTATCTCTTCTATCTAAGTCAGAGTTGGGCTAGAGGTAATTCATTTGGAGCAACCTTTTCACAGCAGATTGAGGATACTCGTTTGAATCCTTTTTGGTATTGTCTCTGTCAGTTACTTCAAGGTAATTTCAACAAATCGTGAGGAACAGCTCTAGCAGTTCAGGAGTTAAAGGGATCAGTGACAAAGCTAGAAAAATAGATAAGACAGTACAGGGTTGAACTGAGTAATACATGTTGACTTGTAACAAGAAAAAGGAGAGAGTGTCACTTATTAAATGGAAAATTTCAGGCAGTCATGTAACCGGAAGTTATTTCAGACTCAAATAGACTATAATCTGTTTTAGCCACTATTCTGTCAGAAAACACACAAATAGGAAGAATCTGGACTCAGTACAGAACAACATCCTTGAAGATGGTATAGCCATTAAAATGGTCAAATGTCACTGAGAAAGCTGTGTTTGTATTTAGTGTACATTTCCATGGACAGAGGAAAATACTTCCTTGGATAGACTATAACCAAGGATAAACATGGCTCGTAGGAGACTTCAATAATGTTTAAGATGGAGGACTTGCCTTTTGTTTATTCTCAGAGGATGAATTTAATGCAGTCCTGGACTGCTCACTAACTCGCTGGGCAGTGTGTGGTAGGGAGAACTGTCAGGGGTAGAAGGCAAAGCAGTGTACCTCCAGTAGCTGAAGGTGAGTCTGGGGGTTTGCCTTCTTCAGACCCTGTGTACATTTTTGCTGACTCAGTTTCACCTTAGACTTGCTTTCAAAGGTAAGTTTAAACCAGGTGTTTAGGCCCAAAAGAGAAAAGTAACACTAAGCCTAACCCAGAGTTTTCCTGGGGCAGACTATCTATAAGCCTGAGAAGGACATGGCTTGTCTCTGCTCCTCCAATCTTCATGGCTTTGAGCACCTGCCACTGCAGGCATCCTTTCTGGGTCTGATGCCAGAGGATATCAGAGGCTTTCTCTGGGGACACAGGGCCATGTAAGGGATAGGAGTGACATGCCATGCAAAGAGGAAGAGTAAAGAAAACATCCTAGGTGACAGCATGTGTGACAGAGAAGCTACCACTTCTTCCTTTACTTCAGATCCTATTGCTGGGTAAAATGGCACCAGCCTAAAGCAATATAGGATTAAGTGTTGCACTCTAATTTGCTTGCAGTATAGGATAGCAACTTCTGAAGTTTGGAATTTAAGCCTTCAGCTTTCCCCCACTGTCTAACACCATGGTTACATGTGTTTTAGTAGTTAAAATTGTTCCCCTTTAACTTTCAAGGTCCTATTGATAAGTCACATCTCTCGTAGCTTTGATAACCACCAGAGGTCAGCAAACCACATTCCAGGGACTACTGAAGAAGTGGTACAATAAATTACTTAGTGGGTTTAGGGCCATGGTTGTGTTTTTTTTTGGTTGGTTTTTTTTTTTTTTCCCCCTTGTTTTTTTTTTTTTTTTTTTTGAGTATTCTACGTGCTGTGATTGGCCCCAGTCGGAGTTTGAGCAGGTGATGGCATTGCCAGTGGCAAAAGAGTTCTGCATCAGTCAACCCTCCTGCAAGGGTAGAAACATCATGCTTTAGTCTACTTCGCATAGGGTCCCATGGGCCATGTCCTTTGAAACAGGCTGAATTGCATAACAGTGGACTAAACCAGGAATATTCAAGAGCAGCAGTACCACTCCATTTTGCTTCACTTCCAGGGGCCAGGAGATTTCCAAGCTTGCTAAACTCCCCTTCATCCTGGGCCGTGGTGAAATGGTATCCCAGGGGATCTTGGGAGCCCACCACTTTGAGTGGGCTGGAAATGAGTAGGAAAGATGAGGAATTTCTTCCACCTCCCCCATTCCCGGAATGACAATCTCAGAGGAAAGAATTACTTGGGGTTAGCTGTCAGAACTGTTTCATGGCTGGTTCCTGGTTCAGATTTTGACTGTTTTGTTTTGTTTTGTTTTGTGGGTGATGGTGCTTGGTTTTTTTCTGTTGTTTAGTTCATTTTTTATTTGCTTTGTTTTGGTTTGGTTTTTTTTGTTGTTGTCGGTTTAGTTTGGGTTTTTGGTGTTTTTGGTTTTGCTTGTTTGTTTTGTTTGTTTTGGTTTTGGGTTTTGTTTGATTTGGTTTGGTTTTTTTGGTGGAGGTTTTTTTCCTTATGTCAGTTGGCCCTTTGGGGAATTCTGATTAAGGGCACGTCTATGTCCAGGGTGTATAAATATTCTTTTTCATTTCTAGAAACTGGGCTGAGAGTCAGCTGTAAGTGTAGCTTAAAAAACATACGTGGATGAATTGAACAGAATAAACGTCTAGCTGAATGGATGCCTTTTTGAGTCTGTAGAAAGATTTAGAGATAATATGGAGCAGTTAAAAGATACAGGAGACTGGAAAAGAAAAAAGAAGGAGGGGGGCAGCAGGGCTGGGAGGATTTCTCTGAAATGTGTTCTGCATACTCTAAAAGAAAAATGTGTGTAATTTGGACACCAAATGCAGGCCAAAGCGACAGCATCTAATAGGGCAAACATGATTTAGAGATCAGTTTATAAGCGAAACAAATTTACTGAGTTCCATAAATGAAACTCATGACAACATACAAAAATTTTTTTAAAAGGTGGATAAAAAATATTGTATGTGAAGGGGGGAAATCAAGATGGTTTTTAAGCTGATGTCTTTAGAAATATATGTATATAGACTTTTTATAGCACTTGGCATATAAGACAAGTCATTATTCTAAATAGAAAAATATTGATGATGTCATAGGAGCCATTGCCGGACATATCAAGCTGATCTGATGAACTGGGAAATCAATAGATATTTTCCAAATGAGATGGCATTTCTTTTAATTGGTTGTGTGAACACAATATACTGCAGAGGGCAAACATTTAAAGTTAATTTTCAGTTGGCTTGGATTTCTCTGTGTGTTGTTCGATTATTTGGAAATTTTTTTCTTTATTTTAAGGCTTGCTTCTTCTGTTGGTTTGCATATAAATTCCTTATCAGAATAGATGAAATAACACCCATGCATTATAGACACTCTGATAGTATAGCTTTGGGAACTATTTGAATATCTGTGGAGATTAGAAAATACTGAAGATTTCACCCAATAGTTGCCACAGCCCTTTAGACTGCTTAAAATCTGTCCAGTCAAGCAAGTCCTTTAATTTCACCACCATCACAGATATGTAAGGAGTTGTTCTCATGTCCCATAGCAAGTGAACATCAGAATTAGAAATAGAAATCCCAGCTGCTTTTACTTTAAACTAATTGCCAGACTGTAAAAATGACACACATTGTGGTTCAATACACTAACATGCAATTCTGGTGTTATTAAGTAATATTGTATGCCCTCTGCAGCTCCCCACATGCAGAATTTTCAAGAAGATGTGATAATGTAACCCTTATAAAAACCCACCGTTGATCAGCAAAGGACACTGGGCAATGACCTCATTTGTACAAGGTATTTTAGCTTTCTGGTTTTGTATGTCAGATTGTAAGTAAAAGAATCTGACAAACATTTGTTTATTCTTCAGGCAGCTAACATTTTTTGTGGTGTTGTTCTTCCATCAACTTCACACTTCTCCTCCTGAAGGAAGAAAGATACAGAGCTAATATTAATCTGTAATGGTAAAGTACGTGCCAATATATGGTACCTTGTTCTTTTTGAATTTTTTTGTTTAATTTAAAAAAAACATTTCTATATGTTAATACAACATCCCTTTTATTAAAGGAAGGTCTTAAAGTGCTGTTATTCATGCAGGTACTTCAGACTTCATACCTTGTCTTACTGAACCTATGTGGTGATTATACTGCTAGGGAAAATGGCAATTACAGTTATTGGGGGTGGTTTTGTTATGAAGGTCTCTACTTCTGTAAAATGTGAGTACTGGGTTCATTCTGCTCTGGTTCTAAAAAACAATTTTATATTCACTTGCCATAAATCTCATACATCTTCCCCCAAACTTTCCCGCCTACCCTCTTGCAGTTTTAAATCTTCTGAAATAATTTCATTCACAATTTGATTACAGTTTACCTTCTCCTCATCGGAGAAATATTAGTCGATTACAGAAACTCAGTCATTTCCCTGACTTCTATACCCTATTTGATACTGCTAAATATAGTAATGTGAGGTCCTATTATTTATTTCCACTGCAATAGTTGCAGATGCTTTAAGGACATTGCTTTGTTAATTTCCATGAATGATGAATTTCATCATTTAATCACATGAAAGCCATAAAAACCATACATCTCTTAAACCATGTGAAATCTCCAAAGAATTCAGAATGGCAGAAGTTCACTGAGAAATGTAGCAGTACTCTGAGTCCAGCCAATTATACTTTCTCTTAATTATTTTTTTTCTGATTCCTGTTCCCAAACATCCATTCTTTACTAATATCATGTCTGGAGCTGCTTCTAATATTTCATTAATTTTCTTAATATGTAACTAGTATAACTAAACACTTGCAAAATGCCCTTGACTATGGCATCCAAGTGCTGAGTATATGCCACTTCCTAGGGATAGCTGATGGGAAGTCAATTTTTCAGCTCCTGAGGAGATGAGATCAAAAGCAAAATATACATTTTCAGCTTCTAGTTAGGGAAATTTAGGAGACTGATAGTGCAACTTTCATGTAGCCCAATTCTGTCTGGAAAAAGAATGTAATTTTGCTGCTGTAAGGATGTGAAAAAATCAATGGGCTAAATGATCAAAACTGCACTCTTAGTTTGCAACTGTAAAATTATACAAATGCACATTTGTGCTCATAAAACTCAGTCATCTTAATTTATAGAGAAAACAATTTCTGAGCTAACTGATAACATTTCAGATGCAAACACCTTGGAAAGCAAATATGATCCTTGCACTTAAACAATTTAAAGAAATAGTTTTGCTGGTTATAACTTGAAAATCTGGATCCATATTTCATAACGAAGAAGAGGTGTTGGCCTGAGCCTGGTGAACCCTTGGCTGCCTTGATGAGTTCAGGTGGCTTCATGTCCCTATCTGACAGATAACGTTAAGTCTCTTACTCCCAGTATCTTGTAAAGCTTTTATTTCTTCACAAATCATGAAGGTAGTAGTTCTTTGTCTGAACTTCTGAAAAGAGCAATAGCTGCATTCCTCACTTATCTCTTGTTTATTTTTAATGCACCTTGGCTGCATTTTGCTAGGCACGTTGTTCTGTATGTGGAACAGAGATTTAATATCATATCTTGAATCTTTAACACCACTCCTTTGGAAAAAAACCCATTCTCTTAACTATTCTGAAAATGCAGCAGAGGCTGTAATTCTTGAGTGACTTTAAGTAAAACTGCAGTTTCTCTTCCCACTAGGGAACAGATGAGGAAGGTTATGTGGTATGCGGAAAAGGCAGAAATTTCTTGTAGTCAATAATCACATGGGTGAACAAGTACAGTACCTTCATAAATAGCAGTAGTCATCCATGTCAACAGAAGTTGTTTAGGTTAGTTGAAAATGACAAACTTAGAGAGGTGACTCAGACTTATACAAACTTTTTTCTCCGTTCATTTTATGGATTTTCTGATATGATTTCCTAGATATGGGAATGATGGGTGAACAATGAGGTGTTAGGGATTATGAAGATCTTGATGCATCTTGAGGAACGAGGCGGGAGCCGGAGTGCCAGCTTATGAATTACAGCTCTATTGCTTGCTTCAAGGAAAAGTAGTTTTAGCCACCCATTCTACTGGTACATATCTCTGTGTCCATTGTGCCAGCCAAGGGATGTAGCTCCCTCCATACCCCTGCCCAACACATCTTCAGTGTAATTGCTCGAAGCTGTGCAAAGGACACTAGGATTGCTTGTTGCTTGCCTTTAATTCTTCTTAAATCTATTTGGCTGCCTAATCAGTCAGATGACTGACTTCACAAAACACTCTCTAAGTGAGATGATTTGCCATCATTATTCCTGCTCTCTATGTAGGCGATAAAAAAGTCTACAGTGGAGCAACAATCTAAAGAAAATAATACATACATTTCTGAAATTCCAGAGGGAGTGACCATTCATCCAACAGTTACGGATTTCTCAGCTCTGTCAACAAAATATCTGTCAAAATACTTGCAAATTACAGGAAACTGAACTCTACAATTGTCTGTGGAATGACTGTGTTACTTGCTTTTTTGAAATAATTTGGTAATCACTTTTTATATCTTTTGGCCACTGTAAATTTAAAGCTCGAGCAACCAAGGTAGGAATCCCATTCAAAACTGAATCTCAGATGGTCCAATGGGCCATCATCAGCATGCTTCTCCATGCTTCTCCTCCTCTTCCTCAGGATTTACACTTCCTCAAGTAGAAAGTGTTCTTAAATTCATGCAGTCCTGCTGCCTGAAGCCTTGGACCCCAGCTGTGCCGGGAATCAAACAGCAATCTTTCATGTGCAACAGGCTGTACATGTGAGGACTGTCATATAATATTGATGAGGTTAAAGGGTCTTCTTGACTGATTTTGAAATTTTAAAATAGAGAAGTAGGATTTAAAAATCTTGATACTGTTTCAAAGATGAGTCCTTCCTTCCTTCCTTTCTCCCTTACTTGCTTCCTTGTTTCCTTCCTGCCTTCGTTTCTTGCATGCTTGCTTGTTTCCTTCCTTCCTCCCTTCCTCTATTTCTCCCTTCTTCCCTTCCTCCTTGCCTCTGCTTCTTTATTTTTCTTCCTTTCTTTCTTTTTCTTTCTTTCTTTCTTTCTTTCTTTCTTTCTTTCTTTCTTTCTTTCTTTCTTTCTTTCTTTCTTTCTTTCTTTCTTTCTTTCTTTCTTTCTTTCTTTCTTTCTTTCTTTCTTTCTTTCTTTCTTTTTCTTTCTTTCTTTCTTTCTTTTTCTTTCTTTCTTTCTTTCTTTCTTTTTCTTTCTTTCTTTCTTTCTTTCTTTCTTTCTTTCTTTCTTTCTTTCTTTCTTTCTTTCTTTCTTTCTTTCTTTCTTTCTTTCTTTCTTTCTTTCTTTCTTTCTTTCTTTCTTTCTTTCTTTCTTTTTCTTTCTTTCTTTCTTTCTTTTTCTTTCTTTCTTTCTTTCTTTCTTTCTTTCTTTCTTTCTTTCTTTCTTTCTTTCTTTCTTTCTTTCTTTCTTTCTTTCTTTCTTTTTTTCTTTCTCTCTCTCTCTTTCTTTCTTTCTCTCTCTCTCTCTCTTTCTCTCTTTCTTTCTCTTTCTCTCTCTCTTTCTTTCTCTCCCTCTTTTTTCTTTCTTCCCATGTGTTTAATATGTATTCAAGACTGGTCTATCAAAAGAATTATTAATTAGACAATCATTTAGATATTGGATCTCATTTCATTTTTTCTCAAATATTTATGAGACATGCATATTTATGAAAATGCTCATTTTGTAATCTGTAAACCTACTTTATGAGTTTGCAGTCAGAATTTATTCTTGCCAGGATTTTGCAAAATCCTATTGCTAAATCTGACCTAGATCTGCTAAATATTGACTCCAGACTTGTCAGACAGAAATGTTATTCTGGTAATAAAACAACTCTATTAAAGATCATTGATACTATAAGTGAGATAACTTCACAATGTGTGTATCAGTATTTATTTTAATGAAAAGGATTTCCTGGCACGTTGTCAGCTAAATGTTTTATACTGAGAACTGCCTGGAAAAAATGAGACATTAAAATTAGCCTGTAACAGGGGTTGTGATTTTGTTTTCGTCTTTGCAACTAGAATTGTATAAATGGAACTTCATTCAGTAAAACACAATAATTTATTCTAGAAATTAGTAAGACCACGTTCCACCTATAAAATCATTCTCTGTGATGTGCAACTGGCCTTAATTTCAGTGCCCTTGATTTATAGTTAGAGTTTGTTTTATTTTCAAGAAGTAGAGGCTGGGAAACAGCCGGACAGAGCTATTAAAGCTGTTGTGCACAGCAATTTTTCAGGGGTTTATTAATTCTTACAGAGAATAAGCCAATGAACTGAGCATTTTTCAGTGTGAGAACCTTTTGTAAAAGAAGGGTTTTTTGATGAATAAATTTAGATAGTACAAAACAAAGCATATGAGTGTCTGTTATATGAAGTTAACCAGTTAAGCAGTTCAACCTCATTTTCACTTGCAAAGACTTATCAAAATGAGGATTCACACTTAGCAATCATGTACTTAAAAAAAATTATCACATTGATACCGGATTTTCATACAGAAGAAAGACCCAAATTGTTAATGAAAAGAAAGACAATCATAGTAACTTCATCCCAGTAAGTGGAAAGCACAAATGCTTTCTGAAATAAAAATGCTCATATTTTCAGATAAATGAAAATGGAATCTGTCTTTTTGGCTTATAATGTATGAAAATGAATTCTGTTTAAAACTTTTTTAATTACAAAGTATTTCAGACAGTAAATCTACTGAACATTTACAAAGTTTTATATCAGCTATACCCAAACTGCAGCATTTGCTTAAAAATTGATTTGGTGTGGTTTTTTTTTTACACTTTGTCTCACACAAGGTTTTAATTTTTTTTATGTGCCCTGTTTCTGAGTATATCAGCTTGTCTTGGGTTAAAGTTTCTGAGAGTTTTTGGGGGGATGGACTTCGGAAGTCTCTAGTTTTGTTTTAAAAAATGTGTTCAAATCACATATCATCCATCAAGTGTGAGAGACTCTTCTTGGACGAAGTAAGGTGTCAGGTTCACCTGTTTTGAATGCTGAGAGAACTGAAGGGACAAAGATGTATGGATAGTTTGAACAGACTTGTAATGCTAGCAGATCACTTAGATTGGAGAGGTCATGCAAGAGACTGAATCTTCTCTTAAGTTGCCATTAAAACCACCAAAGACCACATATGTGTCAGGACAAGACTCCGAATTCGTGTGTTTCAATTACATATGTGTTCAGAATTCAGAGTAAAACCATCATATCTTAGTGCACTTCATATTTTACTAGAAACGTCCTATGTAAATGTGTAGAAGATGGGAGAATCACTTGCTTCTCTAGTAGCTGAAGCTATCTTTTCATCAGATTAGTTTTCACCTTTGTGCTATAAGATATTTAGAGAAGAGGTTCAACCCTAAGAGACACGAAGTAGGCTCAACTCCCACTGCTGAGGGCAATATTTGGTGGCACTCTTTGGGATTCAGCACCATATTACAATGGGACATAGACACAGCTGGGAACAGCAATGATCTGTCCTACTTGAACAAGTTAATCAGACAGACAGGTTGATATCCTACTCTTGCTGTGCTATACAGTCAAACACCTACCTTTGTGGTGCTGCAGAAGCAGGTGAACAGACTTGAAATTATTCCTTTGTTGATAATGAAAAATCACTGCAAATGGTAGGGTGAATAAATAATTTATGTGAATAGCCTTTCCTCTTAAGCACTAGTTATGCGAAGTGCTCAGCAGGCTGGATTTTACCAGCCTCCTAAATGTTGTGCTGTAGTCTGTATGTAACTATGTGGTGCTCTCTGAAAATTTCAAGGGGTATGCCAGACAGGATTACAGCCAATAGAGCAGCTCTGAGAAAGAAAAGACATAAATTGGATTTTGAGAAAGAGAGACCAAAAAAAAAGGAAAAAAAAAAAAGAGGATAATTCACTGTTTTATAGTAATCCCAATTGTTTGGCAATTCAAGAGTATGAGATGGAAACCATTCTCATATTACTGATGCTGCAATAAGGTTAAAGGCTTTTGCAACTAGGTAAAATGATTCCCCAAAATCATCACATTTAGACATTTTGAGTTTTCTGGCACTGTTTCAAATTGTGTGAGTACGAATACTTCAGAATTGTCAGCAAAACTCCCAGATGTCTTAAAGTTTCCTTGAGCAGTCTTCACATTGATTTGATGAGAAGACAGGTGGAAGCATTGAAATGAATCTTTCTTTCCTTCTCTTCTTCTCTCACCTACACAAGGTTTCCTCTCTGAAGCACATAGTACTTTAGCAATTATCATAGCTGTGCCATATCTCTCTAGTATCACCTTTAGTATCCCAGTAACAGTTTACATTATCTTACAGCCAAGTCCCACATTGCAGATTCAGACGAGGGATGTTAAAGTTCATTGGTATTTTCCTTTGATTGGGCCAAAAGAAGATGGAAATTGATAAGATAGAACCAGAGGTGAGTGAAGTAGACTGACTTACAATACATCTTTTCCTCTATAATGAAGGAAAGAACAAGTAAGATATATCTCCATGATGCACAGCAAAACCTGAAGTTGATAAATTTGCCTATCCCAGTTTCAGTCTGCTCAGATACTGGCTGCATAGCTAACAGAAGTATAAACAAAAATGTATAGCCTTAGCTTTCCAAGGCATTTTAGTTTAAGCCCTTTGGCCCTACTTTTTTCACCCCACCTTCAAGCTGGCCATGGGAGCAGAGTGGTCCCCACATGCCGGGGTGCCAGCGAGGAGCCACTGTGTAGGAAAACACACATGCAAGCATTTTGTTGTGACAAGCTGGGGATGCGTCAATCTGTGCAGGTCCACGTGCCTGTGTCTACATGATTGTGTACCTTTTTTGTGGTATAAAGCTGGGAGGGGAGTGAGAGACAGACTTTCTGGGAGCCCCATCAAACAGCTAATCAAGAGCCCAAGGGAAGGTGCTGAAATTTGGGTCCAGCACTTCCCATTCCCTGGAGGCCAGACCCCAGCTCTGCAGAGGGTTGAGCCAGTGATTCAGAAAGGCTCAGGCTTGTGCACCCATGCTCTCAACAACCTCAAAACACACACTTCAGAGGAAAGCTGAAGTCTCGTAACTGAGTGTTAATTATGTCTGAGTGCATTCTAGAGAAAAGGAAAACCATATACTGTATCAGCAGAGAAATGGTTTCACTGTGAGGAAACTAATGATGCTTTTATCAGGAACAATATAAAGATTGCTTTTTTACTAGTGTGTGTCCCACAGGGTTTGAACTATGAGATATTTTTGTATCTGGCTTTAGGTTCCTCTGAGCTTTTACATAATCAAATCAATATAGCTATGATTCACCCTCTGGCAACAACTGCTCCTTGTAAGTTGCTTCTGCTTCTTTAGTGACTGAAAAGGAAATAAATAAATAAATAGAAAGAAACTTATTACAAATCTGTAAACATTGATGTTTGGTCTTAGATTTTACTTTTTTAAGTGTCAGGAAAAAAGAAGAAAAAGTATGAGGAGGTAGGAGGGTATAAAAATTTGTGGTCAGTGGGGCAGACATCTCATTGATATCCTCATACATTGGAAAAATAAGTGAAAAGTGGATTGATAGGGTTTCATGAACCAACATGAAGTATTGTCCAGAAAGAAGGAAGGGTGACTGAAGGGCAGATGGAGCAAGGAAGGGGCAGAGGCTGTAAAAGTCAAAGCAGACAAAGAGTTCAGAGATGGGAAAATTTGATTTTGCACTAGAAGTGTTGTATCATTTGGATCTGCATCTTAACTTCCGAACTTGAGTTGCCCATCTTCAGCTTCTAGGAAATCAAAGGAAAGCAAAAAGCCCCCCACATTTAAAATGTAAAGACAAAGTTAAAAAAAAAACCCAACAAACAAACCAAAACCAAAAACCAAACCCCTCCCCCCAAAAAAATCCCCCTCCCCCCCAAAAAACCCCAAACAAACCCCAAAAAACCCAAGCCAACAATCAAAAAACCCCAAAACAAAACCACCAAACAGCCCAGAAAGTATGTTTCTTCCCGATGGGTTTCTTTCTATGCTTCCACCTCACCATTCAGTTCCCAGACCCTAATCCTCAGCTCTAATTCCCCTCATTCCAGAAATTTTTTCTCTCCCCAACTCCTCTCTCTTCTGGTGTCATACTATTATTCTCACAAAGATTTTCCCTTATAGCTGCTGGTGTAGCACAGCACTATGGCAAGTCTTGTTTTTTCTTTTCTGATATCTCTGTTGCACCAAAATAAAATGGAAGATTTAACAAAAAGATCCTGTTAATTCCAAGCTAAATTCAGGGTAGTGCTGCTCTCCTTGGTGACAGATAGGTCACAAATGGTATCACTGGCATTAACTTTTGGAGTTTCCAAATTGCTTTTGACAAAAAAGGGAATGCACACCTTTGCATACATCCTTCTCCCCTCTGCCCTCATTCTGTTTGAATTTTCTGCGTTTTTCCACCATTTCCTTTGTTAAAAAAGGAAAGGATATCTTCCTTACTAAGACCTGGGAAAATAATTTGATATTTTCCAAGTACAGATCATAACAGAGGGAATACAGGGGGCTATTCATATTACAGGCCTATTCATTCATAATGTAAATTTTGTTTACTTCCACAGATCTAGCAGCAAGGTTAACCTGGCTTCACATGCTCCCACAGGTGGGTATTCTTTCACTGTAGAAAGTCACACTTGTAAGAACATGGGTACCCTGGGAGAATGTATGGCCAAGAATTGGCCAAGAAATCTCAAAAATTATTTGTAGATAATTTATTGAGACTCAATGCAAAAAGTATTCAGTTATATATACTTGTAAGTGAAATATACTTAGATTTTGACCAGATTATGAAAATGGTACATTATTCGTTGAATAATCTAAGTAAAAACCAGCTCTTTCAGCCATTACTGTTCAAACAACAATGATATACACCTTGTGCTAGAGAAATGGATAATCTATAGCTGTAGACACCACATTAGATGCTGTATAAATTTTAAACCTTGTTTTTCTTCAGGTGTCTGATGACAATGACTACTGCTCACAGTTAAGCACTGCCTTCCCCTTGTTGTGAACCACAAGGATTTCTTTTTGCTCCCCATTCCTGTACAGCTCCATACCACAGGACTCTGAATTCCTGGAAAAATAAAAAACAACTTTAATCTTGAAATTTGGAGAGCCTTTAACTTTCCAGTTCTCCAATGCAGAGATTGTCATAAGACTAACTGTAAAGCCATATCTCCTCTGTGCCCATACAAAATCCTCTCAGCCTCATTTTGGAGAAGTTATTAAGGGTTTTATCACCAATAATGCAGAACAAAGGGGCAGCAAAATTATTAGCTTTGCTTTAACTGATTTAGCTACTACCTTTATTCTAGCAATGTGGACTTCCTCAGTCCAGAGAAATATAGTCCATAGCATATCAAAAGATTTGACAGAATATGAAAATTATGTGCAAGGTTAACTTGGTGTCTGCATTTCTAGGAATGAATGAGACACTTCACAGGCATCGTCCTTGCTGGTGCACATTGCCATCCCTGCCAATGGACCAATGACAAATAAGCCAGCCTGCTCCTTTGAGCATGAGGTTTTGACTACTTCCAACACAGGCACACACACACGGAATCAGAAAATCCACACTAAAAATCTAATAATACGTCCTTGAGGTTTATAAACTCCTGAGGGATAGATAGATACAAGTTAGTAAACCAGCAGAAGGAAAGAAAAACAGTTGAAAAAACCTACTAAAAAATCCTATAGTGGGGAAACAACACCTCCCTCCTCACATTCTCTCCCCTCCTCCCCCATCCCTCTAAAGAAGAAAAAATTAAAAATGGAGCTAATTGTTGTGCTTACTGTGGAGCCCTGCCTGGAACTGAACCTATGAGTTGAAGGCATATGGTGCTTATGTTGGAATTGTTTTCTAAACAGACTTTTTGCCTGTGTGTCTTTTTCACCTCTTTCAAACATCTTGTGCCAAAAGCAGTAAAAACACTGCTGCATTAAACATAAATCAGGGCCCTGTGCCTGCAAAAGACCTCTGTTGTTGGAGGGGGGTTATTGGACTAGGGATGAAAGGAGACCTACCACCGCATTGATCTGAGGTGATTGTGTGGAGCATATTCAGCTAGGATGCTCCTAGCTAGTTATGACAATGTGGAACATTCAAGCAATTAATGAACACATGTTTCAAGTAGAAAGGCTGAACAAGGGGTTTTAGTGGATGTATATGTTTCTTCCACTAAATGTATTCTAAAAGAATACAGTCCTATGTGGGTTTTTTAATAGACTATTTTACCTATCCAGAGTATTTCACCTTTGTGTATATTGGTTCTTTCTAGATCAGAGTGGAAACATTAGCAAAATAATTTTACTAAAAGGAACCACTCCGAAGTTTACACAAATTCACAATAAATTAGTGTGGGACAAGCTGCAATACATCATGCCTGCAAGCAATTATCAGAAGCCCAAATTTAAGAATTTATTCCCCATGTTGCTAATTTGCAAGTCGTTTGTTAAGAATTTAACCCTTCCATACTGTGCCCCAAAGCACAGTTCTTATACTTCTTCAGACCCTCAAATCATGAGGTGGACCTATCTGTTTCCTACTTGCAACAGAAATTGTCAGTGTAAATGGAGACTGCAGGAAATTATGTTAGCAGTTTATGCACATACATATGTAGTGTATGACCACTTACATATACTGTGACCTTTACACAGAGAAAGCAATGAACAAACATCTGGGGCTCTTATGTGGGCTGTAGTTGAAAGTTAGCTTAAAGTGAAAGTGTTTGCTGTTATACACTCCAGATATCCTCTGTGATTTTTTAGTGAGCAGGGATATTAATCTGGGTATACTGATCTGTGATTCAGCCAGCTAAATTCCACCAATGATAGCAATGCGAGACATTACTTAACAAATCACCCTGCCAATGGGTGGCTGAATTTATATAGGGTCTCATATAGCCCAAACACTGTTTATAAAGTGCTTGGGATTTATTTCTGCTTTTGAAGAATGGGAGAAACCCATCCATATGTTACACCTGAGGAAAGGAGACTGGGGAAGATACTGATGTTGCAGTTGTGTCCTCCCCATCACTCAGTTCAGTAGAAGACTGCTCAGGGACCTTTGCTGAGATTATGCTCAGTCATCTGTTGAGGTATATTTCCTTTGAGGACAGACTCTCAGCTGCAGTACTCTCATCCCTAGCAGTGCCAGCATCCCCTTGTGTAAGGGGATAATCCCATCCTCCTCACTACCATGGATGGCAAAGGCATGACACATGGGTGTTATACTACCTCAGGTGAACAGAAGGAAAGTGCAGGAGAGGTAGTTTTCATGTGCGGCAGTATACAGAAAAGGCAATATGGCTACTCAGAAATCAGGTGGGGTCAGAACGGGGCCCCAGGAATGGGGCTCTGGTGCTAGGCTCTTCAGCAGGTCCTAGAAGACCCATCACTTTTGAAAACTCACAACCCTTCTCCTTCTACAAGGAACAAAGCCCAGGTGGAAACTCTGAGCTGAAATGTATAAAGTTTCCTTTCTTCAAAGTGCTTTTATTCTCTTGGCATAGGGACAAATTGTGCCTTGAGGGCCAGATCTGAAAGTGGATCCATATGGAGAAATCTTTATTTGTTGGGAACATCATTCAAGTCAATGGGACGCTGTGAGGGCACAGAAGCTTGCCAGGTCCAAGTTGCAATTTGAAAAGTGTTTTGTGTTCCTTCAAGATAAAGGTATGCTATAAACCTAAGCAATAATTCTTTTAATAACAAAACTATTCTGCTTGGGCTTCTAACAGCAAAATGCAAGAGAAGACCAAAACCGACATAGCTTCTATACAACAGAAAATACATTTTTTTCCAAGAGATGGTAAGAATTTTATCTTGTAATTTTTACTACAGGGAAAAAATAATCCAGTGGCTAGCTTATTCATAACACAGGTACCAGAAAGAGTACAAACCTTAAGAGATCTAACCCAACTGTATAGTAAAACCAAAGGCATTCTAAGCAGTGCAAGCTATACTGTGTCTGTTCAGGGGACAAGATGACAAATTTTTTCACAGAAAACCACCAGGGCCTATAAATTCTTACTGAGTGAACTTGAAAGTATATTTAGGGAGACGTGGTTATGGCATTTGAGAGCCGTGTTGGACCATAAAGATTGTATTGTATATATTACCTTTGTTTTTCCAATGTGCCATTGTTGGCTACAACCCGACCTGATAAAACGAGCATAAATCTGGGACCAGAAACTTCTGTGATTTTATTTATTTGCGATATCATCTCGAGTAAGTGACTAAACAGCAAGTGACTAAATTTGACAGAGGCTTTATTTGTAGTTGCCTGTTTGAAGGTCAGCTGCATACCACTTGAAGGTGGAGGCTCAAGGCTGAAGCGACTCCTCATCCTCATAGAGCAGCTTTGAGACTATCCTAGCAGTCTCCACTCCAGGGGGAAGAATGTTTCCCTGGCCTGCAAAACAGACAACACATGCAAATTAGATCCCACTTTGCTTTCCTACCCGATGTTTTAAGATGAATCTAGGTTGTACATCAACTAATTTGGGTCCTTCTGTCATGATTGCAATATAAGAGGGGGTTTCTTGGCCTCTCTTTTCATTCAGGCGTCACAGGGATGTTCTATCTAGTGAGAAGATAAAAGGGTTAAATAAATCTAATAAAGATCGAATGTCATTCTGTTAGATGCCTATCTCCAAAAGAAGCTGAACCTTTCCTTTTCAAGCCCACATTTCCCTATGAAATGCTTACTCCTATTATGCGTGTACTCCAAAAGAGATGCTGTTTGTTGACTTTGGTGAAAGCAGGACTGGGCCTAAGAGAGTTGCCTAACTTACTTTACTATGTATTGTAAGTTCATCCCTCACTGGAACAGAGAGGCACCAGATGGGTGGTAGTGGTTTGGATGGAATATGTACCCCACAGTCGTATTTTTTCTGTTGCCTGCTCTTGATCTTTCAAGAAGTATGTTAAAGTGACTACAATCCAAGAAGGCATATTGTATATAAAATGAATGACAGCTCCTAGCACCACCAAGAAAATAAAACCCTTTGTTTATTTAAGATTTTTAAAAATACATTTGGGAGTAGAAGTCACAGAGTTATAAATGAGCTTCCCAACCACCACCGAAAAAAAAAAAAATTATAATAAAAATAGTGGCACCATATTCCCTGATAAACCTGTGCCAGAAAAGCTCTTGGGGATCAAGTTTTTGTCAGTCCCCAGCTTTTACCAATTTAAATTCTTGGCAGCATATGAAAACAAAAAGTAGAAGGTATTTGAGACTGCAAACCCTCAGGTACTAAATCTAGTGTTTCCTGGCACTAGATGAATGTTACCAGAGTTAAAACCCAGCACCATAGCACCAGATCTCCATAGCTGTTCATATTTATACTTAACAGACAAATATGTCATGCTTTCAATATCCCTTTACACTGCCAATTTTTTCTCACATTTTTTTTTCTCTGATAAAAACAAGGGTGAGAAAGTTCCATGCAATGACTCACATCAGGCTATTTTTGTTTGCCTTTCAAATGTCTAGGACACACCTTTTCCACCCTGAATGTGTTGCTTTACACTGCTTTTTGATTACCTACTTAGTAGCAAAAAAGGAGGAAGAGCACATTACCTGCCAGCTATATGTACATTGTCAACACACTACAGCAAGTTTTCCACTCTGCATAGAAAAAGACTTGCCCTTAATCTTCTGATCAGTCCGCACTAGCTTCTGTCAGCATGCACACTAAAGTTGTACTGTGACTGACTTAGTCTGCTGTACTCCTCTTAATGCCAGATATCAAGTTGAGTTTGCTGTCCAACCACACCTTCCTCATTTTCTCCTTTCCCCAAGCTATTCTCTGCCATATAAGACAGAGGATTTAAAATACTAAATTCAGGGGCACTCCAGGGCTCAGGCCTCCTTCTGCAGGAGAGACCAAGGCTTTGTATTCTGCTCCACAGGGTTGTCACTGAGAGTACAGTCACACCTGAAGATTACTTTGAAGACTGAGTAGACTGTCTGACCTGTGCCATGGAAATGACTCCTAGCAGTACAGATGATTTCAGGGCAGGCCTACAGTGCCTTCTCTAAAAACTGTCTCTGTTCTTTTTTCTAAAGTTAGGACTTTACCTTAGTGTAACAAGCACCTACGAAAGACAGGGTTTGTAATGTCTGATCAGATTACTCTATTCATTCTTTTTACACGACTTCAATTGCTATTTTTTTCCCATACATTTCCTAATCTTCAAGGACATAAAGACATAATTGTTTCCACTATAAATTAAGTCTCCTCAGAAATTGAAGGATTTGGTTCCCATTATTCCATCACCACTTTCACCTTCTGATCGTTCCATTTAAAACTGAAGTACTACAACTCACCAAAAAATGAACATAAAGTGCCTAGCTATTGGTGAAACCAGCTTATTCATGCTGTGTCTGCAAAAGTAATGATTCAACTCCATTGAATGCTACCCAAAAACATCCAAATTGACAAACATAGGGAGCAGATAAAATATCTGAAGTCACGACTACATTAGAGGTATGTAGTCAACAATTTATATTCTTGCTTCCATTCACGCATCCTCATCTCTTTTTCAAAACCATGGAACTGCCCAGAATATAAATCTAGACATTGAGTGACCCAGATAGCATCTTAGGTCCCTTCTGGAAAAAAATATTTCTTTCTACTGCTTGTATTCCCAGTATTCAGTAAGAGCCTTGATCTGCTGAAACCTCCAACAGGGAGGAAAACAGAAACACAGATTTCTGAAGGATTACATCTTTCCTTTCAAAAGGATACCTTTGGAAGCACAGAGGGGCTTTCTTCTTGGCTCTGAAGGCAGAATTTGTCTCTTTGCAATGTGCTCAGTTTCTGTCCTTTTTGCTGTCTGCCTAGAGATCTGCCCTTGTAATATGAAAAAGGGAGTGAACAGGTATGTGTGAATCTGGCTCAGGAGGGAATAAGGAGGGGAGAAAGTTTGGGTAAGAGTGGATGTTTATGTATTTTCTGTATGATACTCAGCTTTATATTGATGTCACCTATTTGGTGGACTAAACAGGAACTTAATAATCAGATCCTGCTTAAGCCATGTGCTTCCCCAGTAATTGACTCTCCCATATTGATTAAGATGTTGATGTCCCAGTGTTTCTCAGTGGTAATGTAGCTGAGAAAGGACCTTCTCTCCCTGTGTTCTCAGTACTCTCTGTTCTGCTGTCACCAGACATCCTTTAATGGATAAAGCTGTCATCCTAAAGCTAGAATGTTTTGCAGGCACAAAGATGAAATTAACTGCTCAATAATTTATGGGACATGGAAAAAACTTTACCCAACAACTTCAATTGATTGCTGTAAGTGTTTTGACTGCACTTGCCTGCTTTGCATAAAGTCAGCTACTTTGCAGAACCTGATTACCATTTACAGTAGTTTCTTGGCGCTCTTTACAACACAAGATTTTGAAGAACTTTGGCTTGTTTCAAGGGAATTTCCTGTATTATGCAGACCTGACATTTTTTCCCTTCATTGTAGATTCATGAGAAAATCAAGATCTTCAGTGAAATACAGTTGGTGAGCTTAGTGAGCAGAGATTAAACTCAAGTGACTTAGGTTGATTTGAACTATCCAGTTTTCCAACTCAGGTACCACAAAACAAGTAATCAGTGGATTATGCCAACATAGGCAGGGATGCTTTTCCCACTTTAGGTAGTTCAACCCAATAATTATTGATATATCTTGTCATTTCAGAACCCTTGAAGTGAGCTGGTGGACACAGTCCAGCTTCTGAAGATATGAGTTCCTATCACAAAAGCAGACCACACCAGTTTTACCAAGAAGGTTTATGCAGCAAGATATGTCTCTTCTCAGAATGGCATATGTTGTCATTTTGCTGGCGAAATTGACAGTGTATTGTGTATTAACTGGTAGCAACAAGAGGTTCATTCTCTGGTGATTCCAGTTCCTTTAATTAATGTCAGAGTTTTTAAAAATAAAGTGCTCCTCCTCACTGGATGCCTATTTGTAAAATGATTTTTTTTTTGGTAGTTGACATCTTTTATTACACATTTTTTTTTTAGTGAATTTAGTGCTTATGAAACACAACACATGTAATGGTTGGTTAAAGGCAGGAATAACAGAAGATGATGGACAACCTTATGAGATAATTTTTCTAATATATTTCCATCCTTCCTTATGCTATCTCTTTCTGTATTCACAGAGACATATGATGTTTCCATGGTGTATAAGTTCACCATTAGGAAAATACATTTTTAATTGTGGAAGGAAAAGTAAGGAATCCTTTATGAGTTCTGATAAGCAATCCAAAGGATTCTAGTAGAATCTGCTATCTTCTAGTGGCAGAGAAGAATGAGCATATAATTATCCACATTGGTTCAATTTTGGGCTGTCATAGCACTGTCAAATTTTCCTGTTTTGAGCCCAAGTGATTCAAATATTCTTAATTAACCCAGGTGTAATGCCATTGATCTCCCTGTTTATCGAAAGTGCAGCTTTCCAGTGAATCTTTAACATCAGCTAGGTTGTGCTGAACTTACCATAATGACTGTACAAGGAGTTGTGTCTGTAGCATTAATTTGTGCTGGTAAGATCAGATATTAGCATATCAAAGCCTGACTCTTCTAATGGGTATTGGACCTGAAGTAGTAAGAAAATGCCTTTAAGATGCTGCAAGTTCTCAACTTGCTGCTTTCACAGAGGAGCTGCTGGCTACAACTTGCTACAAGTGAAGTGACATTTTGGAAGATCTGATAAGTTTTAGGCTTGCTATAGAAAAATAAAAGTCAGCATCCAAAGAGTTAACATGTGGTTATCTAGGGCCACATCTAGAAGAAAAGTGTATATAGTCTATCCAAAGCGAAGAGAAAATCAAAACAGAATGAAGCAAATAATGAAACCATATCCAGTCATGTTTATTTGCGTTTCTCATTTCAAAGTGTTAATCCTGTGTTTCTGAGAACGTTCCTAGAATATTTCCCAGATGGAGACACAAATGCACCAGTATTTCCTGTCTCTATATACTTTATTGCCATTTATCCTCCTTTGAGAAGCTCTTTCTAAACAGTCCCTCCAAGTGGCAGGATGTGTTGATTTCCAGTTTATTGTAGTGCTCAGTAGTTCAGCACCAGCCGTCAGAATTTTCAGTAGTCTCTGCTGTTTGCTGCAGAGCCTGTTCAAAGTCCAAGCCTCTGGAAGGATCCCCAGGAGGACTACAGCTGGGCCTGCTTGGATATCAAAGTCCAAATTAAAAATTTATGCCAGTGTTTGAAAAATATCTGACCAAAATCATGATATAGATTAAATCTCCCTTGCCATGCAAGCTTATTCAACTGGGGCTTGAGGATTTATTTTTAAAGTGAAGAAAGGACCAAATAGCTGCATAAGCTGATTTGGGTCAGATGTTTGTTAGCTAAATTATCACTGGTAATGAAACCTTCTAGACCTCATAGGGAGGGTAAAAGAACTCTGGCTTTTATCTTGCTCTTTTCCTTCCCTCCTTTCTTTCTACCTTCTCACCTGACTACCTTTTTCTTTTTCCTTCCTGCCTTCCTGCCTTTCCTTCTGTCCTGCCTGCCTTTCTTCCTATCTTCCAACCTTCCTGTCTTCCTTTCTTCCTGCCTGCCTGCCTTCCTACCTCCTTGCCTTCCTGCCTGCTTTCTTCCCTCTCTTCCCTCTTTTCCTTCCCTCTCTTGTCTTTCATTTTATGTCTTTCTTTCGCTCTTCCTTTTTTCCCTTTTTTCCCCATCTCTTTCCTTCTCTTCCAATTTCCCTCCTTTGTAAGTCAGAATTCACAGCAAGTCAATTGTCCAATTCTTAGCATATAGGGACACCCATTCACACCGGAGGAAGCAAACTTTTGTACCTACCAGCACTAAAATTCAAATTGGTACATCAACAGCACGGCAGTAAGAATAAATTGCTGGAATAATTTCTTTAGTTCTGCTCTTCACAGATAAACTGAAAGCAGGCGAGCTTTCTCAGCCACCTTTTTGCAATGACTCCTCTGTGGAGGGCTATAGGATGATGCTGAGCTAACAGGGTCAAGAAGTCTAAAGTGGATGTGCTTTTAGTTGATAAATAACTTGCTTATATCTTCCTGCAATTCACTGTTTAGAGTCACTCATGACTGTTTTTGTGCTAAAATGCTAGAGGTTAAAACAGGGTGGGAGAGGGGACAGACACACATGGCATTTTTCTGTCAGACTTTACTCTGCTTTTTTTCTCCTGCAGGAAGCAGAGCTCTTAATTAAGCAAATGATTTCACAGGGATTCAGGTAGAAAAGTTATCCCAGTGAGATCCACATCGCAATAGTGGATCAGCAGAGTTGGTTTGGTTTGCTGCTTTTCTTTAGAAGAAATCCTGGAAGTTTATGGAGAGCAGTTATCCTTCACCCCAAAAGCTTGTAAGATCACAGAATTCCCCAGACTTGGTCATGCTCCATAAGAAGTCTTTGTAATCTTTGCATGAGTGGCTTTTGTTTGTTTTGAATGTACCTCCCACTAACTACATTTGCCACTCCCTAGTTCTTATGGTGAAAAGGAGAGCAATTGATTGCTATCCACCTCCTCTGTGTCACCATGATTTTACAGATAAAAGAAGGAAGGGATCCAAGCTTACGTGAGAATAGTACTTGCAGGCCATATGTGGGGCTCAGAGTAGACAAGCAGATATATCTGCCCTACAGCTATATCTAGAAAAACAAAGCACTCTGTCCCACGGAGTAAGCATAGCACCCAGACCAAAAACCTGTAGCTCCTTTTGTGTACTCTGTGCCAAGCCCGTGGGGGCTTTGCTGTTCTCCTGCTGGGTGCACAAGGGCAAGGAAGAATGTGTTGCCATCATACTAGGGGTCTGCAGGGCTTTCTGGCCACCAGAAAGGGTGCCTTGGGGCTTTTCATCGAGGGCAATGAAGTTACCATAGAGAGGAGGAAGAGTCACCAGAAGCATGTGCAAGGAACATCAGTGAATTGCAGTTTGAGGCCCTTCAATAGGAGTGTTGTTCAAAAGGGTGCATAGGTTTCTGACCTTAGTCCTTAATGCGGTGGACCTGAGAGGAGAAGCACTACCACCTGCTCCCTCCTGTGACCACCTGCCACTGCTAGCCACCCCTGCACGCCCTTACAAATGTTGCCTGGAGACCAGAAGCAAACAAGAGCATCCAGGCAGTTCCCTGCATGGTACATGTTTGCACTGCTGTGTATGGAGTCTCATCTCACCAAGTACCCCTTCAGCAGTGGCAGGTGAATCCGATATGCTCTGGAGGGTGGAAAAATGAAGAGTGAAAAGAGGTCTTCTGACAGCCTTGTGGTTTCTGGGGAGGTTTTTCAATTATTATTGTTAAATTTTTATAAAATGTAGGATGTACTGTGCATTTCCTCTTCCTAATCATGCTCTCTAACCAGCACATGGGCAGAGACCCAGCCACCCCTCAGGTGGCCCAAACCTGTGTGGCAGGGAGAGCTCACAGCCCTCAGTTTGTGTACTCTGCTGCTGCAGACACATGAGAATGGCGCCTCTGGGAAAATCTCTTTGTCTCTCACATGCCTCTGAGGGCCAGAACACAGGCAGTGTTTATGTTCCCTGTCTTTCGCTGTAATCCGCCTCAGGCTGGAGCCCCAGCAGGGCCCCTGGGTGTACTGAGCCTGGCTGGACACAGAGGGTTTCCAGCTGGCCTATGCAGGCTGGGGTGGTCTGCCCTCCATGTCCACCAGCAGACCTTCCCCCAGCCTCAGCCAGTCCCCACGAGTGAGGGATAGGTGGTGGGAAGCGATGTCTCTGCTGTCTTCTGGGCCCTTGCCAAACTGAAGATGGCTGAATACAAAAGAGGTGGGGGCTTGCCTTATGCACAGTGACCGTGTCCTGGCTTTCTTGAGCCAGCTCCCAGTGAGAAAGGACGGTCTGCTTTTAAATTTCTCTTGCTTTTTTGGGCCTCCTCGTAGGGCAGGGAGTTTCTGGAGACCTGTTAAAGCGTGGGTTGGCTTTAGGGCTTTCTGCTAGCTAGTAGCCTCTCTCTATGAAGCCAATTCAGCTTGCTTGCACTTCACAATGAGAAGAGGTTTCTTCACATGACAATAATAAAGTATTTTTGCACTTTATAGCATGTGTCTCCTCTCTGGATCCTAGCCCTTGGGGAAGTGCTTTATTCCTGTAGTTTTTCTCCCTTCTCTTCCCCTCCTTTCCACACAGCACTTGAAGGGCCCATGCCTGGTGCACGTTCTGCTTTTTGAGTAAATTGCTAGTTTTTGTAGGGAGAGGCAGAGTTCAAGGACACAAGCCTAGTAGGACTATTGCATAAAGAATTTATATTGGTTTGTAAGAACACAGAGCAAGGCAGATGACAAAGACATTAAAGAGGTAAAGTGGGAAAGACTGGGTATTTGATGCACCCATGTTCTTCTTACAATTGTTTGAACAGGAGTGGTTGTCCCTGGAGGAAACAGGGCCCTTATTGCAGAGAAGGGAAGGAAATTATCCAGTCTCCCCCTCCACCATACGTGAAAGGTAAAAAATACATTTAAAATTATATTTTTCTTATTTCCAAAATGGGTATAGAGGTAGGTTTGCTGCAGTAGAGAAGGGAAATCTAGTCCAGAGGATCCTATACATGTCAACAAGAGGTACAGATGCCATGAAGTCCTTCTGATCACCCTTTTCTTAGGACTGCCTTCTGTGGCATTGTTGGGACTCCTGTACCAGGGGGCATGTCATTTGCACAAGAGTTTGACTCAGCAGGAGTATGATGTGGCCACTGTGGACAAGGCTGTCTGAGTGTTCCTCCAAGTCAGCTTTTTGGTCTCTACATTGCAAAGATTGCTTCTTCTGATCATAAGATCACCAATGCAGCCCTGCAGTGTGGGTGGGATAGAAATGGGAGTGTTGCCTACAACCCCACCAGAGTGGGGATGGACCCAGAGGTGAACACTCTTGATGGACCCAGAGGTGAACAAAGCCACTTCTCTTCTTTGTCTTCTCTACAGACTTTAACAGTTATTGCAGACTTTCTTATTGTCCCTTCTTACCTAAGCTTAGTGGAAGTCAGCTCTGAAACTCCCGCTACTGTCTCAGACTGTTTACCATTAGTTCCACAACTTTGCTGAAGAACTGACTTACTTCTCCTCATCTTTCATGGTCCTGCAGTCTGCTACATATGGAAACATAGAGTCACAAGGCAAATCTTTATATATGTATGGGGGTGGATAGAAGGGGGAAAAAACTCTTTCCCACTTGCCCAAATAGCTTAAAAGAGGGCAGCTGACTAAAACTGGTCACTGGCAAGAATGAGCTTACAAGGATAGAATAGGAATGAAGAATATTGCTTACCAAAATAATTTGTGGTAATGAGCAGGTGAAAAATACTTTGAATTTTCAGTGGGAGAAAGTTCTCTTCTTGTTGGATTTTTTCAAGATAGCTCTGCTCACCTTTCAGCATGTCCTGGTGTTAAAGGATGCAGAAGACTTTTAATTATAAGACTTGAGATATCTCTCAACATCTTTATTATTACTCATAATTTCCTGAGATCACTCATAATTTTGCCTTTTGAGCGTGTTATTTTCTGTTATTTTTCAAAAAACCTAAGGAAGTTAAGCCATCCTCCACTGGAAACCTGTCTTTTTTCTTCACTCCATTTGGATAGAAGACAGATTGGGTTGCATCAGTAGTCAAAGACCAATTGAGCAATTGATCAAAAGCATGCTCGGACATCCATGTGTTGCAATCTTCTCATATCATTTCATTCTCTTCAGGAGTGTCTCACACTTCTCACACTGCTCCTTACCTCAGCTTTTATATCTGAGCTGCCATCATATGGTGTAGAATATCCCTTTGGTCAGTTTGGCTCAGCTGGCCTACTTGGGTCTCCTCCCAGGATCTTGCCTTCAGCTAAGGAAGGAACGTTACATGGTTGGTGCTGTGCTCAGCAGGAGCCAAAACACCAGTGTGTTATCAACACCCTTTGAGCTACCAATGCAAAGCAGAGCACTGTGAGGGCTACTGTGGGAAATGAACTCCAGCTCAGCCAGATCCAATACAGTACCCTTGCCAATGCAGAGCAACTCCACTGATGCCAAAGTGTGGGCCTAAAAGCTGTCTGTCTGCGGCCTAAGCAGGAGTTTCATTTATGTCCAGCATGAGAAAAAGTTGCATCTAAACTGGGTTTCCGACGGGGGGCTGTGCATAAAGAACCAGAACAATTACACAATTCTGAACCAAAGCACAGGCACAAGTCTAAGCTGCTTTAAGAACTGTGATAATGCAAATTTGTAACTATTCCTTTACTGATGGCTGTGTAATTTTTATTTTTTTTAAACTCCAAAGTGTCCATAGCAAAGATTTGCTGGTTCTGATGGTAGGTGGGATGGGCTTCTCAACATTTACTCCTGAGACTTCTGATCCATAGATGTAGAATGCACAGGAACATCATCATAGGTGATAATCACGTTATCCAAGACTCCCTCTTCCAACATAAGGGGGAGTTTCCGTTGATGCAGCATGCACAAAGTGTCCAATATCTACATTAGTCTTTTGTTTAGGTCCTCAGGGACCTGAACTTCTCCAGCTTCAACTAAATGGTATCTTAGCAAAGTGGGTCAAAGCTACTGAAGATAATGATATATTACACAGCTATTGAGAGCTTACAGAAACTTCTGATTTGGACTCTTCAGTCTGGACTAAGATTGAAGACCTGCACAAGAGATGTTTATGCGTAGAGACAGGAGCTGCAGCTTCATAGTAAATTGAAGAAGAGCAAATGGAGAATGGAAGGAATGAGAGGAGTATGGAAAAAAGTTTGAAAGCAAGATGAAGAGGAAGAGTAAAAAGACTCCACAGGATCAGACAAAATCTGATAAACTTTGACAAAAGCCTCAGCATACTTGGAGGTGTTTTCTAAACCTTCTAACCTTGTAACATTTTCCCATCATAGCCCAGAGGTGAAGTGATTTATGAATATTCATGCTTACATGGTTCTCTGTGATCATCTTGATAAGGTAAATATATCACCCAGCAGGAAGCTACACTACACACTTCTCTCCTTCCTGAGAGAGAAATTCAGTGTTGTGGGCTCCAGCTATCCCTTTCTGACATACACAGGGCATGCAGTTTAATTCTTCATTAAAAAATGTCCCATTGAGATGTTTAAACACAGATCTCCCTGTAAGGGTGAATGCATTGAATTGCCCTCCATCCAATTCTTCTCCATTTAATTGGTATAAAGCAGCTTCCCCTTGGCTACTTCCTCCCTTGAAATTACATAAGTAGCCTCACTAGAAAGGCATAGGTAAATATTTTACACTGCATACCACGGATTAGGAGCATAGCTCCCATTAACTGGAGTTGGAATCACTTGACTGTTTTCCCCCTCACACTGTGTTAGAAACATACCCTACAGGACGGAGAGACTGGGCTCCCAAGTGCCACCTTACGAAGAAGGTGCGGAACACTTTCATTTAATACTGCATGTGTTTCCATTAGCAGAGTCAATTGCTCTCTGTCCTCAGTTTTAAGACTCCCTGTTTGTCTCTATTACAGCTCTGTTTCCAAATGCCTGCCAATCCTCCACAGTCCTTCCATCTGAGCCTGCAAAGTTTTGATGATACAACACTACAGCATCTTTGCTTTCATTTGGTTTGAAATTTGTGATCGCAATTACAGATGTGCTGTACACTGAGCATTTCTATGGGCTTACTGCTGCTTGGGAAAGCTTATATACCCAATGTATTGTCAGTTTGGGGTGGCAGCTTAAGGGGTGTCAGTAGAGCAGAGGCCTGAGTATCCTGAAATGTGCAAAGCACAGGTGACTACTTTGATTCAGAGTACCACCACAATTGTCCACACTGGCATGGCTCCTATAGGGTGGAAAATTTATGTATCTGTATAAATACTAATCAAAAAACTGGAACACATTAATCAAATATGCAAAAACAGAGCTGTGGAAATATACTGAACACTGTGGTCTGTTACTAATGGTGTCTCTGGTACCTGCATGGCTATGACGTATCTACTTGTCAGATACCAGTTTTCCTCTTTTACACCTATGTCCCTTGATGCCAGCACACTTTGTCTTTCCAGTACTCTTCCTGACTGGGAAATTTTCAGAGAAAATGGCCTGTTCCAAATAGTGGGGTGAGATTTTGTCACGGCAGCTAGCAACAAACTTGAATTTCCATTTATGAAAAAATCTGAAAGTTTTTTTTAAAAAATCTAATTGAAAAGTAAAATTTCATTTTTATGTAACATTTTTAAAATAATAATAAAAAAAAAACCATAGAAGAGTTTTATTCCAAAAATGTAAAAATCCACAATAACTTAAATGAATTCTCTGCTTTATATTTTGAGCTCAATTAAAAATTACAGATTAGACTTATTATTTGTATGAATGTGTGAGCTGAAAAAAAATTTTTCAAAGGCAGAAAACATCAGAGAAATATTTTTACTCAAACAGCATGATGTGTGTCAACTTTACCAAACAGCAACAGTGAGCAAAATAGTTCCTTTTACCATTTTTTCTACAAAACTTGACTGAATTAAGCCTCTTCTTCAAAGGTGTTTTCATTTTTTAAACCAAATTCCTTAACAAACAGTCTATTAATTATTTTCACCAGCTTGATTCAGATCACAGGTGCTATGAAATTCTATACATGAACCAGTTTCAACACAAGAATCTTTGCTACCTCCTTCCTGATCCTGTCTTTTGTTTTGAGTTCTTTGCTAATAAGTAATGAAAATGTTACAGCCTTACAGCTTGTTTTGTGGTTGCAATTACGTAATCATTATTAATGAAGCAACAATGTCAAAACTGTGTGAAACCAAACTCACATTTAAGCACTTACAATAAACAGATATAAAACAACAGATGTCTCAGTTTTTGTTCTCCAGTGATTTCATCCCTTGTTAAAAAAAAAGGTCTGATTTAAAAAAGAAAAGGGCTTTTCTCAACTCTTGCAAATTAATTGAATCCAGAGCTTGGTAATACAACTAAAGAGTTCTCTTTTTTTTTTCTTTTTTTCCTCTCAAAATTTGTTTGTGGGGATGCTTTTATTCAGTAAGCAATAAATTCATTTCAAAGCAATCCAGAAATGCTAGGAAGGCAATGGTGTAGTGGTCATCTGCCCCAGCTGAAGTGTTACCCCTGATAGCAATCAGAGATGTAGCAGAAGTGCCAGACTTGTGTTGTGAGTTGAACACCCTGAAAGGATTTTAGGACAGAGGTGGTTTCTGTCCATGGTTTGTTCAGGCAGTTGGTACTGGTCAGTCACAAATGTTGGTTCAGATTTCGATCAGAATTTGTCAATAGGTACTGAGAGGTGTCTAGATCTGCGGAACCTCAAGAAACCAGCACTTGGTTTTATGCAAACATCAAAAGTCCAGATGTTTATTTGAACCATCCACATCTGTTGAGTCTGGGCTGGATATTTAGCTGGAATAGGTTTCCCTGCAAGATTTCATAGACTTCATAGCTGAACTTGCAGCCAGAAATACCACAGCTTCTTTGGTATTTGAGCAGTTTTTATTCCAGTGCTAACTAGGCATGTGTTACATTTAATGAGAGGGTGAGATATGCAAAAATTTTGCATAAAACTTTGCAAAAATCCAGATCTAGTCAACAGACACTGTGAAAAATAAAATACATGATAGAAAATGAAATCTGTAGTAGCAATTTGTGAAGAAAAAAAATCAGAATTTGAACAGTTTTTATTTCTCTGAAGAATAAAATTCAATCTACTGTTTACCACTAGCAAATCTTTGGAAAATTTTTTTTTGGAAATAAAAAAAAGCATAGAAAAACACCACCAATTTTTAATTTTTATTGAAAGACAGTGCTCAAATTTAAGATTTGAAGAATACTTTATTTTTCAGTCCCTCTGGCACTGGAACAAGTGCAAAACAACTGTCTGTGCACTTTATTGCAAATCTTGCACAATTTTAAACACACAAACCAAGGTTCTTGCAAATTGCATTTTGAGAATATAGCACATTTATGCTTACAGCACTATAAGCAATGACAAGATGTTTTGAACAATCTGTTTTCTCAAATTAGATTAACATCACAGAGCAGCACAATCTGCTCATTGATACCAAAGTTACAAAAAAAACACCAGTGTTTTGTGTCCTCCTTCACAACATTGCTTCAGCAATAGGCATTCACTGTCTGTGTCATCATGAAGGATGTGATGCACTTTTAGAGCTGCTATTCTTTAGAAGAGACACCAGGCTCCACACAGCTCTGCTGATAATCAAGTAATAAAAATATAGGCAGCAATTGAGGGTCCTTGCCAGCACTGTGCTTTCTGATCACACAATGCAATGCATGCAACCCACTTTTAAATGTGATGGGTGAAAAATCTGCCTACAACATTCATCTGCTCTTAAGTAGTAGTACATAATGAGCCTTAAGTCACCACTTCAAAGAAAAAAAAAAAGTGTCACAAAAAGGTTTACCAGTAAAGAAGATTTGCTAATAGCTAAAGCAATCTTTTTGTGCACAGTACCCTTGAATCTTTTCTGGGGTAATAGAGACTTTCTTACCATAGCTGAAAGTAACAATAACCTTTCCCTTCTGTGCAGCCGCTATTACAATCGTATCAAGCCTGTGCACTGTATAAGTACTCTCGTCTTCACATTTATGCTGTTAATCCCAGGAACTACCAATTAAACTTCCTTCTAAATTTATTTATTACAAACTTTCCTCTACAAAGCACAATTTTTATTATGTGAGACAGCAAAACCAAACCCCAGGAAACTGATATTGGAAGTTTAGTTGTAACAACATGAACATACATGACTGTTTTGTTTCACTGGGTTTTGTACATTATAATTATATTTGCAAAGAAATTCCTTGAAAGAATGTGTTGTGTTGAATGACTGCTTGCAAACAACTTTGGAACTATGCAACTTTGACTTACAGGCTACAGGGTAAAGGTTAAAATCATGAGCTTTGTTGTCCTGTTGGTAGCAGTTCCTTTTGAAGCTTCCTGCTTCCAATGAAAGTGATATACAGTAAAATACACAAATCTCAGTGTCTTTTATTGTGTTTGTAAAGGAAAAAAAAATATTAATTCCCCAACTTCTAGTGTTTGATCAATCTTCTATAGATAATGTGAGCAAGAATCTGACTGTTCTTGCACACAGAAATGAAAATGAAGCTATTCTCAAAAGACTTATTTGCATGCATAGGTAATGTGCATACAGAGAAGCTCGCTGGCTATTTGCAGATTTACATAAGGAAGTTTGGGTGTTGTGCAGGCAACTATTTATTTGTGCAAGATGGAAGTCCTGTATAATAATCCAGGTTAGAAAAACTTGGTCTTAGAGAGATTTTGTTAAACACTTTGGCATTGCTGTTCTAATGACTTGTAGACATTTCATAACAACTCTTTTGAAATGAGAAAAAATTAAAAAGGCTCTTGTAACTACCATGGGAACCTACTGCATGAGACTTTCCACTCCTATAAACAACCTGTATTTTATTGCCTTTTACATTAAAAAAAAAAAAAAAAAAAAAAAAAAAAAAGAAGTATGCTTAAAGAATTTACTGAAATTTTGTAATACCAGGAATTATGAGTGCCCTGGCAAAGTGGAAACTTCAGAGCTACTCAAACTGTAATGTTGGAACGTTTGCTTACCCCCAAGCAAAGCCATGAACAGCATCTATTCTTTAGGATGGTGTCTGGGGCAGACCTTGCAGATCAAGGCACAGAGCAACAGTCAGTGGTGTGAGCCACTGTGCTGTTAATCAGCAGAATTTGCATTTATATGTAGCTAAAGAATTACAGCTGCTTCATACAGTGGGTAATAAATGAGCAGGACAAAACAAACGAACATAGTAGTCCATTCCTGCTCTACCCCAATCCCTGGTATTAATTATCCAGTCTCTTGCAGCATGTCAGTCCCATTAACTTGAGCTTGGGATTTTTGTGTGGAAGTCTTTGTGACAGTTGCATCCCAGAGCAAACACACTGGTGACATAAGCCGCAGCCAAACAAATAACTGGAGTGTTTCAGAAGTTGTGGGTAGTCTAACTTCTAACATGCTCTAATTTGCTCCATCTCCTCTTTTAATCTGACACCATCTCAGTCACACAAACCATACCACAGCTTTCTTTTCCTTCAACACAGAATGTTAAAAATACTAGATGTCAAAATATGGAATGAAAGGTACCCCTTTTCAGCCATTTTCTAGGAAGGTTTGGCCGCTATTTCACTACTGAATTTGACCTAGATGCACCCATGGCACATGTACCTGTCTCCACTGCTTCTGTTTTTGCTGTGTATTTTCCAATATGTATTTTTTCATTGTGATGGTTGGATGCATCTCACAGGAACCCCAGGTAGCAGAAAGCCCTTTCTTATACAAAGCTCAAATGGAAAAAATCCAAGTTACCTTCTAAACACTTTAAAATAACACTTTCTAATGCTCCTTATGAGTGATATTGACACATTTACAATGTTGATTTAAAGTGTAGAAGGAACACAGTTCTTCCTGACACCACAAATGTAGTCACTGGCCCACCTTGTCACTGGACCCACACAATGAAACGGCTGCCAGCAGATCTTGAGTGCCAGGTACATAAAAGTCAGCAAACAGGCAGATGGTGAAGAAAACCTTCGAATGTTCTCTTGCTTTCTGCCTCTCTAGAGTGGCGTCACAGTCAAGATCAAACACTGATATTAGAGTTCCTGAGATGTATGGTCCAACAGTTCCTGAACTTTTTGTGAACCATTTCAGACCAAGTTTGCTGTACCAAGGTGCATGCTAAAGACCTCCTTCATTTCTTTACCCTGTCCTTCATTCACAGTTCTTTGCTGGAACTAATCTGACTGTAAAGGTTTGTCAGACTTCAGAAGTTCTAATTTCTCAGTCACCTGGTCTGACATGGTCCTGATTTTCTTCAATATTTTGTCTTCTACCTCTGGGAAATTTATGTCTGTTCCTGGCATTTGTCTCCCATCTTCCTTTGTGAACACAGAGGGGGGAAATTCATTTAATTTCTTTCTCTTTTTTTTTTCCTTTTTTTTTTTTTTCCTTTCTTTCCTTTCCACAGTGAAGTCTTCTTCTGTCAATAAATTACTCCTTCTACATCTGGAGGCCAAAAGCCTGTTTTTATCCACCCCTATGTTTCTTATGTTTCGTTTTTGTTTGTTTGCTTGTTTGTTTGTTTGTTGGTTGTTTTTGGTGAGGTTTTGGGTTTTGTTTGTTGATTGTTATTTGGGGGGGATTGAGTTTTTTGTTTGTTTGTTGGGTTGTTTGGTTGGTTGAGGGTATTTTAAGCCTTATTAATCTTTATCTATTTTGTATTCTTCAGGTTTTGTTTTCTTATTTTGGTTTATTTTTTCTGTTCAATCCTTTCCATAGTGCATTCTGGACCTGATTTTTAAAATCTTTTACATGTCCTGTCTTCACGTCTGATTAGTTTTTCATTTCCTTGTTCTTTATTAGGTGTTGGCAACTCAATACTGTAAGTGGCATTTTCCTCTTTTCTCTCCCTTCCCTCATTCCTAGGCTGTGCTGAACCACAGCCCAGAATGATGTCAGGAGAGCATTTAGATACCTTTCCAAGATTTGATACTGACTGCTGTGCTCATTAAAGGTCTTACGATATATTTTGCAAGAATGGGTGCATTAACTGTTGCATTCTGGACCAACTCCAAATGGAATGATTACTTTCTGCCTGCCCAGACTTCCCATACAGTTTCGAAGGGATAGATTAATCTCTACTTGAACTGTACCATTGCATTACTATCAGTATGTACCACTTTCCACACCAAAGGTGACTGGACAGAGACTATTTTTCTGTTATAGGAGAAATTTCACAGTGCAAATATTTTTGGAAGGAAGTACTGATTTTCATTATTATTCCATTTTTTAATTCCAATGATATGTAGACAGAACTCTTGCATAGTCAGTGTTCAGACTCAAGGTAGTTCTTTCCTCCTCTTCCTTCTCCATCCCCAAATGGGACATATTGCTTAACAGTGACATGCACCATCCCTATTTTCTGCTCTTTACACTCTTGCTAGCAGTTCAGATGATGTCCAAGTGAAGCTGTTTACATCTACCAGTGCAAAACCACCTTCAGATAGTAGCACTTCTTGCAGTGGTCTCCAGTTACATGTCTTTAAAAGGAGCTGCAGTCTTCATAGAGGGCTTTCAACTCAAAAGATGCATCCCATGACTTAATGTATAGGAAGTGTTTGCAGAGGTGAGGGAACAGTAGGAGAAGAAAGCACACTGAGGTGTAAAGCTTGTGTATCAGTCCATATAGTATAATTGAAAGCAACAAGTTGTTTTCTCAGAATAGGTGTTAGAGAAAGGCTGTGTGAGTGACAAGAAGCAGAGAGAAAACATTTCTAGGAGTGCTGAAAGCATTCCTTAAGGTCAAGAGTGAACTAATAAGGTAGCAGTTTATTTAGGTTCAACTCCCATGACTGGTTTGTGACCTTTCTGCTCTTCTTTATTGTTCTAAAATAAATGGACAAAACTGTTCCTTTCTGAGTTCCTATTGTTACTAAGAGCCACATTCTGTCTACATGGCTTTCACCATGAACTGACTGGAGGGCAACTTGTGACTCACCCCAGATGAAGAAGTTTTCTATTACAAAGTCCTTGACTTGCTTTTCACTTGCTTCCACAGTGTAGCATTTTGACTTTTGAGTTGTTAAAAAAGAACAAACTTCTTCTCATACTATTTCCCCCTTTCCTTTTTTCCTTTTGCTAACCTTGCTGAACTCATGACCTGCTTTACTTTTCTGCCCCAGCATTATCTAAAGCAACCAAGTGATCATGCAAGACCTTTGCCTGATCACTGTCTACGGACTTTCATTTTTCACGTGTTTTTCCTCCCATTCCTTACAGCCTTTTATTAGCTATTTCTCTATTTTGCACCTGCTCACCTATCTTGCTACTTTATTCCCTTCTGCTCTTGTGTGCATAACACTACTTTCACAGATATATCTTCGGACTCTTCTCCCTGCGAGCTTGAACTCAGCACTATAGTTGTTTCTGTTCCTCACTGTATGTAGCTTCCAGATAGTCCCTTTCAGCCTTTTACCTGTACTAATTTTGTGTTGTTCTCCCATGCCTAAACTATGGTTGATCCCTTTGTGAACAATTTTTTAAGGATTACTAGTTGCAAAAATAGCAAGATGAAAAAAAGCATTTGCATGCTAAACCACAAGGAGTTTTAATCCCCCGAATTTCTCTTCCTAAGAAGGCTCAATTAAAAAAATGTGATTTGCAAACAGACCCTGTGATCCTTCAGTTCTCTAGATAGCATCCGTGTGGCCATTTTTGTTTTGGGTATTCTAAGATCTCCCTGACAGAGAGGTTCAATGCTGATTGTCATACACATCAGCAGTTTAGATGAAGGGTTTTTAACAAATTCCAGGCTCAAGCCGGCAGGTTGGTGCATTTGATTTTTTCTCTCTCCCTCCCCCCTCTCCTCCCTCTCCCCCTTTCCTCCCTCCCTCCCTCCCTTCATTCCTTCCTCCCTTCTTTCCTCCTTTCCCCCTTTCTTCCTTCCTCCCTTCCCTCTAAGCCTTGAAAACAACAATCAAAAGCAGCACCAAAATAGAATATGGAGTATATTTGTATATTTGTACCAAGACTGAAGATCTGTTTTACAGTATCTTAATTTCTGCTTGGAGTAATTGTTTATATAATGCATAGTGTGATCAGATGTTTCTTTAATGCATTCACAATTACTTGGCTTATTTTACATAGTGAAGTATCATACTATACCATATCTCATCACCTTTATAGTGAACATAACACAATACTGGAAATTAAACATGACAGTTAAATGGCAAAAGACAAATACTTGTTTCTAAATCAAGAATAAGCTATAAACTTAATTAGCATCTCTCAGCACTTTCCAGGTTTTATTTACAAACTTGCTGGGTCAAATTCTTTGCTCAGTTGTAACCATGCAACACCTATTGTATATGTTTGAGAGTTAATTTTCTGCTGTGTTAGCACTTCATTTTTGTAGCCAATGTCAGCTATATTCCTTTCCAAGGTGCAATGGCAGAAGATGAAATGTGATTAAGATGGAGATTGAGGCAGAGGTATATTGGAGACATCAGTGTAAGGCATGTGACTGGAAGCAATGAAAGAAGAAAATGTGGTTGAAAACACATTTGAGGCTGAAAGACTCTACCCAGTCTCACAAGTTAAGGGATTTATGAATGAAAAAGGGATATGTCTGAAGGGACTGGTATGAGCAAAGGGACTGCTCCATGGCAGTCTTTCTCATGCATCCAGCATTTATGCAGTGGCAGTGACTTCTGTGGCTGACGTTGGCTGTGTTCTTATGCTCATTTTGAAGATGAATGACCTCTAAGTCTATGCTCGCCAGTCTCTGAAGTTCTCTTTTCAGAGTCCACACTATTACAGGATAAATCCTACTGGAAGGCAATAGGACATAGAGTGTGGTGTTGTTGGGGTGTGTCTGAAAAAGTTAACCTGAAAATCTAGGCCATCACCTGGCTGTGGTGAGGTTGCATATGTGTGTGTGATAGTGGGTGTTGCTATTTATCTTCATCTACCAACACCTATGAGCCTTGTTGTGTCTTGTAGATTTTTCTTCTGAAACTTCAAACTGCCCTGCCCCTGAACAAACCAAAGCCTGCAAGACAGGCTGTTTCCCTATTGTTCTCTGTCAAATGTACAATCCTGTGGGAAAAGGATGCAATAAACCCATGGAAAATCTTGAGGATGGAGTATTGGTACATGCTTCTTATGGGGAAATCTGTGTATCTATAATAATTTAAAAGCATAGTGAAAGGGTGTAAGAACTCCTTTCACCATACTCCCTTACCCTACCTATTATTTAAAGTGTATGAAAAATACAGCCATTCTGGCTCACCTTTCAGAAGGGCTCTGTCAAAACAGGTGACATTTTTAAACATGTGCTTTCTGTTATATATAATGTATTAATAAAGGGTTTTGGCTTCAGTGTTTTCCTGGAAAGGGACTATTAAAAAAAACAGAGGGAAGGGTTCTGGTGAAATGCAAAATTGCCACCTACCCTACATTTTAAAATCTAAGAAAATATAAAAACACAGCCCTGCATAAGGAAGAGCAGTTAAACTGCAAGGCATGTAAAAATGCTTGCAGAAAGGTTTGATCTAAGCCATTATTGTAGTTCACTGAGGAAGATGAAATAATTACTTTTCAAAAACAAAAAGGCAAAGGCACAATACCAACTGAAGTACACATAGTATGTGTACTTACAATATTTTTTCAAGAAGGCAGAAAGGGTTTAACTGGCAGTTGTTTTCTTTTAAAACACTTCAGGTCTGTATTTATGATAGGTTAAAAATTCTCAGTAGCTATCTTGTTGTGTGACAGGAGTTTACAGCATTAGTTTCACCAGACAAGGACTGGTGGAGTAAAATTAGTCATGTATGTAAATTATAATCATGCTGAATAGTTGTATGTGCTCATTTGGGCATTTTAACAGTGTGTGATGTTATCCTCTCTGCAGGACTAATAAGCATTAGCCATAATGAGGTCAGTCAGTCAGTCAGGCATTATCATGGGATTTAATTGGGACACTGGTCTCTGCTGAAGTGAAAATTAATAACTTTTGTCAATGTTCTGGCGAAATGTTCTGTCTTATTAAACTATGAGGGTCAATTAGAAAGCATTATGTAATAAAGTCCCCAGCAGCAGAACTCAAATTGAGTTATACCACAGTCATTATTCCAGGACGATTGCATTTGAAAATGGAAAACCAGCGTGCCATATGGAGGGTGCGAGTTATATTTACAAGCATTGCATGTTAAAGCTTCGGCAAGAAGGAAACAATTAAATGTAATACTGAAATAAATCAAAGCACTGAAAGTGCCATGTTGTGCCAGGTGCTTAATATAGCCAGCATACCCCTGGATGAGACTAGGCAAAATGGTACCTGTTTATAAGCCTTGTTTGGGTTCTGTCAGACAACATCCTCCCACTGGATTGCTCCAATGATTCAAAGTCTGGGGCACACCTGGAAGGCTCAGCCAGGCATGTTGACTCATATAAATAACAGTTTATTGTATGGCTATTAAGACCACAGATTGCTTTTATTAAAGTGCAGTTATCATGATACAACAAATTAAGAACTTTTAAAGCATGTTTAACGGCCTCAGATATTCCCTGTTCAGTCATATTTTACAGTGCTTTGAATGGGGGAGACACAAAACCTCTGTCAGTACTGGTGTCTTAGGAGAATGCCAGTAAATATGCAGAGAGACCAAGAAGGAGGCAACAGCATTTTATAGGGACAGTGACAAGTTCAGACACCTGTTTTATCTGTCCCTCAGAGGAAGGCACAAACTGTCACTTTACTTTTTCTAAGGATTCCCCCGTAACAAAAAAGTTAGTCGTATGTCATGCTAAGCACCTTTTTCTCCAGAATTTACATCTCAAACACAGCTGGAAATCAGTAGAATCATGTAATCACAGAATTGTCAAGGTTGCAAAAGACCTCTGAGATCATTGCATCCTACCAATAACCTAACACTGCCATGTTCACTGTAAACTATTTCTCCAAGCACCACATGCCTTTTGAACACTTGGGGATGGTGATTCTACCACATCCCTGGGCAGTCTGTGCCAACCACCATTTCAGCAAAGAAATTTTCCCTGATATCTAAACTAAACCTCCTCTAATGCAAATTGAGGCCTCGGAGTACTCACATGTTGAAGGTCTGCTCATCCTCTACTCATCTACCCAAAGACTCTCTGTGAGTACATGCCAGAGCTGTGCCTCACTTGGGGTGGCAGTGGGCATGTGTACCCCAGCTTCCTTCTGCAGGCAGAGGCTACCAGTGCCCCTGCTCGAGAGCACACTGCCAAGCAGAGCTGTCCCTCAGTGGCTTCCTCCCAGATTTCTGCATGACAAGGGCTACCTGCATGGTGCAGCCCCAAGGTTCAGCAGAGCCCTGCACTGATCCCCTCAGCATCAGCTCCAACAACCCAGAGGGCTCATGGCCTCCTCCTCTCCTGCCAAACCAAAGCGAGCTAGAGTCTCCCAGGATGTGTCTTCCAGGAGTTGATGGACCTCCCACGTGCTCTTGCACTGCAGGAAAGTGCAAGTCTCCCTGAAGTGAGACACTGTACTGGAGAGCCATCCCCAATCTGACTTCCTATTATTATTCACACATGTTAGGACGATTTTCTAAAGTACTCATTTTTTGGCCTCACACAGCTCTCACAGATTGCAGCAGCAGATCTTGCCCTGGCTTTTGCAGAGCAGTGAAAGAATTGTGCAAGGGCTATGCATTTCTTGGAGCCCTAGTCCTGAGGGCGAGCTCTGATCTCAGCTTCTGATCCTTCCATAAGGGTTATACCATTCTCACTGGAAGGATGATTTTTTTTTCATCTGTAGCTTTACAGTCCCATAGGACTTTACTTGATTATTGCCAGCAGTGTGGGCTAGGTTAATTTTTACTGTGGGTTTTAAATAAGCTGAACCAAACTTCTGTTTCATTTAAAACTGCTCAATTAGGGCCAAGTATGTGCTTTCCAACTTAGCTGTAAACTGACAAGCAAAACCAGGGAAGATTTTTCCCTCACTCATTCCAGTTTGACAGCAGCATGGTTTACAATGACTATTTTCGTGTTGCTTCTGATTTACACTGGTGTGAGAAGAGATTTAGGCTTGTTAGCAACCCATCCCTCATGGAGTAAGAACATTTTGCTACTTAGATCAGAGCAGCTGAGAATGTCAATATATTTTATAAGCATTTATGAATAGAGTCTCAGTGCTAGCCTCAGGAGGTCCTCATTGGTGGATAAAGGTCATCAGCTAGACAGTTAAGAAGTACCTACTAACTTTGGACACTATTTTTTAATTGCCCAACTTCATATCTTACAGTTTGGAAAGAATCAGGCATCTCTTCATCTCTCCTCCTGATCATGACTGAGACTGCCAAAAAACCCTCTGTCAGGGCCCCAGTGTGTTGGTGAATGTCCTTGACAGCCAGGATGTCCCCAGCCAGGAACTTGCTCTGGCAGGACTGGTCCTGGTGCTCAGAGCTGGCCATATGCAGTTCTGTGCCTGAACCACAAGACTGTGCTTTCTCCCCTTTAAATACTGCAGGATAGCGTGTCAGCTTTTCTCTCTCTCCCGCCCTTTGTAAGTCACCTTATCTCTTATTTTCCTTCCTGGACAGGAATAACATATGTAGAAGGTCTCTGTTGCTGGCAGGCATGGCTGCGTGTTGTATGCTAGAGTCGTATCTACACATGTATACATATACATACATATATACACATATATATATACACACACACATATTATATACATAAATATACACATACGCGCGCACACACACACACACACACACACACATATGTATCCCTACACACACGGATTCATATGCCCTCATGCACTTGTGGATCACCACCCAGATGGAGTGGTTCCAGTTTGCCATTTGAAAGAAATTAGTGATTATTATTGTAAGTATTTTCAACATAGGGAATACTTAAAAGACAACAGCCTTGCTAATTACTTTCAAATGGTGAATGTCAACATTTTCAAGGTGTCGCTGCATAGGCTAGGCTGCACGGATGCAGAGGCCCTCATCCTCAATACAAATAAATGTACATTCATGCATAGACAAACAAACATACACCCGGCCTCACCTCCCCACTGATGAATCAACAGACATTTCCCAAGGAGGGTCCTTTATGCTTTTCAAGTGCCCAGGACACCAGAACTTTTAACTTCCCCTTGTGTTTTCCCCCTTTTTTTTTGGTGTTTTTTTTCATTTCTATGCAAGTAATGTCAGGCACTTTTGTTGCTGTTGGAAAGAGTAAGTGGTTGGGAAAGTGCTAATTCTCCCTAGTCTTTTACACCTATGGTGTTTAGGAGACCTTAACACAAAACAGTGCCAGGTCTTGGTGTTGGGCTGCCTGGTTCAGTCTTTAGCAAAATGGTAATAGTTTGGCAGAAGTGCCCTATGTTAACAAAGAAAAGTTTGATTAATCACCAGGAGGGAAGACCTTGGAGAAAGGGGAGTGGGAAAGATAGAGAGCAACAGACAGACATAAGATGAAGCCCATTCTAAAAAGTCTAATCAGTTTTAAAACAGCTTTAAAAAGGAATAAAAATTCTTAAATCTCTTTGATGATATTCAAAGAGCCTTATTTAATATACGAGAAGGTACATTCTAAATTCTTAACAGTGATAGTGTCGCAAGTCCTTTTTTCCACTAAACCATTTTAATTCCATAATTTAGAGGGTCTTGAAAAGTAGCAGGATCAAACTGCAGTGTAATTGGATACACTGTGCACTTCCAGGGTGAATTTGGGTCCCTGCTAGGCACAGGAGATTTCTTTCTTTCTTCTAAGATCACAGAGTGTATTCATTTGAAAGGAGAGATGCAGCAGCAAAGTAAGCTTTTTCAAGGTGGATGAGCTAAGTGTGCTGCAGGAAAACGCTGGCCATTTGTTTGGCACTGACGGTTTCTTTGTGATTGGAGGGAGCACTATCGACAGGGAAATCAATGTGGGTTTACTAAAGAACACTGAGCGAACAGGGGGCAGAGAAGAAGTCAGACAGGAGTGGCAGCCCGCTGCTCTTCCTTCAGAAAAAAATAGGTCCAGCTATTTTAGTTCCTTCTTTCGGCTTCCTCTTTTCTCTTTCTCACAACCAATACACAGTGTCTTTAAGTTCAATTATTAGCTCTGCTGATCTGAGCACTGCAATAACCAGAATTTTGGATGTGCTCTGTTTCTGAGAAGCTAGGGACAGTTGCAAACCTGGGTTCCTAGAGGGCTTTTAAAACCAGAAAGCAACAAAGAGTGGGAGAAGAGAAACATCCGAACATCTGCTGGAAAATTCTAACTGGTTTGTTCAGCTGAGTTCAGCAAGAGCAACAGCGGAGGAGCAGAGGAGTTGGCAGGTGTCACCACACTATAGATGGAAATCACTGCAAATGATCTCAAGATATAAACAAGAATGATCTGGACAGTGCCTATACCTGCTTCCATTCTCTATAACATTTTTCTGTCCCAGGTGACAGCAGTTCAGTGTGTGCTGGTTAGCTAGGGGGGAGGTATTAAAATAGCTAGAAGCAGGGCTGGGCATGAAAATAAATAGATGTGTGTATCAAAGATGCCCTATTATAGTATGCTGCTTTTTTTAAAATTAGTCCGTGGGTGAAAAGTAACAGCCTTTCCTTCAGGAGTACGAATATTCACCTCTCAAATAAATCTGTTTAGGGTCAGGGGAATGAGAAGAGTTAATAACATTGCATCTTCTTTTCTCCAGACTTTGTGCAATACAAAAATACTTACTTTTCTTTCATTAAGTGTTCCTCTCTCTCTCTCCTCTCTCTCATTCTCTCTAAATATATGTATGTGTTCATCTGTGTCTCAGGCACTAAGTATCCCTGTCACTACAATAGCAGAGGATTTCTTAACTTACTCACTCATTGCATTCTCCCTAAACTTACATTATTCCTGGCAGAAACTTTCAAAGATAACCAGTCAGCAAACCCGGACAGGGCTTTTCACTATTTGCTCAGCAGTTCACAGTTATGTTGGCTTCATAGACTTTCCCACTGTACCATCTCTGTTTCACAGCCTAGTCGACAGGCTCTGGACAGCAGGACAGCTAGATCCAATAAATCTGAGACCTGTCTAGGTGCTTCATTTATCAAGAGGCCTAATTTACCCAGGCCCTTTAGACTAATTGCAGATTTGTAAAAAATGCTGATAATGTAGAACAGTGTATTGTGAATGTCCCTTGCCATATTTCTGCTAATGTGTTTCATCTGGAGTACATAAAGAGACAGGGATGCTGATTTTAGACACAGCACTTTGGGGCTAATCCAGTTAAATGATTATCCCTAAAAATCTGCAGTGATGTCATTTTCCCTGTAGAACTCCGCCAGTTGCCTTGTTTGCTTTATTGTGAGAAATACATGATCCCAGGCTTTCGAAGTTCACTCTATATTCTTGTTCTAATGTACTGTAACTCTCTCATCCCACTCTCCCAGCTATTCATTCTTCTTGTATACAATAACTATGCTGACAGAAATCCTGGCTTGGATTGTTGGCTTTTGTGTGTAGATGGATAAGGAAAAGGTATGCTTCTTTTTATGATAGACGAAGATATATGCAGGTACTGACTATGTTTTTCTCAACACACAATTTCTTCTTTTCATTCCTCTCATTTCTCAGTTTCCTTCAGAGGCTACTATTCCACTGTGTTTTGGTCACTTTCACTACTAACACTGTGCTTATATTTGGCCCCCTCTTCTGCACTTTGCTCCAGGATCCATTGCCATAATTTTTTCTAAGCTTTTTATCTTCTTATCCATCATCAGTAATACCAAAACTTTGCTCCTTGCAGTAAACTCAGCTTCTGTGTTCTTCCTCAGATATCTTGTCCCTTTTCTTTTCTCCTATAATTCTTCTGTGCTTTCCTCTATGCCCCAGGGAACTGTGTTGGGTACACCCAGAACCTCTCTATTGTGAGAAGAATCCAAATTTTGTTTCAAAAGTTGCTCTGACATGTAACCGATACAGTGTGCTCATTGAGGCAGGTGCCAGCTGACCTGTTACACAAAATACTAACAAGTAGCACTATAGTAATCAGTATAGTAATTATTATTACTAGTAAACATAATTTTAAAAAAGCGGCCATGCAGTCCTCAGTGATACCTTGGGGCAGCTGGTAGGCAGTTCCAAGCGTGTTTCACTGCTCCATTGACATGTTAATGCTGATTTTTGCCATGTAGGTTTTGAGGGGAGACCAGGATCTAGAATAGGAAAAACATCAGGAGATCCTTATTTTTCAGTAAGTGGTTGCACGTCTGTGATAAGGCAGCCTCAGGAATTTGACACCATAAATATTGCAGAGCTTTGAACAAAAGCCTTAAGATTATTTGTTTATCTGGTACCAGCTCCTTCTTAAGCTTTCAATGCAGAGACAGAGGAGAACAATAGGATGTCTTCTCAGATGTCCCACCAAGGCTGAATGTGACCTATCAGTGTTCAACAAGCAGATGGCAACCCAATCCCACTGCTATGGTATTAACAAGGAGCCTGCTTTAAAGGTTTTTTCTTGTTCTTTCTGATGTCCCTCAAGTATAGTCTCAGAGTTCAACAAAATTAGTATATGGTGAGTTAATCCTGTCCAAACAACGCAGGTAATTTTGCACAGTAAAACACAAAGGGACCTTATAGGCCAAATAATATAAGAGGCTGTTTGCTCTCAGGAGGCAATGCTCCCTAACACTTGAAGACCGTCAGTTAAGGACCACTAGGGGCTCTCTGCAAAGATCCTGGGTAAGCTTTCCTCTTACTGTATCTCACCTACTGCTTAAAAGTATCCTTAAATATCCTTATGCTATCATGTTGTGGAATGGAATAAAACAGCAGGATTCTTAACTAGGAACAGTGAGAAGCAAAGTTAGAGGCATTATTTACAGTTATGGTGTTAAAAACCCCAAAGTATCCCTTTTTTTCCTAGCCAAAAGTTCAGCTTTGCCAAGCCCTGAAGTCATTAGGTTAATGCAACAAGATGCATCCTGTGTAGCATTACCCCAAGATGGGTGTCAGAGAATATGCACATGCACACAGTGGGAGCTTCACATTTCTCATTAGTGTTACAGGGATGAAGGGGAATTACTGGTGAAATTTCTTTTGCCCCGCTCCAAAAATTGTCCTTGTAGCTGTATAACCTGGATAATCTCTACTTCTAGACTCCTGCAAGCAACTTTTGGACTGTAGAAGAGATTCAAGGGGGAGATGGAAACTAATGAAAGTCTGGCTGACATTTTGATCACACTCATGCATTTATCAAGATTATCCCAAAGGCATATGTCACAAGGAGAGAGTAGTTTTTCCATATTAAAGATGGCATTAACCTTCTATCCTATCTTACTCCCTTTGCTATTCCCAAACTCTGTAAATATTTCAGATGTCTTCTGCCTCACTCCCCCACCACTCAGCTCTGTTAAAAATGGCAAGATGATGAAAAACTCAAATTTAACCCAGGTCTTTCTTTATCTCTAAGGTAATTAAGTCTCATTCCTTTTTTGCACCTTAGAGTCAAAGGTAGCTCATTGTTAAACATCCACTTCAAGTTGCTCTTCTGACTCCCAAAGATGCAGAAGCACTCACATAATCCTCCTACAAGCATCTCAGAAGAATCTTGTACCAGTCAGTGTTTGCTCCATACTACTTTTCATTCTGCTGTGCCATTTACAGATGCATCGTGGACTAAATAAATAAATAAATAAATAAATAAATCTTTGTCTTTTGAGGAATGGTTGGGACTTTAGAGAAAAAAACATATTTTTACAAGCCTGGGGTGATGTCAATCCACACTGATATTTGGGAAATGTTCACTATTGTTCACTCATTTGCCCATCCTCCAGTTATGAGAATGCTGTATTGAATGAAAACAATAGTTGTATGGAGACTGTATTTTTGTACCAAAGTATTTCATCAGGGGATGAAAGAAATCATTGGGCAACTGACTAAGGATGTAGTAGCTGCCATGGAAAGTCAATAGGAATTTCATCATAGCTCTCAACAGCAGCACATACATATGCCTTAGTCCTTATCTGGCAAATACTTTTATTCTTAACCTACCAAGAGGAGGAAATTCACCTTGACCAAAGATTTCGACACATTACTCTGCCTTATATGAACTTTCTCAATCAGCATCCAAGTCCTGGACCAGTGTCATATAGGGCCAAGTCAGGTACCTTTAAGACAAGTTTTGACCTAACCCAAGAACTCTCACCTACTACATGAGAGCTATGGTTCTCCTCAGAACAAAGACATGAGACTATTTTGTGTTGACAAAAGCATCAGTCAACCAAGCATACTAAAACTGTGCCTTAGAATAATCCTGCTTAATAGTAAAATGAGTCCATATATTGAGAAACTAGGTTAGTGAAAAGAAAAATTATTATTTAAATCTTCAGAGGCAGTTCTTCTATGAAAATTTTAGACTGTATAGAAGTAAAAGAAAATCACAGAAGCAAGAAGACTTTTTTGTTGTTGTTTTTGGTTTTGTTTTTGTTTTGTTTTGTTACATTTCTGGTGACTTACTGAGAAGATAGCCAGAAGCAATTTATAACTACAGTAACGCCAGCAGATTCCAGAGCGCTAGTAGAGAAGTGCCACAGGTTGTACACAATACAAGGATAATTCAATGCAATTGTTCCACCTTTCTTATGTGTACAAAAGTCAGTATTAGCTCCTTAATTTCAGTGACTTATGACATTTTACACTAATTATCTGGCCTAAAGTACTTTCACAGGTAGACTTAAATTTATTTTTTTCTAGTATTAAAGTGAAGAAATTGAATAATAGAATGCATGTTATCACTTTACACAATTTTTATAAGGTTATACTTGGTTAAGACTGTAATTTTTCCTTGTACCTATTTCTACAGTTCAGATCCTTAAAATTCCATCTCTCCTTTAGAAACAGTCAACCTTACACATGTAGGAGTTTTCAGCTTCAGTGGAAGAGAGCCCTGCAAAATCAGTGAATCAAGTTCTGCTCATTCTTGCACTCATAAGAGTTTTAGGCAATTTCAGAGACAGGATTGATTGAAATTGTTATACTGTTGGTGAGAGCTTCATACATTACAGAGACTTTATATTAATGTAAGATTATTGCCTTATCTGTGGATTGTTGTGGCCAAAAGAAGGAAAACACTTTTACTCAAGTGTTTGTTGATATAATTAATTTATTTTTCATTGTAAGACAGCATGTGAAACTACAGGAAAATACTTGGAAATGTATTTTTCTTTTGGAACTCAGAAAATGGAATTGCTTTTTAAGACTGGTCATTGAAGTCGAATCTCCTAATTATAAACATAAATAATATATGGGAAAATTGACCTCCAGACAAAAGAAATGGATGGGAAAGCTCCAGAGGCTGAAACTCAAGAGAGCAAGAAATTTGTCCACACCTCTTGGTGAGTAGGTTAAAAGAGCCACTTTGTCTGAGGGTGCATCCTACATAGCTTCTGGTTAGTGGAACTGACCAGAGAACAAAAGGAAAGGGCCTCTTCTTTCAGAGGCCTGCAGTGTGTGTTTTGGTAACTCTTACTTTCTCTCTTCTTACTGAGAAGATACCCAGTCACTCGTCTCCCTGATTATTGTAGTTAATCAGTGCTGCTGCTTAACACAAGTTAACTTGTGTTGCTGCTGAGGGTACAGGGGCCAGGCGAGCTGCAAGAGTTGGCCTTCCTGAATCCAGACTGCAAGGGGGAGGGCAACTGCTGGAATGTGAGGGCAGAGAGAACAAACCACTGCCAAAAGTTCTATGGAAGAGTTTCCTATCATTCAAACCACTATGCTGTTGCTGTGTTGAGGTTTTGGTACCTTCTAAAAATCTAAAACTTTATTGGTTCTGTGCACAGCTCTGGAATTTGCAATAGTCAAATATTGCCTATTAGAATGTAAGTTTTTACTGATTCAAAACATTTCTGGAAAAGGATTCAAGATACCAATGTTTGTGGCTGTACAGGAGGTGTAAGACTGTTTAAATAAGCTTAGTGACTGCTCACAATATCTGGCTAAAGGATTACAGCTAAATATGTGGAGATAGGGGAAAAACTTTTGTCCCAATTTAGTGACTTAGTCTGGTTTTGTCCTTATTTAAAGGAACAAAACAGGTATACTGAAACAATCAGATTTAATTCCATCTTTACTCTTTCACTTTTCCAACTGGATTTACTATTGATAAGTCTTTTGAGGCTTTAAAAGTGAACACTGCATTTTGAATGTACATGTCATTTGTATCCAATGAAAGTAGCTGATAGCATTTTACCTGCTGAGCTAGTAAGTTTCAGGTAGCTTAAAGTCCTATTATCATGTATTGTCCTCACCAGGAAACTACATAGAAAACTAGAAATTTTATTAAGGACAGATACAGACTCAGATCACAGTTCCTGGAAGATTTTCTCTACCACAACTATTCTATTGCAACAGCCCGTCATCCTCAAGGGCACTGGGGCATCTGCCTCAAATGTTCTTAGACACATAGTGAAGTCTCTTTGGCTTTAGCTGGAGTATTCTCGAAATCTACCACCAAGAGGACAATAACACCTTAGGCTTTGGACCCAGCCTTTAAGTCTTTGCTTATGTATGTTACCCTGATAAAGTTCCATGGGGCAACTCGCATAAGTAAGTGTCTGAACAGCTCATTTTATATTGTTTTTCAGTGCTTGTATGCTTTGATAATCAATGTGTTTAAGTCACCACACAGCATTTTTATTTTTATTTTCATAAAATACTTCAATTTAATTACACTGATATGAAATATGCCTCTGGCCCCATACAGCTGTTTCCAAAAAGCCTAATAACAAACAGATCACAGGTTAGAAGAGTACATATTCTTACAGTCTCTTCTAAACCTAACTGCTTTTCAGAGTTCTTATTACAAGACAAGCCATGCTGCTGATGTTGCTTTTACTGTGATATTAAAATGAAAAATCACAGTTGCATCCCAGGGGGATTCAGGAACACTGACTTTGTTGCCCATCTGAAAAGGGATAATGTTCTCTATTTCTATCATGTGGGTATCAGTTCCAACTTGGAAACCAGCCTTCTCTCATAATTCAAGCTGGGGCTATACTGATGCAAACCTTCTCAGATATTATAAGCCAGTATGAGCTCAAAAAAAGAATTCACTGCTCAAGGCCAAATAGCTTCAAAGCTAACAATCCTCCAGAGTCAGTGTGAAAGTGTTGAAACTGTCAATGTCAACTTACACCATGCATAGTGAGTATAAAACTTCAATAATGACATCATGGAGAAAAGGACAAAGGGCAGGCACTACACAGAAAAGTGCCAGTGCTCTTCAAATCTTTGAAACCTTCAAGGATTTATGTGGACTAACACTTTTACACATAGTCATTGGGGTCTTAGGCTATACTGATTAAGGATTTAGCTTATTCAAAGGCTCTCACTGATAGCAAGGATGACAAGGTTTCAGCAGTTATATTGGATTCCATTAGCTTTCACTTAAAAAAACCCATACCCAAAAACCCTCAGAATCCTGGTCTTTTTTTCTGCCTATCATTTTCTTTCTTTGTGTCAACCTTTATTTTCTTAACACACACACATGCACTTGTGCACGCACACACATGCACATTAATATATATTAATGCCTAGGTTTGATTCACAAACAGGTTTTACAGCACTTGTGCTCTCAGTTCCCAGAATGCAGATCCCAGAAGAACTGAATCAATTCTTCAGGAATTCCCTGAGGCACCACATAACATGTTCACTCATTTCAGCTGCACTTAGGGTAACAGACACAATTTTAAAAGGGGAAAAATATATCAGAGAAGGAGGGATGGGTGTTCTAGTTTAAAAATAAATAAAAAATCAGCTAATCAAAACAGAAATTAGAACATGAAACTCAGTGAGGTTTTGGTGTCTGGGGTAAGGACTTACCCCTAGTGCTTCGAGTGCCAACTGCAGAAGTAAGTGTAGTGGAGGACAGCAATGCTTCCTTTATGTCTTGGTTTCCAGCCTCAGAAGAATAGCAAAGAGAGGGAAGAAGTGAAGAAGTAAGTTTCCTCTCTCCTCCCTCTCCCTCTCTTATTTGTGAGAACAGTAAGAGAATAATCCATGTTTTGCTGTGCACTGTGGAGACATGCAATAATGATTTAATTCCCACATTAAATATCTTCCCTGAAAAGAGACAACAGTTATCACCCGTCATTTAACACATGGCAGGAATAAGACAAAGAAAGATTATATAATTATTATTCAATAATTTAATTACCCTGCTATTATTCTAAACTTGTGACAAGGTACCGGATGAAGGCCACCTAGCTCTTATTCCAGAACCTGAAGCCCAATGCTCATTCCTTTTTTTTTGAATCGCATTCCTCACTTCTGTTTTCCCCTGACGGCTGTAGATATCACCAGTTTCTTGTCAGTCACCTCAGCTGCTCCAGCACCGGTGGCACATTTCATTTGCTTAACACAGGTTTTTCTGTGGTGCCATCATAATCTATGCTGGTATACCCATGACATCTGTAAGGAGCTGGCAGATCTGACACAGGGCCCATCGGAGACCTGTGACCATCCAAACCTGCAGGTGCAAATCAGATAGTGATACATAAGAATACCTGAAATGGTAACGGAAGTGTCCCACTTGTACTTCAATGTTGCTTTCCTGAGCACTTATAGGAACTGTTGCACAATATTGCTAGCTTCATTAAAGGTCCTGATCCCACTCCCAAAGAGTGAGGGATGGATGACTGCTTCTGAAATATTGCAGCTCAGGGACCCCAGTGCACACTCTTACAAAATTACCTGGGATATTTTCTAGGATTATCTGCATTGTCATGGAAAGAGAGTTTGCTTATTCTAGAGTCTGAGCCATTCTAATTATACAGTCAATGATACAGCACAGAGAATTTTTAGAATCCATCAATGGCAGCTATGTTTGCCCCGTTATTATAGTCCAACTAACTTTCCATGTATCAATACCAGTCATGCGAGTCAAAGAAGGCTATCTAGAAAAACAAACCAGCTGAGAATTGTCCTTTTCTCACACTGAGAAATAGGAAGTCTAATGACACAGTGGGACACAGTGGAGGGAGCTGCAAATTATGCAGTCTTCCCCAGCTCTAGGAAAGACAATAGTAAAGCTAGATCTGTGGGTTACTCAGCTGAGGCTAATAAGGTATACTTAGAAGCAGGGTTTGTTCTTCTAATATAGTTATCCTACTTTGAGGACCTCAGGCAATAACACTCTGTGGGATAGAGCTCCAGATCCTCTGTGGTATGGGGGGAACTCTGTATGATACCTTGGGCAGCAGCAGTCTGGAGGTACTCTGTGTGGGTTGCAGGTTCACCTGGAAATGGAACCAGGTCAGAGGCCCATTAGTCAACTTTAAATCTGTCCTTTCTAGGCAAAGATTCAGATTATGGGATGAATTCAGCAGTTTTTGGTCTGAGGGATCCCTGATTATTGTAACCACCAGCAACCTCATTTTGGCTCCTTGAAGAACTCACAAAATTGCCACTGAGATGTGCAGTCTCCTACTGCAGATGCACCAGAAAGCCATTGTCTTGAAGATCATTACTGTTGGATTTAAACAATATTCTTAGGGTTTGTTTTCTCCACTTTCTTATTGTTCTAAACTTAAACCAACTATTCATTTTTCTTGCCGCAGTTGGTCTCCTTAAGAAAGAAATTATCACAAAAGGAGTGGAGGGGTTAAGGGTCATCACAACTGTGGGAGTGGACAAGAACAAGGGGGAGATGGGAATACTCTACCTCTTTTACAAGCTACTCTCTTCTGTGCTAATGCACTTGTTTTTGCTGAAGGGACTGCACCACAGTGCTGACTATTTAAATTTTTATGAAGAAGGTTTCACGTATATTCTGTGAAGTGATATCCTCAAACATATTTCCTTTTGGGGTCGCTATAATGTTTGTGTACACAGATACCCACAGAGCTGAGTTAGCTGCTACTGGACTTGTATTTCACTCACACTGACTTTACATCCACATTAGGTCACTGACTTCCTTCGATCTATTCCCGACTTGTATAGTGAGATCAGAATGCAGCTGTTCTAGAGGAGGCTGCTTTTTTTGTTTTTCAATAAGGCCTCTATAGCATGAGGAACCTACAGTAAAATCAGAACACTAGTCTTGCAACTGAAAATCATCATAATAGTTTTGTTTCATTACGGATGAAGAATTTAGATGCTTGTGCTTGTTTTCCTGGGAGGAAATCTTCTTCCATGTTCTTGACAAAGTTCTTATTGTGTGGTGGTTTTGAGCCTACTTTGGTGGACTATTCCTTATTAGAGATGTATGTATGTCACACATACAGTTCTGCTATCTCAGGACTTGCGGAAATCCTCTGCTGTAGCTCTGCAAAGAGCAAATTTTTTCTTGGGACAGAGAGCAAGCACATCGTGGGACTGCAAGTGAATGCCACTGGAGGAATAAATACTTCTTAGCAACTTGCAAATCTGTGTCCACTTTTCCGTAAAACATATCAAACACATTGTTCTCTGCCTAGGTAGCATTACCTAATTCCATTCAGCGGGGAGAAAAGGAGATCAAACAAAAAAAGCCAAACTGCTTCACTGATAATACCTGACCATTAATCCACTAAAACAGCTCAGGTATATTGGGATTTTAAGAACCTCCAGCCCTGGCTAATTATTTGTTCTGATGCAAAGTTTTAAAAGGAATGCTAACAAATATTAACATTCTGCCTGAATGTCTCCAGTTGTCTGCAGTAGTCCTAGTATTTGGTATATGAGCAAACCAAATTTTGAAGGGGATCTTTCACTGGCAGTGCCCTCCCCTCTTTTTACCATAACACAGGTATGACTGCAAGAAACACACTTCATATGTGGTAAGCACAGGGTGGTTTGACATCTAACCTTTGAAGAGCAGCACGGAAGTCAGAAATCAGCTCAAGGAATTAATTTCTTAGAGGGTAAGGGCAGATAAGATATACTGTCTCCTTGTGGCCTCTCAGCAAATAAGGTGACCCCTGCCACAGTAAGCAGCTGAGAGGGCAGTCACTTCTTTCCTCCAGTCCTACACCCAGTGCTTGCTGATTTATTTTTCTATGACTGATTCCCATCATTGCCTCATCTACCTGGCTGCATCTCCTGTTTCTTCTTCAGTGGCTATGAGCAATATTCTCTCTCATACACCTCACAAAGTCATACACATCTGGAAGTATTACCCCAGCTAGGGATGTCTGAGTGATAAAAGACTTTGCCAGGATTTTTAGAAAGGGTGGACCACTGGAAGCATTAAGAGATCAAACAGATCACAGACCAAACATATATAGCCTATCATTTAGGTTACTTACTTGTCAGTGGAATGATGCTGACCTGCATAACCTGAGACCTGTCCCCACTGCCCTAATATGCTTACTCCAAGAAAGGCTTACCAGTCTTCACAACATCATGGCAATCTGGTATCCCCATCCAAGAGGCAAAATGAGGTCAACTAGATAGTGTTTATGAAAAACAGACATGGAAGAGACTAAGATACGATGTATAATGCCAGAGAGGATAGCAAAGAGCTGAGAGCAGCTGTACACTATTCCACACCCACTTGAGATTTCAAATCTTTGCAGTAGTTTTGCAAAGCAAAGCACTCTCCCCTCAGAACACAGTAAGACACAGGAGTATATTCACAAGATCAGTCTTATGACTCTAAGTAATCACAGTCTTGCCCGTTGTGTAATGTCATCACTGAAAAGGCTAGTTGTACTAATAGGAAGTGATGGCTGATTCCATTTAGAGAAGCATTTCTAAGAAGCAACAAGCGATATAATATCAGGAGGACTTTTAGATCTCCACGTCTCTTCTCCTGGGGGCATGTATAGATAAAGAAAAAGTAGTCAAGAAAAGTAAATGTTTACTTTTTTTTTTTTTGGTGATCACTAAGTACAGTGCTGCAAATGCAACTGCATTTGTCCTACAAATCACATAATCACTCAATAAAAACTAGAAAGATGTGTAGAAACAAGGGAGGATGTAAGAGTGGAAAATTCTGTAGGTTAATTATAGGAACATTGTGTTTCCTCTTTAATATGCAGGTATTACATAGCATGTACATGGTCATAATCTTTACTTAACTCTTATAGGGTAAACTCAGAGCAACTCAGCTAAAGGAATGGTTTCTCCAAATTTGTTCCCTTAGCTGAACTAAGTACACATTTCTTATGAGTAGAAGATGATTAGCATGCAGATTTTACCACATCATTTACAGATGTTTTGCTGCAGGCCAAATCCTGCTTTATTTGCATAACTGTTTTCACCTTTGTTAGCTTTGTCTTCTGCATAACATGAATTACATTAGGATGTCTTTGGTCCATAAGCTACCATGAAGGCCCAATAAGATACGTGCTATACCATATATGTTATCTCATAGACACCAAAGGGTAAAACAATGCAAAAAATTGAGTTGCCCACAGCTGTAAGACAAATTATCATCTGTCAAAATCTACCAGTTACTAAAGATCATGTTTACACTATTCTTTTCTTGAACTCCCATTTCAAAGTCTAGCCCAATTGTGCACTGGTAGAAAAATCCTGTGGCTTCCCCTTTCTTGAACGTCCATGACAACCCCCTGCTTGCTGCTGGGAGAGCTTGTCTCTACAAGCTATACTTAACTATCTTCTCCATGCAAATCATCATCAGCATGTGACCCACCCAGAAACAGCTGCAACATGCATATGATCTCAGAAACAGGAATTATTCTTACTGATCATCCTTATTCAAGAGTCTATCTTCACTGAGAGCAGTATCCTTGGCTACAGTTGAGTTCTGTGGGTTTTGAGTCAAAAAACAAACCTACTCTTGCCTGGATGATATGGACTCAGTCCTGAGGTTGCAGCTATCATCTTTCTGAAGTTCTTTTCAGTGCGATGTCTACATCAAGTGGTATTAGGCCCTGATAAGAGAAACCACAATCCTGGACTAATTCTTCATGGCCTTTCGGTGCTACACCTACTACTTTGCTTTTCCTAACAAAACTTGTATATAGAAGAAACAGTCAAAAAGGCTGCTATGCCTATTAACTGTTCAAACTGAATGTGCTGTCGTCCCTTGCCCCAAAAGACATGCACATGTATAGGTCCTGAATGGAAGTAAATGCATTGCACAAGGAATTGCAATGGATATATAGTATTTCACACTGAATTGTCAAGATTGCCTTCTAAAGCAGAGACATCATCTATTGACTCCAGTGCTCTAAGTCACCCTTTGAAATGTCTAAGGCTTCCCTTGTGAATTAGATGGGGAGATCATCTACTAAATCATCTCCAGATGCATATGGAATCCAATGGAGTACACTGCAAAGCAAACAGCTCTACAAAACAGCTAGACATAGAGGAGTTACTACTTGTGGGTTATTGCTTCAAGGGCTGGGCACAGACAATACTTGGGAAGGTTGGTGGCCTACTTGTGTAGACAAAGAGAAGCTAATCAAAAGCTAAGATAATTGTTCTGATAGATACTATCTCATAAACCTACTTGCAGTAGTTTTAAAGATAATCATCCCCTCCAGCTGCAGGGATGTGTGCCCATACTTCAGGAGTTCCCGTACATGTCTGGTGTATTAATTTAAATGGCCAAGTTCTGAACTGGATCAGGTGAGGCATCAGCACACCCTCCGTTTTGTCCATTTTGCTTACTCTGTAGCAAGACTAAACCCAGTGGAGGGATGGCACAGACAACCAGGGTGGTACCACAGTAAGCTGCTAGAACTTGATTTGCCAAGGAATATCTGTCAGGACCCTATGGGTATAAAGAGCAAATATCTTTATTCAGAGAAATCATTTACGTAACATACGTAGAAAGAGGAACATAAAGATATGCTTTCCCCCCATCCAGTGGAAATGATAGAGGCACACCTGCTTCTTGTGCGAGCCACCTTCGGAGGCACCTGCTGATATAGTCTCATTCTCTGTTCTCTCCAAAAACCTTGTTGCACAAATGAGGAGTTTTGTTATTCCTCACTCATGCCCTTCATGACAGCACTAGTCTCCATGTGCCGTAATTGGACTAACTGGCTGACTGATTCCTGTTCTCCCCTTGTGCAGCCCTGGGAACCTGGGAGAAAAAAGGTGGAACAACCAGCCACTCAAAAAAAACCCCCGACTATTTCAAAGGTTAAAGAGTAGAACATGCAACTTCTGTCTGTTACAGATGACTGGGTATTGCAATTGGGATGTCTTGATCCGAATACTTCCTTACTATGATTGTCACAAGGATGACAAAGGATGGGTAAGACAAGCCATTCTTATAAAGAACTTCTAAGAGGGATTTTTGTTAGGAGAGTATTGTTCTTTTGTTTTTTCTAAAGTATGACAATGCTTGAGAAAACAAGGTACAGTAAGGTTAGCTGTAAGGATGTTAAATGCTGTGCATATTCATAAAACACACTGTGCACGTGCACATGCATCTAAGTCAAGTAGTCCTTCTACCACTATCCTGGGTTTCCTCATAGTGGAAAGAGAATGCTCACCATCTCTGTGTCAGTAAGTCTGAATTGATAATAATGATCTTACCAGGTAAAAATGACCACTGTAGACAATATGCAATTAGTCTTGCAGGTCAGCTTCTCTCCAGCTCAGCATACTTTTTTGATTTACTTTTCTTTCACCCTCTCCCAGAGCATGAACAAATGAGCCACTAATTTTGGTCACCAGTACCAAAGCATTTCAATATTCTTGTAACTCCATATATTTATATCCTTAGTAAGGGGTCCTCTTTTTCCTTTCCTCTCCTTTTTACTAACCCAGCCTGCACCAGGTCTTTATCTATTCTCCCTCCTAATTCCAGTCTTTTGTGCTTCTCCTCCATGGGTTCCTCAGGAAAAGGAAAACATCAAGTAACTCCTCTAAATTAGGAGGAGAACTTAGAACAGCCATAGCTCTCATTCATTTAGAGCAATGCTGCTGCAGTGCTCTTGAGCACATATGTCATCTGTTGTTTGTTATTTCAGACATCGCTACAACTGCATCTTAATCACACTATTGCAAGGGGTTAGTCAGAGTTCTAGCACTCCAGCTTGAAGCATATAAGTATGGTCTTCTGCCAAAAACCATGCCAGTCAGTCACAATATCAACAACTCCTCCATGTGACTCTGATACATTGGTGCAACTTGAAGGAGGATGGAAAGGGAAAGTAAGGATTCACCAAGAAACTGCCTTCTTCATTTTGCCAACTTGTAAAATGGGACTGTGGAGGTTTGTATTAGAAGGCCAGGAGCCAGGAGGTGTAATATTTTGATTTCTTCCCCCTGCTTAGAATCTCAGATAAGAAGCAATAAAAATTATGCAAAACATCTGATAATAAGGCCATTTTTAAAGATTGCAAACATTTGTAAACATGATAACTCATAAATGTTTATATCTTTTGAGGTCTGAATTTGACTCAACTTCCATTCCAGTGTCAAGAGCACAGCTCATCTTGTGTTGTCCATTTTTACTTGGTGCTACCCTCAGAATCTTTGCCTACCCTAGGGATACATTTTTTGCTAAAGAATAAATTAATTATTAATCCCCTGTATTTAGTGGTCACTGCTTCAACCCATAAGATGTTGACAAGACTGAGAAACTTAAGAGAGATGAAAGGTAGTCCTTATGTTAAACAATGAGCTCAGCCCTCTCCAAGCCATGTGGTACAGCAGCTAAAGATGTTATGGAACAACCATGATACCTTACACCTTATTATGTCAACATCTCACAGTTGCTGTAAGCTACGCTGGCAATATTGTTGAACTGCATTTTGTTTTCCCTCTTAGTCTTTCTGGTTTTGCCTACTTATTTATATACTCTTAACATATTAGAAAAAAAATGCAAAACTTCTTTACAGTGATTTTGCTGGCTCTGAAAAGTTGCTCTTCCAGGACTGGTAACTGATTTATTGAATTTGGCCCTTATGGTAATTGTTTAAATGTTATAGAAGCTTTAACATGTCATCTGTTAAACTTATTGGTGATGCAGCTGTTCAACATGCAGTGTGGGTAATATTTACATGATTTACTGGGTGACGTACAGTTTTTGATTCAATAGTAATGTATTTGATTCAATAGGTGATGTATCTGATTCAACTGGGAGTCCACCTAATTCAAAGGTGATGCATTTGATTCACTAGCTGATGTACATGATTTAGAAGGTGATGGATCTAGTTCACTGAAAATGATTCCAATTCCCCCATGCAAGGTATTTACTTCAGTGTGTGATGAATGAGCCTTAATAATAATACATGTTTCTCCAATAGCAGATGTATTGGCTTCAATTTATATCCCAAGCTTCCTGAATAGGGAGTGGAGTGACACCTTGCAGCCACCATTCAGGTGAGGATCACAAGCAGTGTGAAACATTAGCCACTAAAATAACGGGAGCAAATTATGTGATAAAAGCTTTGCTTCCCAGATGAAATATTTTCACCAGATGTGATATGGGGATACAAATGCCCTGTCACTGCTGTTATTGCTACCACAGTACATGACAAAAATCCCCAAATCCATTTACCTTTAGTGCCATTGCTGGGATTACATACTCAGTACTTATTTCCCAAGAGTTATGTGAGCTCTCAAATAGCAGCACCTGAACTAACAGCTCCACTTACCTAATTTTTGTGTGCACTTTTATTTTGTTAGAGGTTGGCAAATATTTAGCCCTGGTGGAAATGGGGTAAAGGGTGTTGGCAAAGAGCAGTATCACATGGGGTAGGGCATGTGGGGACTCGAGCCTGCATGACATACTGCAAACCACCATTTCTTCACTGGTATCATATCCTGATGAAAACTTATGGAATTCTAGCTTCACAAGCATCAGTCCATTGTGTTTCAGCTGATTATTGCCTCCACTAGAAACCTTTCTGAATAGGTCAGTCTCATTGCCCTGTCACTTTTGAGCTCCAGCTCCAAAATTAGTAGAAGGATTGTTTCTTTTCTGGATGATTGTTGAGATACTTTGCACATACAGGTTACATTTTCAACCACAAATATGGTAAGAACCTTCACTTGCACTCTTACAAAAAAAGAAGCTCTTGTCAGACTTGTCAGAAGATCTGGGCTTAGTCATGACGGAAGAAAACCTATAGTCTTGGTTGATGTGCACCCATGCACACCTACAAACTTGAAACAGTGGGAACTCAGAGCCCCAGAAAGCCACTTCATAGCCTGAAGCAACCCTTTTCCACTTTCCAATCCAACTTTGTGGCTGCTTCTTCCTTATAACCTTTCCCTACCCATACCCCCAGTGAAGAACTACTCCTCCAGGGTGGCAGAAGCAGCATCTGCAGCCTATCCAGTACATATGCTTCCATTTTGTTCTCCACTTGGATGGGTTCCCAGGGCAAATACACCACTCTTTGTGCCCTTGTTACACCTCTTTGAGGCATACTCATTTTCCTGTGTGGATGCAAATTTTCTTATTGTACCCATGGCTGATATGTCTGCCTTTTAAAGTCTACTAGGCAAATAAATGACAGGGGATGGATGTAATTTTGCTATACAAGCCAGAGTGCCCAAATGCTAAAAATAGTCTGCTAAATACTAAAATAGGAATCTAATCTTAAAATAAATACATGTATGAAAATTCCCTCACAGCTCAAGGCTATGTCTAGAGATATACTGAAGTTGTGAAGTTGTTGCAGTTGCCTTAATTAGTCAGCTTTTTTCTATCCACTGAATTTTCAGGGTTGGGATTCATGCACCTCCATTTGGTATCATATGTTCAGACAGGATACACTAACATGTTAGTTTCTGATCTAGGGGAGTAGGGCTGCTTTTTCTCCTTTCATTCCTCTCTACACACTTCTTTTCCTTGCTTTCCTCCCTTCTCTTTAGTCATGGCAGTGACTGAAATGCAGATACAAACTGTATGAAGACTAACAAGAGCAAATGCTGGAATCTGCACCTGGGATGGGACAACCCTGAATGTAGAGACTGGGGGATGAGATGATGGAAAGCAGGGCTGTGGAAAGGGATCTGGGGGCCCTGGTCAACAGCAAGTGAAATATGAGTCAGCAATGCCCTGGCAGCCAAGAGGGCCAACCATGTCCTGGGGGGCATCAAGCACAGCATCGCCAGCCAGTTGAGGGAAGTGATTGTCTCACACTGCTCTGCACTGGTACGGTCTCATCTTGAATATTTTGGACACTGCAATACAAGATGGATAGTAAGCTCTTAGAGAGTGTCCAAAGGAGGACAAACAAAGATGGTGAAGTGTCTGAAGGGGAAGTTGTATGAGGTGCTGCTGAGGTCACTTTGTTCAGCCTGGAGGATACTGAGAGGAAGTCTCATAGTAGTTTATAGTTTCCTCATGAGGGGAAGCAGAGGGGTAGGCACTGATCTCTTCTCTCTGTGGTGACCAGTGACAGGATCTGAGGGAACAGCATGAAGCCAGGTCAAGTGTGACTTAGTTTGGATATTAGGAAAAGCTTCTTCACCTAGAGAGTGGATGAACACTGAATAGGCTCCCCAGGGAAGTGGTCATGGCACCAAACCTGACAGAGTTTAAGGAAGCGTTTGAACAACACTCTCAGGAACACAGTGTGACTCTTGAGATTGTCCTGTGCGGGACCAGGAGTTGGTTTTGCTGGTCCTTGTGTATCCCTTACAATTCTGGATATTTTGAGATTTTATGATGCTATGAAATCTCTCTTTTTCATTATAAGGCATGCAGTAACATCCATCAGCTTCTCCTTAATGCCCAATCAGTAAAATACGTATTCTGTGCTCTCAGAGTAAGTGTATTAACTCTCCTTTGCTGTTTTAATGAAGAAAATGAGGAGAAATAGTAAGTCTGGAAAACTAAATGGCTTAGAGTGATGGTTTCAGCTCGTACATAGAGTTCAAACTTTGGATACTACTTTGAAAGACTGTAGATCTGCAATTACAAACACTGCTGTAATACTAGGTAAAAGCATCTCTTAAGTTGTTCCACTGGACACAAAATACACTGCAAGCCCTTGATAAGTTGAGCAGGCTTCACAGAAAGTAAGAAAAATTCAGTTTCAAGTGCCTGGCATTTTGAAATTACCTGGATAATCTAGAAAATTTAGAAGACCAAGAATGCAAATATTGTATTAGTTAGTATTTGCATTTGTGTCTATATAGGCAGAACAAAACCCACTATTCAATTTTCACATCATCAGGTACCTGCTCTCACCTCTGCCTGTGTCCTTTCCTCTCCAAAAGGATAAACATCCCATATTTAAGGTTTGGGTGCTGCAAAAATCTCCATTAAAATGAAAGGAAACCCAGCTACACCTCTTGTCTTGAATTTTTCTCCAAGTTCTCTTTTTGTTTTGTTTTGCCTTTTTCATTTTTGTTGGTCTTTTTTTCTTTTTTTTTAGTTTTATTTTATATCAAAGCATCTAGCGAGTAAATCTGAGACCTAGGCTATATTGCAAAGAACATCCTGCCTCTCTGCTTCTTTACAGATTACAAGTGTTCAGGTGGGCTTGAAGGCCCAGGGTTCTGTGCACTTTTTTTTTTTTTTTGTAAAAACTGAAAGCTGGGGAGGAAAGGAGAGAAAAAGCACATTTCCTTGGGGCCAGGAGAGACCAGATATACAACTAATTGTTTTGGCTACTTTTTAAAGACTTCTCCCAGGGGATGAAAAGCTGATCCCACCAGTGGGCAGATAAGCAAATGAATTTGTTGAAGGCTTGATATGTGCCTCCCAGAGTCTTTGCATCTTATAGGTCTTGGAAGCTGTGACACATTCTCTTCTCTCAAAACAGAAGTGCCATAGCCACTGTCATTAGTTGAATGTGGCCATTTTTTACAATTTCAAACCCTGCCATGTTGCACAGAGGAACTGCAGATGCTGCTTCTTGGGGTACTGAGTAAAGCACATTCCTGTGATGGCCCCCAGAGACCCATGCACAGCATAGTTCATTGAAACAGATGGGGTGAGAGAGGTATGCTTCATCGACAAAGCACATTTGTCTAAAAACAAGAATAAAAACACAGTACTTATCATTGGTGCTTAATCTTAAATCCAGTGAAGTTTGGAATGGGGGAGATAAATGCCGTGCTTGCCACGGTGTAATACACACATAAAACCCCCTTCTTCATTCCTCCTTGATTTTGAGCACTTTTGTCACTTAAAAAAACCACAGAAAGCAGCCAAGCTGCTCCTCTGAGCAAGTTGAGAGATAAAGCAGAGCACTAAAATACCTGTGAATTACCTAGAACGAACTGGCTATGTCCTTTGCCACCATGTAGTGGAAGTACAGTGCAGAGCCCTCACTACAACATGCAGATGTTGCCCAAACAGCTTCTTATTTTTGAAACCTGGATCAGACAACTATTTTCTTGGGTGTCTCTGAGTCTTTCACTTAAAACTATGACAACTTTCACAAACATTAGAGGTTAAGCTCTGTGAGGTATGGAGATTATTATCATCCCTATATAGGTGTGGAAACTGAGGACATATGGCTTGGTAGTTATAATAAGAGCCAGAAGCAGAACCTGGGACTAAATTCTGCTCTCTAACCCTTATTTGGGTCTTCAAAATCTATTATTCTGCCATGAAGTGAGAGAAACTCCATGAGGTATCAGTTAAGATCAATGAAGAGCAGCATGTAACCCTTTCCTCTCTCACGTGACCCATTCTGGTTTGTGCACAAAGAACATTTTGCCTCATAGAAACTCTCTCCCTCACACTTTTTCCTCTAAGGCAAGAGAGAATTTTCATCTTGGGAACAAGGTGCTCTGTGGACAGTGTTGTTTTTGCATGTGTGTTTACCAAAGCTCCTTCCCCTCTGGGTTTGGCTAAGGCTCATTGCTCTTTATTGCCAGTAGGGCCTGGTTGTATTAAACTCTGGACTAGAACAAGTAGGGAGGTGCAGTCTAAATCACTTTGAAACACCATGTTAGAACATGGTCCTAAATTAAAGAGTAATAAAAATTCTTATTTTCCTGGATTGCCTTATTACTCAGGTCCTATGCCTGATAACATAAACCTTAGCACCTGCTCTGTGATTTATCATTACTGGGGCTTATTGGAAATTCTGTGCTTTCACTATTTGAGTGAAAGGATTACAATTTCTTGCAACCCAGTCTGATCACAGTAGCAGGACTTTGAGCAGGTGTAAGTCAGAGCAGTATGAGACATCTCTCAGGTAAGAGGAGACTAGATGGATGACTTCATCCACAAGAATTACAAGATTTTGTGGTGATTGTCTTTCCCTGCAGCTATCCTTACTTCCTTGGGGAGGGGGAGTAAGGATATCAATGTTTAAAAGGACTTGATAGCCCGTTTGATTTAACACATAGCCCTATCCAGTACAACAACTGCACAACAACAGACCAAATGTTATTTATCTCTGACAAGTAACCAGTGACACAGATTATAGTCATACCTGAACTAAATACATCTTCACTACTCTGGCCATAACAGTCCTGTACAAATGGTAATGTTCTTTAAACTTGCTGAGCAATTTGAATGGCAAAATAGCATATTTTCAATAGGAAAATTATTAATAATGGTCCGGGTCTCAGGATAGCAAAGGGACCATATAATCAGCTCAACAAGGCAGCTGAGAATTTCCCTGGAGAATTTTCCCAGCTCTTGGCATAGCGGACATCTCAGGGATATGGCCAGGAGGTGGGGAGGAAAGGGGTGTGCACTGTGGCATAATCCTTGGGGCTACTGTTTGCTAAAACCGCCCCAAGGTTGCCCTTAATTGTGTTGTGGGCTGAACTGGCTCCTAACCAGCTGCTGGGGTGTGAGAACTACAAATATGGCAGAGGCACCTTTCTTTTATCCACCTCCCAGCTGCAGAAAAGACAGTTTTGCCTGGGTGCACGAGTGAGCCTTCTGGTTTATTCTTGCAGCAGAGCTTCTGTGTTGTGTTCTGTTGTAGCTCATCCCTCAGACAGCTACCAACCAAAGAGGCCGAATATCTTTCCATAACTTTCACCTCTTGAAAAGTGAGTACACATACACAAATACACAAATACACATACTCACACAAAATTCTAAATGTCTACATATGCATTTTCCAGGGCAAAATGGAAACAAGTAGTAGGAGAAATAAGAAAGTAAAATATTATATAATTGAGGTACTATTCTAGAGATGTGTTCATTAAGAATGAAAAAGAAAAACTTATTTTACCACACATAAGGAAAGAAATCATACCACACCCAGAGTTTTCCCCACTCTTCTCGCTGCTAGTGTTTTTATACCACCTTCTCCTACTACTTTTTGGAAAGTAATTTATTATAACAATTTTGAGAAATTAATTTTTTCACAGGCTCTACATTTTTCATGGTCCTGCTAAGAGACTAAATTTAGACCAGCACTAGGATTTTGTACATATCTGTAAGATATTTAAAAAAACTTTGTCTCCCCAATAGCCAGTCTACTCTTCATTCTTTAACCTTTGAGGGACACTTAATTTAAAAGCAACTCCACTCAGCAGAAAGCCTACCAGTGTGTTCTGCTGCATAGTCAGACACCTGTCAACCAGAACTTGAGCCATGCCTTAGGATGAAATGTCACAGCCAGTAAATCCAGTTTCAAGATCCACACAACTCATGAGTCAGAAAAGAGTGTTTCCTCAGTTTTCTAAGGTCCTCCCTATCCTGTAACTATTGTCATCTGGCCATGAAAAATCATTTGCATTTAGCAGCTATGCCTTAGCTTAACCAAGGGTTGGAGACCAAAATGTGGACCTTGGTATATGCAAACTTTGAGTACCAGACACTGTTACAGACAGCAACAAGCAGACTAGTCTGACAATGAGAGTGTCATGGGTAACTACAACTAAGAACCATGCCAGAGATCCAAACTTCCAGTTACCTGACTTAACACAGATTAGTGCAGAATTATAATAGAATCATAGAATTGTTTAGGTTTGAAAGACCTATAAAATAATTGAGTCCAACCATTAACCCAGGACTGCCAAGTCCACCACTAAACCATAACCCTAAGTTCCACATCTCTGGGTCTTTTAAATCCCTCCAAGGACAGTGACTCAACCACTTCACTGTGCAGCCTGTGCCAGGGCTTGGCAACCCTTTCGGTAAAGAAATTTTTCCTAATAAACAACCTAAATCTCTCCTGGCACAACTTGAGGCTTTTTCTTCACCTCCTACTACTTTTTACTTGGGAGAAGAGGTTGATTCCCACCTTGCTATGGCCTCCTTTCAGGTAGATGTAGAGAGTGATAAGGCCTCCTCTTACTTTCTGCCCCTAATTTTGTGTTGCTTTTTCTACATGATTTACTGAAAAAGACTTCCCTATGAAGAAAATGAGAAAAATGCACAGGGACTGTTTTGATTTGCTAAATTTTTCTGACCACTTCAGCCAATCCAGTGTGAATACAACCTGCCTAAGAGAAAGCTGCCTGAAAGTTTGTCTACCACCTATCTCCCCTTCATACCTTCCACCTAGCAGAGCCCTGCTGTTTATGCTACACCCTAACACAGATTTGGAGAAAGATTATGAAACAGGGAATCTATCCAGGAGCAAACTTGCATTTTTTTTTCCATTTTCCAGAGATAAATAAAAAGTCAAGCCCATCTGACAGTGGGAAGTAGGATTTAAAGCAAAAATAGAAGCCCATATTTTGTCAGATATCCAAGGTGGTTTTTTTCTGGTGAGAGGTTATCACATGAGTTATAACCCCTTTTGGTGGGGTTACATCACCATTTGATCTAAACCCCCCACAGTAAGATGACATCTGCTACTAAGCTGTGTTGTAAATGTCTTTAATTTTTATGTTTCATTTGAAGGGAGTTGTTAAAGTGGGTTTACAGGGTGCTGGTTCTTTGAATAAAAGACGTCAAGACTGAAGCAAAGCTCTGCATGACACTTAATTTTCACTCTAATAAGCCCTCCTAAAACATTACAAGATTTTGTTTTTCCCCAAACTTGCTTTCCCTTCCTGCACGATTATTCCTTTTTCTTCTTTTATTTTTCCCTCCCTCCTTTTTTTAAGGACACATTTGAGGAGAATGGTTTTATTTTTTGTCCAGATGACACCACTTCTCTTTTCACCCTAAACCAGATGTTCTCTCCCTGAGCAGAATAAATCCCTCTGAAGTCTTTTTTCAAAGCCATTTGCTTTTATTTAGTTTGATGGTGTTTTTTGTTTGTTTGTTTGTTTGTTTAAACTGTTCCTCTGGACTCTCTGGGGCCTTAAGTTTGTCTTTGGTCTGTAGGGGTGGGAAGGGATCCTCCAGTATGTTTCTGCTCAGATTTTAGGGTCTCTTTGGATGTGTTCTCCAATACATGAAAAAGCTCTGTGCTGGCTGAGCATAACTAAGTGTGGGACTCTTCTTGATCACTTGGAGGGGTTATTGTAGAGCAAAGATGAAGTATCATCTTTCCCAGTCCCAAGTGTTTTCATTGACTCTTTTTGCCCAGACAAGAAAGAAAATGTGGAGTCCAGGCTTTTGGCATGGCAGCTCAGGCCTGACAATATTTCCAGATAGCTATCAAACCTGGCTAGTTTATTTTTTATTTGAGAGTATTGTTTTATTCTGGAGAACAAAACAAATGATTACAGATTGTGGACCTTGGTCATTCAGTAGATAAATTCAAGAAAAGAAAAATCTACCTTATTAAATAAAAGCAAAAGAAAGAATAATATCAATATTTACAATCAAACAGAACACAAAAAGCAGAGCAGTCCATCTGCAATGTGATATTCATCTGAAGAACGATATTGCCAAAATGCAGGAAGATTCAGCAGCACCTATAATGAAGGGAATCTCTTTGGAGAAGTGGGTTTGAAAAGAATTCAAGTATGTAAGAACAACATGGGTCATGCTCAACACGCAGGCCTGGACCTAGAATTTGGTGTTGTAATTCTATCTGAGGCTCTTGCATTATGGGACACACAGAAACTACCACCTAGATAAGATGAGAAATATTTTGCTTTGGTTTAAACCAAGAAACAAGAACAAGGGGTTCCTAAAGGATTATTATTATTATTATTATTATTGCAACAGAAAGGTATTGAAATCAAGCACTCAAAAGTCAGTAAATTTTATAAACAGTTTTTTCCTGCAAGACTAATACAACAGTATTGTGCATTTATTTTTTGATTCTCAATTTCATTGTGAAACATATATTTTAATGGATTATATTTGTCATTAGTGTACAACATAAATACAATAGCAATCATCAGATTCATATCTAGCACTCATGCAGAGCTGGACATGATCACAATTCTCTACAAACATACTTGCCTTATGCTCAGAGTTCAAGTGGTAATTCCTGAATAAAGAAAAGAGAGATCAGACTTGTGTAACACTCAGAACCATCTGTACTCCTGGGGCTGCAGAGTGCAGACAAATGCCTGGCTTTCTACTCCAAAGTACTTCTTGTCTGGACTATTTTCCTACACTGGTGTATTCAAGCTTTCATTAAAATCTGCAAGAATAGTTGAAGCCTAGTGTGTGCATGAGTCCCTAAAATTGCAGGGGTTTACTGCCCATTTCTCAGCAAATAGAGTCTGTAGAGATACAACATTAATTTTATTTCTAACATAGATATAATCTACTTAGGATCAAGCTATTCTCTTTCATGCTGCCCTGTTAATATGTTTGGATATACACCTTTCCCGTGCTTCAGAAAACTTCTGAAAACCCACCTTTCTGTGAGGCATGCCAGGTGCTGGACTACTCCCTGCTCTGTGGGTGTTCTTCCTTAAACTATTTTGTTTGTAATGAGTCGTGCCTTCAGGGTCTTATCTTGCATTCTTTGCACACCCAGCGTTCACCGAAGTTGATGTAGATACATAAGGCAGGCCTTTAGATTGTGCTGGGATCTACTGAGTTTTCTCCTAATTCTGCCTCCTGTGTGGGCTTTGCTGTTCCAAGTGAAGTGCAGCCTCTTTTCCTGAATTTAGAACCTTCTTTCCCCTCCTTTCCCCACCTTTTTATTTGGGGTTTTTTTTTGGGTGGTATCTGAGTAAGTAAGATGTTGCATATGCTTCTGTCGTGGACACCTCTGCTTCCTGAATACAGTAGGCACTGATGTTTGTTTCTCCAACTTGCTAACCAACTGAAAAACTTTCATTCCTTCCACTTACCACCCTCTGAAAAAAATCACTACTTCAATGTTTGTGGTATGTGTAATATATCATAGTCTTAGTGATTTTTTCATATCTATCCTTATTAAAAACAAACTTAGCAAAGTTAATTAGGGGTAATTTGCATTCAAGTTATTCATTATTTACTTAGCTTTGAACTGCAAACTGTAGGAATGCCATTTGTTCATTAAAATTCCCAATCTTTGCCCACTTTCCCTTTGATAGCATAGTAGTTAAAGAAAGTTGTGCTTAGCTGCTGACTAACTATTCTCTGCACACTGCAGAGATGGCTGGAGGCCATTATTTCAGCATTAGAAAGTAGTTAATTTTGAATGCTATGAAGTTAAATCTGTGTTCATTTACTTACAATATTGGAAATCAGATGTTCATTCTGTGCAAATTTCCCAGCACTGCTCTTAGCCAAGCTTTGTGAACTCAGAAAAAAAAGTGCACTAAACAATATTGAGAAGGTGAAGAGGTTTGAAACAGGGTAAAAAGGAGGAGTTAAACAGACCTATGAAGAAGAAACCGTTGCTACCCCTGCTCTGGATAAGTCTTCTTTAATTATCAGTCACTACCCTTGTTAGTTTCTTTTAAGGAAAGCATAAGAAAAAAATATCTGCTTTTTATTTGCACACTAATTTCTGAACAATTACACATCTGTAATTCCTCAGGAGCTCTTGCTGTGTGCTGCTTACAGATATTATAAATGGAGAAAAGATGCAATGACCTTTGTCTTGAACACCAGAGTAGAAGGACCCATTTCTTAGTTACTCAGTGGGGATTGTTTCCCAGGTACCTCTTTGGTAACTTGGTTATGCCTATCTAAGGTGCAGGAATGATCCCTTCACAACAAGAACCATATAGACTAGAAAAGTAACCTCTGCAGATGGCTGCAAGGCTGGCCAGATGCTGCTATGCTGTGTGGGCTGGGACAAATCATCTAAAATAAGTTTAGGCAGTTAGTGCCTACTCAGGGATTGCTATTTGACATTGCCTTTGTCTGATTTTCCTCTTCCAATGCAACCTAAAAATGATGACATCTTCTAACACTCCCTCCCCCTTCCCTCCATCTCTTGAATTAATGAACAAATAAGGAAAGAAAATTAAAGAATAAAAAATGTAAGCAGTGATAGGGTGAGATCAATAAACTGTGGATTGCTAGCACTGAGTAAGCCTGAGTAATCTTCTGCATATTGCATGTTGAGTTAACTTGCAAGAGAAATATATTCCCTCTTATTGTCCTGTGTCTCATTGTGGGAAAGGAAGCAGGGACTGCAAATTAAAATACCCTTGATTTAGGTTCTGAAGGGAGCGCCCAGGAGTTCTTCCTCTATTGCCACATACTAGAAATCGAGCTGTCTGCATGCTTACAATGTAACAAGAATAACTTATTATTGTTTTCAGCTTGTGACTTCTTTTGTGCTATTCCCCCCTGCTCCCACCAAAAAGGCCACTACTCCCACCAAAAAGGTGCTCTTGTGGGTGTCATCAGCCCAGGACTCTGCTGTTTCAGACTCACTGCTGCAGGGCAGAAGGTGAAAGGTGCCTGAATAGTAACCCAAGTAATACTATACAACATGCAGGCGTAAGAGTGCTTAAGAATTCCTGAGCTGAAATACACTGCACTGAGGATTATTGACTGAGTGCATATGGGGCTAAGAGCAGCTCAGATAGAAGCAGACAACTAATGACAGAGAACTACGTTTATCAACAGGTTTGCATCACATGAGTTTTGCACAAATAAGAAGTCTCTGAGTCACCAGTCCAGAGAACATACTGCTCCTAAAGACGGCTCCTTTTCCTCCACCATCAAAAATTTTACTTGGGCTAATGCTGGTGAGTGTCAGTTTCCCCAAACCATGGAACAAGGGAGCAAGGGTGGAGGTCTCTTCAGTTCCAGGGGAACCTATAAGAAAAGTTAGAGCAAGAATGAAAAGAAAAATGTTTGACATGTTATTTATTTTGTGTGCAGGCAATAAATTTATTTTGTTTATATAATTACAATGACAATGGAGCTAAGTTTGGGATGTACTAAGCCCACAGCAAATAAGGAAGTGTAAGCAACTGATGAAAACTCACAGGAACAGAATATTTAGGAAATAAATAAAGTTGCAGTTCTCACTCTAGCACATACCAAGCTAGAAATGTTGTCCTCTTCTGAAGTACGAGTATGACAGTGCAGAAAGTGAGAAATGCCAGAGACATCAGGGAACCCATGTTTACAAACTCACTTGCAAGGGTCTGACTAATCAAATTGGTAAGTTGGGTTTTCCCCTCTACAACTGATGGAATTGTAGACTGTACAGTGTATAAATGGTACTGATATTCAGTTGTGAAATAGGCTGTATAATTTTTCTTGCTTTCTAAAAGGAGAAACTTAAGATTAAAGAAAGGAAACTCATTCAAACTCTGCATGTAAAACCATTTTCAGCAAATGGTGTGTACTTAAACTGTATTTTAAGTTCTCTCATGTCAAAAATTACCAGTTTGTCATAAAGGGGAACTGTAAAGGGCAGCTGAAGAAATTAAAGAATCTGTGTGCTGAATTTACTTATGTTTGCATAAGAATAGGCTACTTTTTAATCTCTTGAGCTTCCAAAGGAAATACTCTGGAGGGTCAAAAGAGAATAATTTAATTACCTCAGAGATTCACAAGAAATTAGGCTTCAGTGATGCCTAGGATTAGTTAAATTAATAGGGAATATGCTTCAGTCAGATTGTTTGACAGTTACGCAGTGAAATTCTGGTGCCAGTGCATTTCCATTGGCTTCAGTATGGTCAAGATTTCATGTTAGCTGTGAACTGAAGATGATTACTAAATGGGCTGAGTCAGGCTACTGTTAGTCTCCTAAAAGAGGACAGTATACAGATCAATTCCATCTGCTGATATATATATGGCTACAGCTTGAAAACAGTCAGATGGTCACAATATAAAATGCAGAATATAGTAACACTTGAGTGAGGGTTGGGGTTCTTTTCTTTGATTTTTGGGGGTTTTTAATTTGGTTTTGGTTTTAAGATTTTCTTTGGGTTTATTGTTATTGTGGGTTTGGCAGTTTTTTTGAGGGAAGGTATTGTTAAATGCCTAAAACCAATTTTTAATGTCTTGGGAAGTGTAACATTCAAGAGGAAGACCGTGGCAATACATAAAAATAAAAGACCATGTAAAAGCATGAGAAAGACACAAATTCTAATCTCTGAGTACAGAACCAATCCAGTGATGTGATACAAGTTTTCTCTTGATTTACACCAACATAATGTGACCCAAAGTGTAATCATTTGTATTATTATAAGGCTAAAACCAGATCACTTTGCTTTGATACTTCCATTTTGGCTACGACTGCAAATGCATGTATCCAGAACACATGCACGTACCCACAGATATGCACTCACTTTCTCTTCAGTAGCTTTTCAGCCATGCCACAGAGCTGTATGGTCTCTCTTGGATAAGCTGTGTTAAATTAAAATTAAACATCACCAAGCTTTGTGCTCAGCCTCCCCCTGTGAGTGTTCTGCTGCGGGTGTGCAGGGGGTTAATATCACAAATGTTCCACAGGAGGTTAGTGGGATTCAGTTTCAGCTAACATTTATTTTGCCAGCTCCTGTTCACTTTCATCTCTGCTTATGAACACTATTATCTTGTTTGTAATAATATATATAGATCACTGCAGCTGCGCTCTGCAAAATTCATCCATTTTTTGAACTTTGGGAAAAAAAAAAATTCTGCAAGAGTTTTTTCACATTACTGAGCCCTATGAATTCAGCCACTTTCCCAGCCTGGTCTCTCATACAAATTGTAAGCAGGTATGGATTTGCAAAACTTCCACTGAAAATGGACTATCATGATTCTGAAGTTACTTACACCCAATGCATTTTTTTTCCTTTTGCGCCAGACTACTTGTGAGCTGTTGTTTATTAAAACAGGACTAAATTACTTCAGTTCCTCTGCTTATTGTCCATTCCTATTGTTAATTTCCTGTTACAGGCATTACCTTTGACACATGTATGACATGTGCATCAGGTCAGCATACTGTGCCTGAACTGTTCTGTCACTTGCTTGGTAGATTGGCAGCAATAATATTAATATCTATACTCTTATATACTTTTCCTATCTCACAAACATTCAGCTTGCAGTCCTGAAATGAGTGCTGCTAATAACTGATGGACACTGGAAGGGCTATTAGCTTATTTGATATATTCTTTAGCAAACTTATAGGAGTGTGTTAAGCGGCATGTTTTTCCATAGACATGATGTAACCCCAGTAATATTTGTACTTTAAAATCCAGTGAGCCTAAGGAAGGAAATGGGCCTTCTTAAAAAACCTGTGCAGTATAGATGCCATGAAAAGCAGAAAAAACCTGTAAAAATGCAAGACTAGACTCAAATTTACACCAAAATTTCCTGCAGAAAGGCCTCTTGTCATAGGTTTTCTGTGTTCTGATCCTATGGCTTTTTCCTAGAAAGGTTCACAAACTCTTAGCTGTAAGTTCTTAATGTTTACCTATCTTGCTATTACTATGGTAGAGCTTACAACAGAAGCATTATGCCAGAAATTGAATGATGTGATAGAATAATTGACTTCCTTTCCAGTTTCCCAGTCTTATTCCTCTTCAAAAAACAGAAGTCACTGAATGACTAGGTCATACCTCTATTCTGCTTTTCTCATTTTGAGACAGAAAAAGACTGATTTTCAAAACCTCTACCCTAGGCTTTCAAAAAGGCAGAACATAAAAGGAAGAATAGAAAAGGAAACAAAAAGGAAATGAAATGGAGAATTAAGTGGTTAGGCCTGGTACTCAGTAGTCCTCAAGATCAAACTCACTCCTCTCCACACAGTAACTGGTATCAATGGCATCATTCAAACAAGTTCCAGCGTATAGTGAGCTGGGATGCTGCCTTCTACTGCACTTCTGTAGAGGCAGCCTCTCTGATGCCACTGAAGTGTGCCTTCCAGAAGCAGCTTTGCATTACTGTGACAAAGCCAGATATCACCTGTCCTTGAGGCTTCAAAATAGATAGGAAAGGGAAGGAGAGAGTAACCTTTCTCAGGCCTCTTGCTGCTATCACTCTCCTTTTATATTTCATTTAGAGCACAACGTGAGCAAAGAAAGAATGTTAGACATGCACAGTGTAATGAAAATCCATGACTTGACCATGCATTCATAATTATTTTATAAATAAATGGCTTCTGGAGAGGCACATCTGTCTCTTCCCACAGAGTGTATGTCTTTCATTAATGTATTACAGGCTGAATGAAGCCAGCCTGAGTGCTTTGCTTGCATCTTCCTCTTCCTCTCAATCATTGTCTATGGATAGGTTTTTGTGGTTCAGAGAGAGCTGCAAGCCCCACACGTCTCTGCAGGACTGATGGCTCGTCAATAACATTAGCCAGCATTATGGGCCGCATTGGTGTAGAACAGAATCAATATGGCCAAGTAAAAAGTCTAATCAGTTGACATGACCATCTTCAGCAGAGCTTACGGTACAAGAAATGAGTTTTTTTAAGGAATCAGCATCAGCAGTGGTTATTCACTCCACACCAAGAAGTCTTGATGAAGATTTATTACTTTTTGTTTTGTTACTGCAGGTTAGGCTGGTAGGAGTGAAATAATCATTCAGGTTAAAAGAATAATAAAGACCGGACTCTGCAAACAATGCCCACATTTTTCCTAAGAAGCTCTAAAAAGTCGCTATAAGGTATTAATACTGCAATGTGGAAGCAAAGCTGTCTCACTAGGAAATAAGATTAATACAGGGACCTGGATGCAGAGATTTGTGTCCTTTGTCTGATTAGGTTGCATATGATTTTCTCACCATCTCTTTTGTTTTTTAGGAGGAACAGATTCAGCTCTCACTTCTACTTGTGCAAATTGAAGTCACTTGACTGAAAACAGAATTGTTCCAGGTTTCTATCAGCATAAGTGAAAGCAGACTTTGGCAGTCATGCCTATGGCAATGTACACATCTTAAAACAAGTTTCTCACTGGTGCATAGCTTTATCTATGTGGCAATTATGGAGCTGTTTTACAATCAACTCCCTTTCTATTTCTGCTCACCCCTCTGCATGCAGATTCCCCCATAACGTGAGACCAACAGGGGTGCAGCTATCAGATATTTCACTTTTATGAACTCTGCTGATCATCTGTTCTCATTTGTCCAGTCATCTGAGGGAAACCCTGTTCAATCATGTGAAAGTAAAGCATTAGTGAAATCATTAGTGCAGCATGAGCAGATTAATAGGCCCATGCCTCAGCCATTTTTTTTGCAAGCAACATCCTGCCTACATCAGAGATACTTCAGCAGTGTTATTTCCTAAACAGGTAAAAGAAAATAATTGCATTTTGGAGGCACGTAGAATGTTTGTTTATGGGAAAATGAACATGTTAACTACTCCCACCCCACTTTGTTAGAATGAAATAGCTAGGAAATGCTCATTTAAAAAAAAAAAAAAAAATCTTGAAACAAGTTAAGTGCCTGTTTAAATTAACATCAGAATCAGAGGAAATTAAAGTACCCAATCCCACAGGTGTCTTCACAGACTGGACACAAGGAAAGGAACAGAAAGTTTGATTCAGGGTTTTCTGCCACTGCCAGGAAAGACGATGCTTGCCAATCAGTCTGTGATACTTACATACCACAGTTTGGTGTGACAAACCTGCTTATCTCCTAGACAGCGGTAGACCCTCACTCAATACAGTCACTGGCATCCGACAGTCACCCTACCAAAGTTCATCTCATTTTATCCCTCTTAGGCACATACAGAGACATGCACACTCTCTACTGATTTCATCAGGGGGGAGACACTGTTCTAAGTTTTTAATTTTAGTATAGTAACTATGGGTTTCAGTCAAAGTGGAGACCTACAGTAGCATGCGCAGACAAGACAAGTTCTTCATCTCCAGGAGTGTCAAGTGCACATCAATATTGAACTAGTTTCTCAGTGGCAGAATTCACTTCCAAGTTACCAGTAATGTTGTCTGTCAAAAATGAGGCCCAACCAGACAACCAATGTGGGAAAAATTAGTCCGGAATCTATGTGTTTTGTGATCATCGTTTTGTTGTTGAATGAAGAAAGTCGAGATTCTGAACATAAGTGTGGTAGTGGGTTTGGGTTTTTTGTTTGCTTGTTTGTTTGTTTGTTTTTAATGGGAATTCTGCTACAGAATATTAATACTGCAATATTAATTTAAAAGGTTTATTAAACTGAAAAAAAAAAAAAGAGAGGGTAGGCTTTTGTAAAGATTCCACCATTTATAGTGATTCAAGGGAATATTCTACTCTCAGAGCCTCAGGATCTTGGTATGTAACATCCTCATTTGTGTTAATGGAAACTTTACCTCCTTGAATTCACAAGGACTGAAAAGTTTCACCAGGCACACAGGCTCTGTATAAATAAGCAGCACACAGCAAACATATTCTTTTAAAAGGATTATCACTTTGACAGTTATTCAGTTGGGGTGGCTTTTTCTGTCCCCTGGAATTCCCAGCTTGCCCTCTTAACTACACAGAAGGTAAATCTGTATAATACTTCACAGCTGCCTTTACTGGGACCTGACACTAGGCTTACTGGATGTGCTTTCCTGGTACAAAGCATCTCGTCAAATTTCCTGCTCTGGATGCAGTGAACGCAGCTGATGAGCTGTCTTATTAAAAGTTATGAGGAAAGGATGTTCACTCCATTACTTTCTGAACTACTGGATACATACAGTGAAGCTGCTGAGCCAGTCAGTCCCTCAGAGCTCACTTCTTCACACAGAGGCTGCATGCTAACATTTAATAACACATTGCTCTTGTGGTGGTCAACATCAAATTTTAATTTTTTGTTTTGTTTTGTTTGTGATGGCATTTTTTGCAGAGCTAGAGCAAAGAGCAGCTGAGAGAAGGACCTCTGGGCCATAGGCAGAGACAAGAGACAGCTAAGCTGCTGTAGCAGTGATGGGTTGAAAAAAACAACCTTCTTTTTAAAGAAGATGATGCAACAATTGGTACAGTCCTGGTTCAGTGGCGACAGCTTCAGCAATGCCACATGTTTGGATTATGCACCTATTACCTTCCCTACGTATTATCAGTAAAAGAATCAGCTATTTTTTCAGGTAGTTCAGTTCAAAGCTGCAAATAAATTTGGTTTTCCACCACCTCAATGAAGAAAAAGACATTTTGCAAGCAATACACTTTGGAAAATGGCTGGCGCTTGGAGTGGAAGAGTACAGTTAAAAGACGCAGTAAAAATTGACAAATCTCTGTATGGGGAGCTGAAAATACATTACAATCCCAATTGAACTATAAATACAAAACCTTAAATTAAATAAATCTTGCACAATTATGGATTTAAATACGTTGGGCTTTAATGACTTAGCACATACAAGCCTTGACTCTTGAAATTGTTGCTGGGACTATGTGGCTTGCACAGGAATGCAATAGTAAACAAGTTGCCTGCGCTGCAATGCCAAACATGAATGATGAGGGAAGGTGGACCAGCATTTTGTTGGTTTTCTGGTTATTAGTTAGTACTCCTTTGTGGGCCCTGCTCTCTGTGCAAAACTATGGCCTTATAGATTCAGTAACAGCAAGCAGTGTCAATAATGGACTCAGTAATGAGTGGAAAAGAAACCCAACCCAATAACAATAAAACCTCTGGGGAAGCATTAGCAACAATTGCTGTCAGCCAGTGTTGGGAAAACTGCCAGTCTTCCCTGGTGGCAGCCTGTCAACCACAGGCTGCAGCAGGATCCTGGGCTGGGTGACCTGCCAGTTGGGAAACCTTGAAAGGGTCGGGTTTGGTGAATGGCAATGTGCTCCTACACCAGAGCTCAATAGAGCAGGATTTTGGTGGCCCAGGTCTTCCCAGAGAGCTGTGGAGTTTAGAGGGAGATGGTGGCAGGACAGGAGGGTGGTGTCCCTTCCTGCTCTGTCCTCTACGTGCTCCAGCTTATGGCAGTGGGTCTTGGGGGTGAGTGCAGAATGCTGTCCTCCACTGCTGGATTATAAGCAGGGATCAAAACATTTTCCGTAACTATCATTTTAGCTGCTGGGCCAGGATAGCCTCAGAAACTATCCTCACCATCTTGAGAAAGGTGGGGGTCACCCTTTCAGAACAGTTGAATGACTCTGATGTGGCTGGCCCCAGACGTCCACTGTGCTGAAGTGATGGTGCCCAGAACTCCCAGGGCTTCCGGGATCTGTAGATGGCTGCTGAGCGAGTAGCTGCACTACACCACCTCTCAGGAGGGGAGGGCTAAGCCTTAACACAGGAAAAAAAACGGCCCAGGAACATAATTTTTCTTGACACAGGCATGGTTTGCATCAAGCAAGTAGCTCTGGGATAATTAAGTCTGTTTTCCCCAAGGTATGGGTCTTGTGCTGGAGAGCTGCATGGAGGGAAGTTGTTCCCCTCCCTGCAGTGATTACCAGGGTCAATACCTCTCTTTCTTTTCCTATCCCTACTCACACCTACCATCTTTAGCCTTTGGCTAAATTTGGTTGAAGTAGGTCTGTGCATTCACATTACTGGGGAGGAGAAGTGCACACAGGCAGACCAATATGTATGCAGTCAGATGGCCTAACACTCATTTCCTTAGGAAACTAGGCTAGAAATAAAACAGCAGTCTACATTTTAGGCCTTCCTGCTCTCTGTTTCTCCCACTTACTTTGAAAGTTATGGTTGCTTAAAGAAATCTCTATCCTGTATGTAGGAATTTAAGTGTTATGCTTTTGTTGAACAATTTTTTTTAAAGGTGTCCTGACTTAAAATTTAGCATGTAAAATTTTTTCTCCTCCAAAGCTGTTTTCCAGAAGATCTGAAGCTGATTATTTTGGGATTGTGATTTCTTAGGGGCTTGACTAAAGCTATTTCGCAAGTCAGCTCTGATGAGTTACTTTGAATTAAGATGAGAAGTTTTCTCCATTTGTTTCACAGAAAAAGCCATTCTAAAAAGCAACTGTTCAATGTGTACAAAAATTCCTCTTTGAGAACTTGCCTTAACATGATATATGACTGTATTTTGCAAGCTCTTTAGTCACACGATTTTTTTTTTATTAGACGTGGTTGAACCTGTGATCTTGGTGAATTAACACTTTTACTGATCCAGAGGCTGTAAGTTTAACCCCATGCTTGTTGACATTGTTTTCTTATGACCTGACATTTGTAATCATGCAAATTCTTTCTATAGCTTATTCATTTATAAAGTGTTCTCAGAATTGATTCCCTGACGTATTCTTTGGGACTTAACAGCTTTCTCCGACTTTTCTGTATGGCTTAGCTCTTGGAGCTTGCAATAGAATAATACAAGGTTAACATGCATTTTGGCAATTTACCATCTTTTAGAAATGTCTACTTTAGTGTCTTAGACACTGCAGAGAAAAAAAAAAATTAAAAAAAAGAAATAATTGCAAATCTTTTATTGGGCTGTGGCCAGTTTAAGGAAACTTGAAACTTTGAAAACATGAAGTTTTCAGAATAGAATTTAGTGGATTTGTAGAGAAACTTGAAACACTGTACTCTTCTTGACTTCTTGTAAGCCAATATGCAGTACCTATATACCATAATGAAACTCTCCACTTGCAGTTTACATTTCATTCATGTAGCATCTATCACTGGAATCAGTGGACACAGACTGCTGTAGCATGTTTGACTTCTGTTATTCTGATCTTAATTACAAGACCAGCTCTGGGATAAAGAGTCTGGTTTCCTACCAGCTCCCAGGCATGTCAAACTTCCTTCACCAGCCTGGGTTGAACATACCCAAGCCAAAATGGAAGTGAGTGAGTGTAAAGTTAAGTGAACGGATGCCAGAGGCTATGGGAACAGGATGGAAAATTTTCCACAGCAAATGCAGAGTTGTACGTATTGTACAATAACATAGCAACTAGAAAAAAATTTTTTAAAATCCAAATATCAAAGTTTATCTTTTCTCAAGTCATAGAAGATATATCAGACAACTTGAATATTTGATACTTCCCAGCCCCTTTCCCAAATCTTTGACAAAGGTATGTTGCTATTATACAACCCCAATGGGAGAATGAGAATATCTAACGTATATTCCACTGCAAGACACCTCCTGTGAAGCACTTAGGATAGGACTTATAGAGTACAGTCTTTGTGGAAGTTTTTTGCTTTTGAAATTCCAAAATTTCACAAAATTCTCTACTTTGAAATGGACACACACACACAAATGAAAAAGTAAAATTGAAACTGTAGGACACAAAAAAGTAAAATCGTGAGAGTGCTTTGAATTTTTAATATCGCTTGAGTTTGAAAGACTGAAGCTAAAAGCTCGTAAGTGATAAAATAATGTCAAATACCTTCATATTGCACATGCCCAGGGCTCTAACAACCTCCACACTCAACTACTTATAAGTTTTTCCTTCACACATTCCAATAATGTGAAGCCACTCACTGCAACATAGAATATGTGACACACAATTATGGTAGCACTTCAGCTTTCTCTGTGAGTCCTGGCATATGGGAAAGAATTCAGACTCTGTTATAGAGGATCAAAATATATTGAACCAGTTAAATCAAATGCTCTACCCAAGAAAACTTAAATTGATCTTAAAATATATGATTCAAATAGGTAAAGATAAGAAGGAGAAGGAGCTGCTTAAAAATACCATCTTGGAAAGAAAGAAAGAAAAAAAGATTTTCTACTGCAAGGAAATTACTGACTCAAGAAAGGGCTGATAAGAAGCAGAAATTACCCTCAGATATGGCAAAAGTGTAGATATTTCTTTAAGACATGAGAAAATAAGTTGGCAAGATGAATGCATTTACTGTGCACTGTGCTACAGATGGGAATACCAAAGGATGTTGAACTTATCCTCGTAAGAGTCTGGTTACATAGTTAAACACCACTGGGTATAGATGAAATAAGATGGAAAGGAAGTCCAGCCCCTGCTTTTGCAGATAACCAAATTTTAAATCCCCTCATAAATGGATTCAGTCTCTATCATCTAGCTAGTTTTCATTTTGGCCTCTTCTGCTGGTACTGGAGGACTAATCCAGAATGTCTGTGCTTCAGCACTTTAACTTTCCATCATAAAATTATATATAAGTATTTGTTCTTGTTACCATACATAGTTCTTCTTTTCCCCTAGTGTTTACACCCTGCTCCATTGTCATCTATTTTGCAGCACAATCATGCCTCCCTTTCAGCTCTCATTTGCTTGCCTATGGAAAACAAGCTCTCTTAAGCTACCATCATAAAAGTGCTTATTTGATTCTCGGCAAGCACACTGAGTTTTCTTTGAATTTGTCTTTTTCATCCATGGGCAACAGAACTATACACAGTACTCTAACTGCGTTTGGGGAAGTAGTGCTGGTGCTGTCCAGACTCCCATGGAAATGACTCATCTGATAAATCCTGGAATCATGTTTGATCTTGAAAGCCTCCGTACTTCATCCGAAAATATCTTTATGTTGCTGCTTGGTCTTACTTTATTTATCCAGTGAAAGAGGATTTTGCTACTTGCTTTAATTTTGCGAAGTTTGAATTAATTTGACTTCTGGCAAGTTCCTAAGACTTCTAAACATGCATTTTAGGCTTGACAATTTTGGTTGTCTTTGTAAGTTCCTTTCAGGTTTTTTTTCTTACTACGAGCATTCCTTTTGACACATACTGGTAGGGGATATATCACTGCTACAGTGTTTAGGAATGGAACTAAAACGGGGATTTGGATCCCACATCAGTAGCACGCTGCTCTTGAGAACCTGATACGAGAAAACAATCCTAAGAAGTGCAGGAAACTTCAAAAGGGGCATTCAATGACTTCGATGTGGCATAATGCTCAGAATACTTAAGCTTCTCGGCAAGCCAGCATTTGGGACTAGTACTCCACAGGTACACATTTCTTGTTCAGTGGCCCTACATTCATAGGATATTTTGCTAAATTTTGTGTTGGTTGTTCTGGGAGGATAAGCAGTGTATTGCTGGGAGAAGTGAAATCTAGATGAAACACTGGAGCAACACAGAGGCTATAACAGGACTTTCTTTTTCTTTTTTTTGGCTAATGGCTGGAAGTTGCCACCTGAAAGAAGGGCTGTTCTGTGTACTGGGATTCTATGAAGACCATAGCATACCATGCAGCACATAGCTATGTTGGCTCTGCCACAACAGACAGGACTGTAAGCAGCAATGCTTATTTGGTCTGACTGTCATTTTGTGTTCTTCTTTACAGAGAGATTTCAGCTAAAGGTCACAGGAGAGCCACTGTATATTTTGTCTTCAAATAAAATCAATTGAAGAACCTAGAACACAATAAGTTATGTTCAGGGCTATACTTCCATGTATTCCCATTGGAGACCTATCAGTGTGAACTAGCCCTGCTGGGAAATATCTCCAGCTACCCCAGTTAATCAATATCTGTTCATTATACTGTCTCTGATGAATACGGGTAAGGATTGGATAAGCATGAGTCAGGTGACTTAAAAATAACTACACCTCACATAAGATCAATAGAAGGTGGGTTTTTTCCCCTAGTATCACTTCAGGCAAACTAATGTACCTTTATCCCCCTCTCTTCTTACCACTCTTGCTCACTGTTGGTATATCAACATCACTGCACTAGTGGCTTTATTAAATTAGTAGCACTTAATCTACTGTCATACTGTCAACTTGAAGGTAGTGAACAAGCAGACAGCAGGTTTCAAGCGGCCCAGTGTGCTCCTTCAACTGGCTCTCACCCAGGCAGTTATCTCAGAGCTGTGCCAAAAGCAACCTTTATGGGTGCCTGCTAATATCTCTTCTCTGAGTACGAAAACCCTATGCTAGAAAAAATTGGTTTAGGGGAATTCATGCCAATTATAGATGTGTTATGACAGATTAAAATATTATAATTATGCTTGGCTTCCATGCAGAACCACATTAACACATCTATGACATTTAATAACAGAGGAAGATAACCACATGCCTCAACAAAGGTTGACTTTTCCCCAAAGTTGCTTAACTTTTTTTTCTCCCTTCCTCCCTCTTTTTCCTGTCCACTGAAATTATGATCTGCATGCGCTTGCAGTATTTTGGGGGGAATAAAAAAGGAAAAGTAAGAAAAAAAGAAGAGAGGGGAAGAGACAAAAAATAAACGAAAGGAGAAAAAGAATATGTAAGGGGAGAAGGAGAAGGAGAAGCATGGAAGAAGAGTGCAGTGTGAGAAGGGAAGGCAAGGCAGTGGGTGATGTGTATTTTAATGACATTAGCTAAATACTGCAAGTCAGTAACAGACTAAAGGCATTCAGCTCATTATAGAGCAGTTTATGTCTGATTTAAAAACAGGCAAATGGAATAAACCCTCTCAAGCCTTTAGTTTGTGGACCTGTGGTAGACATCTTGTATGCTTTTAGCTCATGTCTTCCAACACAAATTTAACCTGTAAAGTAGCTGGATTGGAAGATTTTTAGAGCTAGGTGTTTTGCAGAAAAATGGGTTTTGGTCATGCTGGGAAGGCTGCATAAAGATAGACCTTGGGAAAATTCTTAATCCATCAGAGAGTATGTATTATCCACCAGTCACTCTCCTCAGATGAAAGTTCACAGTGCTTCACAAATGCTGGTTATTTTGGCTTTCACATCCCTTTCTTTCCCTATCCCCACATTCAGCTGGTGAGTCCAGTTGCCTCAATTTTGCTGATATGTCAGACAACCAAAAAAGTCTTATTGACTCTTGCCAAACACTGAGTAGGCTGTTTCCAGTCCAGCTAATACTTTTGAGAAGGGCTCATTTGCAAACACATGTCCATTCCTATGAAGCTTAACAAGACTGTACGTGTGCTTAAAATTCAGCACATACCCACACGTTTTGAGCCATCACCACCCCAGTGCTCAGTTTTTCATACCACTTAAGCTGAGATTTTTTTGCTCTTCTCTTGTAGAATGAATGAAAATGAATCATATTCCAACATGTTGCCTTGGACACACTTGTAACATGGCCTTTTTGTCCCTATGAGCACAGTGCCATAGACAAATTATCCTATTTTAGGACTGCTTTCTTTCTTTATTGGCAAGAAGTGTAGAAAATTACTAGCACCGTAAGAGTTCAAGATGAACCAAAAGCATTTACACCAGAAGAATCTTACTCATATTTTCCCAGCTACTACAGCTGTTCCTCAGAAGAAAAGTGAGATTTCTTAACAAAAGAAAGTATTCTGCCCTGCAAATGGGTTTTCAGAACATCTCCCCACACCACACCCTTTTCTAGTCATTGTGGAGTACAAAGCCAATTCCAAGGACTAAAAGGTAAATTATCTGGTGATAAATTTTTACTGCAGAAGTCCTAGATTTCTAGACAAAGATCAGTGGGGACACACATTTGGCCAAAGTCCTCACCATTTCAAAGCAAGAGAATATTCTTACTCAAATAGTGAGATTTATGAGCTGTGTACCTCTGCTTTGAAAAGTGAAAAGCAGACTGATCTGTGATAGAACACCAAGTTAGAGTTTGGCAAGACCTTTCACTTCAATTTCTTCATCTGTCAGACATACCTAAGTGTGACCAATGTCCATCTTAAGGGTTTTTTGCAGACATTCAGGTGACTAACTTAGTGAGGCTGTAGGATCCTGGATGCCAAACTAAGGATGACATTTCTAAGGAAATGGGTACAAGCTAGGGGAAAAAAAATATCCCCCTCCCAAAACACTTTAATCTATTCAATTTCTGGGAAGTATGCAAAACTCTTAAATGCAGCGTGAAGCTCTCAACCTACAAGAGACCTTGAGCAAACTTTGCAGCTGAGAATCTTTCCATGACCATATGTCTTTCCACGGATATGTATATTATTTGAATCAGTAAACAAACAAACAAATAAACAAACAGATAAATGAAGGACAAAGAGACAGAAAGGTCAGTGACTGATAAATCTTTAATATAAAAATTGTACAAGAATTTTGATACAAATTACAAGAGGTATTTGGACAAAGTATGAGTAAAACTCCATTTATATCCCCAAAACCTTATGCATTTTATGCAAAAGACATACTGTAGGACAGTTACAGTACAGAAAATACAAGAAAAGAAATGTCAAATTAAAAACAGGATTTTCAATTCCCTCAGACTACTAATGGAAAAAACTTGTTTAGCGTACATACAATATTTATGAAGCTACCAATGTCACGATTATTAGATCAACATGATGCAGTTTCTTGTATCCCCTTGTACAGCTATATTCTACAGTGCATGCTTTGGTTCTGCAGGCAGGACAGCAGAGCATTCACGTTTTGCTCACATTGAGATCAAACAGTGAAAATGAAAAGCCTCCTCTATTCCAAACAGAGAAGGACCTTTGTAAAAATGTCCATCAGGCCTTGATCGTGCACTTTCCTGTGCCTGTCGGGGGAACCCCAGGAACACGTCTTGACAAAGTCCACCAGAACAAGTCTAGCTTTGCAAACCAGCTGCGAGCTCGCCATTCTGCATGCATCAGCCCCCTCGCTGCTGTCGGTGCATCACAAGGTGTCACAGGGTTGCAGCTGGGCTGTGAGAGCCCTCCCATGCCTGCTGAGAAAGGGGCTTCCAGGCTTTATGCCTCTGTGACTGAACACATTGCCAGACCCCTAAGAACTCCCAAATACATGAAGGTTCAAATCCAGTTTATCTCAGTTTACATCTCCATGTGAACCCCCCAGTCAGGTTTCCATCTTTCCATTTCAGGAGAACTGAAACACAGCAGACAGCTACATAGGAAATCACCATGTTTGACCTTCTCATTTAAAAACTGCTGAAGTAACTGTGCCAGTGAGCAAGAACCTTCAGTTAAACAACGAAAACTCCAACCCCCTTTGACCACAGGTGTAAGCCCCCTACAGTGAGTTATTCATAGGTACAAACAGATTGCAGTACCCTCTTTGTGATAAGTAAAAGCATGTGGAATTTCAACCAGGGTAAACTTTGAATATTTCAGGGTTCAGATCAACTTATTTGCACACCTGTCACAAATACATTGCACTGGAACACAGACCACTTATAGACTGGAGGAGAGGCAGAAGGATGAACTGAGAACACAAATGTTGCTCATCAAAAACCAGCCATGTTCTGAGAAAGGAACCCCATATGACATAGGAACCAAAGTTTGCACAAGCGGCATGCTGAATTTTATATTTATAAATAGCTAAATGAGATACACACAAACAACAATGGCCATTTAATTAATTTTGCCACTTTCCAAACAGTGACCATTTACACAGATGGAATGCATAAAACTATCCAAAATGAAGAACACCAGGAGGATGTGTTACTTTTCTGAGACAATTTTAATGAGACACTCTCTTGGCATAAGAGGAGAAGGGGTGAAGACAGGTGAAGAAAATGGGAAAATTAAGACAATGGCTGAAGATTGTACAAGAGTTTGTCAAAAAATAAATTTAAAGAAAAATTCCAAATGTAAAAGTATAGTTGAAAAATAATGAATAAATCAGCCTTAGTTTGTACAGCTTAAGTGGCCCTATTTAATCCATAGGTCATCAGGTAATCTAAGAAGAACATCCCTAGAATCACAGTTCATGTGGCTTCTGTACCATTTAGCACTGGTGATAGGGTGGAGGGAAGCATTCTGCCCTGTCAGTACAGGAGGTGGAGGGGGAAGGGAATGTACAGCATGTGACAACATCTTGAGCTGGATGTGATGATTGCATAATGCTCCCCCACTCAGGCACAGACACATGCATGCACAACTGCCACTGGTGCCCCAGAGCCAGTGCACATAGCCTCCTGCATTTCGTGACAGAAGTGGACAGGTTGTGATTAACTATTGATGAGTTTGCCATCCTAACTGTGCATTATCCTCTGATCCTTCTCAATCTTTTGTTAGACAATGGATGCCTTATAAAATCTTTATGCATCACTTAGCTACTCTTGCTCTCTCTTTCTTCTATAGAAATATAATTGCCCTGGATGCTTTTCTTCATTTTCCTAAGATATTTATCTCCAAAGGTTTGAAGGAAGCAATATACAATATCTGTAGAATATCAGAAAAAACCTCTCTACACATTAGTTATTTGCTCACTCATGCTTCTTGTGCTTTTAAGTGCATGAGGAAATATATATACCTATGTAATGAAGAAAATGATATAATTTTGCTCACTTGTAGTCTTCATTTTAAGGCTCTTTGTTCTAACACTGTGTTTGTTTCTCCTTCTCTGTCACACTCACACACATACACACACACACGAAGTACACAAAGTTTCTTCGATCAGAAAGTCCTCAGATTCCACAAACAGCCTCAGAAATGGTACACCAAGAAAGGCTGCCCAATCTCATCATCGCAGGTCAGCTCATCCGGCTGCTTCCACCTCCGTCAGTGCCATGTACACATGGAGTTGACAGGGGAACAGAGTCTGGGCTCAGCCTTTAGACTTCTCATACAAACAGGCCTCAGGAATTTGTCTGCTGGTTTCACCCTTGCAGCTTCTGATGAACTCGGAAGGAAAAGGAGGGAAAAGATCAGTGACCTTTGACTGGTAAAAGATCTCAGCATATTTTATAGTGGGCACCATCACCTCTGTTGCAGCAAACATCATATTACCACATAGTGCTGGAGACAGCATTAGCACCCAGAACCAGCAAAGAGGAGCTGCAGCCCACCAATGCAATGAATCAATCCAAAGATGTGTTCAGGTCTCCTGGTCTTGGGCTTTGCCTGAAACCTGTCTTTGACTTCTTTGGTGCTACACTGGCTGCAAGCACCTTTCAACCCACAGTGCCCAGCACTCACAGGTGCACTACAGGATCTGGCACCATAAACTCAGCACAGGAACGCTGTTGACCCTGCAAGGAAAGTACACTCCAGCAGCTACTCTGCCTACCTGAATTTTCAACTGCTATTCAGCAGTCTGTCAGCATTTAATATAAAGGAAGGGGAGTGGCTGGAGCCAGGTATGCTGGTCTTCATACACTTAGAATTTCTTAAAACATAGCATATGGTAAGTTATCTCACTATAAAATTCTCTCTCTTCTGATGGCCCCATCTGAGAAGCACTTCTGGAGCCTGCGCAGAACACTTTTTGCAATGCTCTTGTAAATGAAGGGATAAATCAGAAAAAATTCCTCCTTGTATGAGGACAGCAGATTGTGTCTCAGATATGTTTTTCTAACAGAGGTTCACACTGACCTCAGCAGGAGATGTTCCTGTCACAGCAGAATAGGATATCTGGAATTGGCATTCACTACAGGAATGCGAGAGGATGACATTGCTCTCGCATTGATGGGTGGGCTAAACCAGTAAAAAAAAGAAAGCTGCGCATCCTGTTTGGCACTGAACCTATGCAGTAAGATGTAGCAAATTCACGTGGCTATTTCTAGCAGGCACAGTATGGCTTATGCCAATACAAAGCAATTAGTTGCTACATAAGCAGACAAAAGTGCCATTACAGACAGTATTTCTCAGCTGACCTTTTGCTAAGAAGCCATCTTGTTACTGTCTGCCTGATAGCTCGATAGAGCAGCCAGTGGCAGCCTTGGGCTTCCCAAAGACAAATCAAAGTGCTCCAGATGGGACTTCCTTTCGCTCACTGCAGATGTGTGTGTGGTGTATCTGTGTTTGTGTGTGTGTGTGTGTGTGTGAGTATGTCAAGGAATGGGGAGGGAAAGCTTGGTTCTTACACTCAATTTCGCCTTCACAAGGGATAAACAGGCAATTACACATCCTTTTATATTTGATGGCCAAGTGCTGAACTTGAAAGCACACTATTAGTTTGTGTCCCTTCAGGGCCAGTGCAATAAGTAGCCAGGAGAGCTGGGGCTAAGCAAGAGAGGGTGTTGTCTGCTGTTAGTGTGACAGTCGTGTCAGCACTATTCACATTACTGGAAGGTAATAAAGTGACAAGTAAGTTATTAGAAAGATATGAGGTGAAATTGAACTGAAGCTTCTTTCTGCTCAGCTCAGTTTTTTTCCTGCTTTGTAATGGGCCACTATTCGTTACAAACCAAACCTTGTCTTGAGATCTTATATAAAAAAAGAAATATTTATTCTTTGCAGGAAAGGTCACATGAATTTACAACATTACACTTTAAAGGAGAGGAATGGGAAAATAGTTTCATGACAACTACAGCTGCTATTAAAAAAAACACAGTGTCATCATAATGAACAATAATACTGGCAAAAGTCAGAGGACTTGTCAAAAACATGTCCATTTTTTAACCCTCTGGTGGTCCACAACCATTTTCCTTTAAGTGTCAGTGCCAAACATAACAGCAACAGTATTGGGATATACATGATCAATACCTCAATCAAAAAATCAAAGCTGTCATTCAACATCATGAGTTGAAGAGAGAAAACAAGCCTGGTTAACTACAGAGTCAAGATAATATTATTTACTTTACTTATGTAAAATAGTTGCTGCTTTACTATGTTACAGCCATTTTAAAGGCAGTGATAATGCTGCAACGTTGGCAGGAAGAGACAGAAACCATGGGACTGGAACAGACATGTACTTGGGCAAACATGTGGGTGAAAGGTTCAGTCCATCACATGATATTGCTCTGTTAATGAAGTAAAAATAGGTACGGAAAAGAGTTCCTTTTATGTCCCTACAGAACAGGAAAAAAAAGCCCAACTCATCATGTGGCAACAGCAGGATATGCTGATGCTTATCTAGCAAAGTAGCACTACAGTCACTGTTTTGTTGAGTTACTATAGCAGCAAAATCTTTTTCTTATGTCACGGTATAAGAAAAAAACAAAACTAAGAAGGAACTGAACATACCAGCTGCCATCATGTGTCTGCCACTCACCCTTTCCCCAAAGAGAACTGCTGCCTCCTTGCCCTTAGTACAGACACCTTTGCTTCTCTTTTGAAATAAAGAGTAATTCTGTTAACCCAAAGAGCAAAGTGACAAAAACATTCTGGGGGCAGAAGAAGTAACAGTTCTGTTCACCTAAGTGGCAGAAAAAAAAATTAAAGAAGCATGTGTGCACTCCTAGATCAAGCACTTTCCCTCCCTTATTCTTTTTCCTGCCACCAACATTACTGTCAAAATGCACTGCAGAATCTGAGTACAAATACATTTCTGAAAAGATGCCCTGTTTTCTGATGGCAGCTGACATCCCTAATGACCCTGTGAGAAATGGGTCCATACCAAGCACTTTGATTTTAAAATATCATACACATTGAAGAAGAAATTTTTGGAACTAAATCTTGAAAATGGTTTCTATCTCTGGAACAGATGAGACCTTGAACCATCCATCATGTTTCTGAGCTTTCATAATACCCACAGAGCTCTCTTAGTTGTACTAGAGTAGATCAGCTGAGGTGCTGACCTCCCCTGGCAGCTACTTCACTGTTTAGGACCTGACTCTACTAGTTTTCCTAAACAGTTCCTTTTTTGGGGATGGAATGGGAAACACACAGGTGATGGAAAATTTATAAACTCGTGGAACTGGCAGAGAAAGTACACTTTAATTTCCGCATTAGAAGGAAGGGAAGGAAGGAAGGAAGCAAGCAAGCAAGCAAACAAGCAAGTAAGCAAGCAAGGAAGCAAGGAACTAAGGAAGCAAAGGAAGGAAATACACTGAAGTTTAGTCATGGCAAATATGGTGCACAATTTCTGCTGTGTAAAGTATCTACAGATCCCTAGTAAACATACAAGTTTTACGAGCTCAGTCATGAAAAGCCTTTGAGAGATCTTGAAGAGCAGTGTCCAGGTGCTTTTAGGCTTTAATCTATACCTTCTACATTTTGTCAAACTGAGTTGTGACTTAGAGTGCTTATACCTTTTGTGCATGCCTACAGTGTCACAATAGAGTTAGCTGCACTTTAATAGGCAAAGTTAAAATCTCAGCCATAAAATGTCCCTCATTGAGATACAGTTCAGAAAAAATGACTAAATATTATAAGGTGTGCAAAAATATGTGTGAGTTAAATTAGCTCTTTACTAATACCAGCTGATTAGTCCTCACAGGAGCATATTTATGGGCAAGGTCATATTAGTATTAGCCATATTTTAACAGATTGAAACATAAATTGGTAAGTGATGTGATCTATACAAGACTAAACAGTGAGAAAGGGCTACCAGTGGTACTAAATCCCATGATTTCCATTCTTTGACTCTGCTGCTTTTATTTCCAAATTGCCATACAGGTTTTCAAAAGATACCTAGTGATTAACCATTATTATTTCCTGAAACACTATACCCCCAATGAAAATAAAAGTCCTAAACAAAGTCCAGAGAAGTAGTTTTGTTTCTAAAGAAGGTTCAGTACAGTTATTTCCTAATTGCAGACAAAGCTTATTTACAGAAAAATACAACTACCTTGAATAAACAAAACAGTGAAACAATGTCGAAAGAGTGACCACAATAACTATAGGAATCAAAAAAGAAGGAACAAACTCCATGTAAAGTGAAGAGTCTCTTCCTCAAAGTTGGTCTAGTTCTTGTAAAATGGTTTAGACTGACAGGTTTGGAAACTGAAGGGGTAACCACAGGTTTGTGATAACATAAGTAATTGCACAATACTTATCCTGTCATCACACCCCTACAACCATGTCCTGTGCTGAACAGATGAGATGTTTGGTCATTATTCTTATTGCAGTCTGGGTCACTGCTGAGATCACCCAAATATGCTACTTTCTGTCAGAAAAACACAGCCCGTTTAAGGATTTTTCAGATAACATCAGAGGACACAAACTCCACCACAGGGACAATTCCGATAAACACAGATTGTCATAGAGATGCATGGTAAGTAGGAATGAGGAAAATGCCATTCAATTCAATGTAAGTGTATGTGCTCTTCTAAAGCAGACTGTTCTGACATTAGTATCATTAGCACGGAAGAAACTACTTGATTTGCCTAGAAATAACAGTGAGTAATATTCTGTCCATAAGACAGAGATGATGACCTAAGCAAAATCTGAATGAAGTTAAGAGTAGGTGTGCTGAGCTTCTAACAGTTTTTGGAGGTTTTCCTTGCTTCTTTACATTTTAGAATGTGTAGTTTCAAAATGGTAATAAACAGATCTTTTTTTCTATGTCAGTAATCTACTGCAGTAATTTATCTAGTGACGATGTTTAAGTTTCCAAACAAGTTTACCAAAACCATTTGAACTCTAACAGAAACGGAATGAAATGAGAGTGACGAACAGTGATTCATTCAGTGGGAATTATTCATATACCTCAAATGTGGTTTTCATTAAAAATGCTATTTATTTATACTGTACATACTACAAAACAGTGGGTTGGGCTTTTTTTTTTCTGTATGTATAATTCAATTTTTGTTATTTTGTTTTTCAAACTTTCCATATTATTTGTACCTAATAGCCTGGGAGGAGACATAAGAGCGCAGTACAGACAACACTACAAAGGTTCATGTTTTTTGGAAGAATGCATCCTTAATGTTCTAATTTCCCTTTCTCACAAACACACTGAGCTTGTACAACATAAAACAAAGCAAAGCAGATCTCTCCACTCAATTTAACAAGGTAAAGTAGTTAAAATGTTGAAGAAAATAAAAAAAAAAGATGAAAAAAAGTGTCAGTGAAACGGCTTGGTGTTTTGCTATAAAGTTTCTTTTTGTTAAACTGGAAGTTAAATTTTCCTTATAATTTCTCTGGGATCCACAAATGTTTTCAGGGCTTCATCAGTGTACAGAATCAAAAATGATCAGAGGCTTGTAACCCATAGGAACATAGTGAGAATTCATTTAGAACAAATTTTTCTTTTATTTTCTACAACTGGAAATACTGATTTATTAGATATTGATCCTACTTTTGGAAACAAAAATACTGAAATGAATAAGAAGTACTAAAAAATAGGAAATCCATATTAAGAGTTTCCTCTAGAAAACAGAACAGGAGTTAAGTACGCAAGTGGACATAAAAAAAATAAGAATAATCAAAATGCACAGCAAAACAAAACAGCAACAAGCTGAAACAATGGAACATTTCTGACTCTTGGCTAAGAAGAATAATGTTCTGGGTCAGTAAATACAGAAAAGGAACACATTCTCACTGAAGGAATATTTTATTGTATGCTGAAATATCCCTCGGGTTTTTGTTTGTTTATTTTTGATTTTGCTTTTGTTATTGTTATTGGTTTTGTAAAGAAAAGAGTCTACAACACACATCCTAATGGCCTTGGCTGTAGACTGAACTTATGTAAATACCATCACTCATTCAGTATGTTGTGGTAATTCAAGCTACCAGTGTGGTTTTCTAGCTCAAGCAACATGTGTGAACACCAGAAACAAAAAAGATTCAGAGGGCACCCTCTCTTTTTCTCTGCCTTTCTCAGCTGCTTGCTCCTTCTCTGTCTCCTGTTCATGCTTGCTGTCTTGCTCACAATCTTTCCTGGACTTTTGTTCTTTTCTGACAAATCATGCGAGTGAAACACAAAACATTTACACAACTAGACATCCTTTTTATCTGGCCTCTAATTTTATCCAAAGGGAAAGTAACCCAATAAAAAGTCCAGCGTATGTTTTTCAGAGCTACTAAGTGCTTCTGCCATTAATTTCTTTTGATTGTTTCTATAAAACATGCCTTAATCATACTACAGCACTTTCCATTGCAAAAAAGACAACTTTACAGAACAACATAGTTAACATTATTTCCCTGTTCCTTTTGGTTTTTTTTTAAACACCACAAAAATCCAGGCTATAATAAGAAGCACACAAAATTATATTCATCTTTGTTCTGTGACAAGTAGTATCAGCATTTATATCCCCAAATATTATGCATGTTTGAAAAAAAAAGTTTCTACTGGTTCACATGACACAATTCTGGTTTTTTTTCTTTTATGCAATGCAGTATATAAGGAATAAGGATGCACTATTGTTTCTAGTAATAATTGGCACTTGAAAAAAGCACCAAGAATTCTGTATTTCACTTTACCCCTTTTCCCTCCCCAGTACTTTTTTTTGTGTAGTCCAAAAACTACAACTATGGTAATGGTGAATAACTACATTTTCTTTTTTCAAAACGTGTGCAAAGTTGGCACTTTTGTATTAACACTAAACACTAATACTCTTTGTTTGGCATTCATGCCCTCATACTGACCAGATCATTTTATCTAAGTGTATTTTTTTAAAGACACTTACTGAAAATATGGCAATAGTTTAAAAAAAAAAAAGAAAGCATGGATATTATTACACATCCCCTTGTAGTGTACGAAAAAAGTGCATGACTGGATTTATGTAATAGTACAAGACAAAAAAAACTGTATCAAATCAGGTACTGTAAAGCATGCCAGCACCTCTGTAGTACTTATATCTAGCAGGTAGTTAAAACAAGACTGTGGTTCTTTTAAAAATGTGCATTAAAGCTAACATAAATGAGTAGAACTAGCCAGCAAACTATTTTTCCTGCTTATCTAACAGCTGAATGTAACTGTAAAAATTAAGCAAAAAAAAAATAGAGTTAAACCACCATCAATACAATTGTTTTACATCATAGGCCTGTCAAGGCTCAATATATATATACAAGTGTAACAGCCATGCTTAGTAGAACGTTATCCCCAATGCTTAGAAGACACAAATACAACTAAGTAGATTGTTTTTTCTTTCTCTTTTTGTTTGTTTGCAATTTTTTTGTGTGTTTTTGTTTTGGGGAGGGGGGGGTTAGTGTTTTTCTTTGTGTTGATTTTTTTTTTTTTCAGGCAAAAGTCATGGGTTGGACAAACTGTCTCTGTGGAGATGACCAAAGAACATTCTAACAGAACTAGGCTAGAGACAACTGCAAGTTTTCTCTGGGTTTGGTTTCTTGTTTGGTTTTTTTTTTTTTTTTCATGAAGGGCCTCTTCTCCCAAATTAAAGGTCCCACCTTTGTGTTTCTATCAAAAAAAAAAAAAAAAGGGGGGAAAAAACCCCAACAACCAACAAGGGGGGGGGGGGGAAAGCACCTGGTGTTTCTTTTGTTAAAAAAGAAAAAGGTTATATATATATATTTATGTATATATATATATATGTATATATATATATACACATACATATAAAGGGAGACTGTATATGGCAGTTCAGAAATAGTGGGCCCTCTCTGAGAGCTGGCATTATGCTGTGTCCATCCTTGAACTAATCTACTGAAGTGAAGGGAATGTTTTTATGCAGATTGGGGTTCTGACTGTGCCGGTTTCGGCTACGAACAGAGGAGAACATCATGTTACACCCAGGGACTTTGCATTTGTGCATTTCTCGCAAGTGCACTGTTTTATAGTGCACTCTGAGGGTTCCCTTGTTGCTGTACATTTTGTGGCAAATGTTACACATTATCCCACCATTGCTCACCGAAACACTGTTGAACATGAGGGATCCTGGGACATCGGTGCCCATACCTACAGCTAAGGCAGGGGCATCTGCTTTGTGGGCAGATTCCCCGCTGTCACTTGCCCCATCGACGTCATCCAGGAGAATACCCTCATCACTTCCTGCATCAGATTCTCTTGAGGAATGGATACTGCTGCTGGACTGGATGCTGGAGGTGGTGCTCAGGTCTAGGACCATATAGTCTTCTGCCATGCCCCTGCCATACCCATTCATATGGGAATCCTCAGTACCAGCAGGTGAAGAGGTGTCTTCCCTTATGTCAAGCCCCATCTGATGCTGAGCGCCATATATCTTCACCAAAAATTCATCGCGGAGGTCCTTACTAAGAGAAGGCTGTGAAGTGTCCAAGCCCATGTCATCCAGTTCTTTGGTCAACAGTTTACGATGCAGGTTTATGTTAGCACTGTGTCTGGGAAAGGAAGAGGGAAGGGAGAAAAGGAAAAATGTACAGTATTTTTGATTAAACATACAGTCATTAACCGTCAAATACAAATTCTGATTTAGCAATAATTTATCATGAAAATATCCCCTATCCATGTTTCCTGCAAATTTCAGCCTTGCTATAAGTGAACAAATTGCAACATAAAAACCAAACAAAACAAGCAATTTACCCTCCCCATATTGTTTTACTTTTCAGCTGCTGCTCCTCAACATTAGTCCCCAGCAGCAGCTACAGCCCTTTTATTTGATATTTACAAAATAATAAATTGCACTACTAAGAAATGCAAAATGCTCTTCTTGATTCCTGAATCCCTGCTGACCTTCCTAAAAGCCTTGCTTCAAGAGAAAAAAATATTAATTTAGAGAACATCTGTGTGTGTTTCTATGTTTAAATCTGGATCCGTATCTTTATATATACATACATATAAATATATCCTTATATATATATCAACTCACATAACTCTCTAAGTGAAATATAGGAAAAGAATAAAATAAAAGGTAACTGATACACAGTCAGAGGTCCTGATTCTGGTAATTTAATTCTGCTATAAAGAGATTCAGAATTGGGCCAATCCAATCCAAGACTTGAAGGGTTTAAGAGAACAAGTCTCTGAAATCTACATGCAAGTTTCTGAAAATCTTAGCCAAAGTCAGTGGTTCCATCCTTCTAGACAGGCACTGCCACTCTTCCCTATACTGTGTCTGATAAAGTGCTGACTGACACAAGCAGTGTAATGTTCAGTAAAAAAAACAAGCTACTAATGGCAGTGAGAATTTTGCCTCAAATCAATCAAAAAGCTTAAGCATGAGCTTTGGTTTAGGTATTTGCTGAAGTCACTGCAGATGCTAAAGAGACACTAGAAAACTGTCACTGATGGAAGTGGTCTTTGGACCAGATCCCAAGAGTTGCAAATTAAAATATTCTCTAACATTTTACAGAAGCTTTGTTCTCAAGAAATAAAACTCTACATTTGCAAGCACTGTAAGATTTTGGGTTAGTAACTTGTAAAATAGCCCATTCTACTCTCCATTTTTGACACTGGTTTTATTCATTCATTGCAGTAGAACATCACTGATTTGCAGTAGTGAAAAACTGTATTTACTGAATTAACAATGCAACCAACAAACAGGACAGACTTCAAAGACCTCTGACCACAGAACATGCTTGTTTTGTTGAAGTACTTAAGAACAAGAAATGTGTGTAAAGTTTTCAGTGTTAGAAAACTTTAGAGTTCAGTTTTCGGAATGTGCAGCATTGCTGAGGAAATGACAATTGTTTACTAATGCTAATTTTTTATTCTTTGGAGGGTGACTAGATTTTCAGATCAGCAAAAAAAGAATTAGCGAAGTTCTACTGCATAACATTCTGTGCAAGCTAAGGACCCAAACCCGCAATTTACAACATGCAGACTCACCAGTCTGTCTGCCCATTATAAATTGCAGATCAGAGACCAAATGTAGAAGGAAAAAGAAAAGGGGGTAGGGAGTGGGATGGGGATGGGGGGGGGGAGAGAGAGAGAGAAAGAGAGAATTTTAACATAGGAATAGTTTAATTTTCAAAAAAGCACTAGGTATAAAATTGGCATCGGAAGACATAACAACGATCAAATATTTTACAGACATTCAGGTCCTACAGTGACAAAAAAAGGGAGAATAGGAGCAATAGCTTTTAGCAGTATTTCCTTATTGGAAGTTTTTATTTTAAGGAACCCTTTGAAACATACCTCTCAACCAGCTGAAGTCCCAAACATGGTACAGCAATACAATGCAGATAAATAAAGAAAATGCAAATGTAGGAAGATTAAATTGATGTGGAGTTAATTTCTGTAATTTCTATTACTTACTTTGCGATCTATCTGTTGCACATAACTTATGGGAATAAATAAAGAAAACAGCAATAGAAGTGATCTGTCCAACACACCTGCAAACGCAGGTAACTGTTATCTGACATAACACTGACATGCAGTTAATTGAATTGTATCTGCTTAGGATGCAATTATTCCAGTAAGAGGGTGGTCTAGAATGGAAAATTTCTCTCCTAATGAGAGAGAGTTGAGAGGTATGGGTAAGGGTGAAAAAAGTGGAGAGTATTTCGTGCTTTTCTCCCACATCGCAAATACTCCTTTCACACAAGCAAGTATAGCACTGTTGCTTTTTTGAGGCGTAGAAGTGTAATTATGCACATCCCCACACTGCACTTAGGAAGGCTGAGCTTACCTTGTGATAAGATCAGCTTTCTAATCTTTTGCTAAATTGAGATCACAAAAGAGAGAGAGAGAGAAGAGAGGAGAAAAGAGAAAGAAAGGGGGAGGGGGAGGAGAGAGAGAGAGAACAAATTCACATTCCAATCCAGACAAATCTGGTTTAAAAAAAAAATAAAATATGAAACCAATAAAACACAGAATTTTAAAAAAAAAGAGTCTTGACTGTGAAACTATTTTTTCTCAGCTGTAGTATCACTTATACTGTTGTACTGATGGATACTGACTCAATCACACTAGATGGAAAACATAAAGCAAATTAATCAAAGCATATTCAGAGCATCCCCATTATCATCCAGAAATGAGTTCTGAACAGATGCATGCAGTGTGCTCATACATGAATGATAAACAGTAGTCCTGATGGTCCCTTGCCTTCTGAGTGTCAGATGGTACGTAGCTCCACATGAAGTTGCTAACTGCAGTACAGGCAATGCTTACTGTGAAGGCCTGTCCACACTGACCAGTGTGATTAAATGACCATAAAAGCACATTTGTGTTTATCATCTTAAGGATAACTACAAACTATTCATAAGGTACTCATGTGTTTACTAATGGTTTCTCCCCCTCTCTCCTCTCCTCACTCCTGTGGTATGGGAATTTGTTGGAGCATAGAAGCTAGACAGGCTACCTGTAACTGTGCTGCCATGCATTCATGCTTACTATTTCCATGGTTTGCTGCTGAGAAAAACAGCAGTCAGGCATGCAGTGAAAATAATTCAGCATTCACTGAACAGAGATAAGAACAAATTGCCACATTAAAGAGGGGCCACTGAGCCCCAGATAGACAAAGGCCATTCTAAGAAAGACCAGTGTAAGGATGCAATCCCTGCTGATGGTCTGATATGAAGAGTGGCCTCCCTTATTCAATTCTCACTTACAGCAGTAACAATCAGTAATCGAGTTAAAGTATGTACCAGCCCATAATATCTGTCAGGCAAACGATGTGCAGAAATGTGTGGACCAGTTCTGGCACTCTGCTCAGTAGTGTCCCTTTTCCGCTGTCAGCAGTACTGTTGGATTCTCCTAATATAATTACATTGACTTTTATTCAATTAAGTGCCATTCCTAGCCTTAAAAAGAAGCTACTTTATCAATTGATTCAGGTGTAATGTAATAATAAAGATGAACTCATGGCAGTGCATTAGCTCTGCTCTTCATAACTTCTGAACATAGGTTCATTCATAGCAGTCGATTTCCATTATGCAACCACAGTTCAAAAGAATTGATTCTTTTACTTTCATTTCTTAATCTATTTCATTTGTGTTTAATAATGTTCCTAAATATCATGTGAAAACATACTGCTAGGGATGGGACGAATGAATTGTAAAAAAAGTTCACTTATTTGGATATTGAAGTTTTGAAATCTTATAACAAAACTAAAGTCCCAGACCCCTTTTACCATACCAAAGGGAGACACTCCATCCTAATCCAACTCTTTCTTCCCCACTTCGTCACTCCCAAAACCTAGAAGTCCCCTGCCAGCCCCCAGCCACTGTTAACCACCCTGTCATCTTGTTCATCTGCTCCTTCCCACAGCACCTGCAATTTTTTGCTTCAGCTGTTCTGTTCCCTGATGTGATTTACAATGCTGCTTACCCCTTCCTCCTCCAGATACTGCTTCCAGGTATGTATAAACAATGGTCCCTGAGTAAGCTGAGACACAGCTTGGGCAGAGTAATTATGCCAGAGCATGAAAAATTGCCATCAAATAGGCAGAAAATCATGAAACAAAATATGCCAAAACCAGCTGAGCTTCAACATGCCATGGCTTCGTTATTCCGCATGCCTGAGCTAGCTAATTTAAGGACATCTCTGGTGTATTTTGCACTGCACTTGCTGCTGTATCTAAAGAACATAAATGACTGGCAGAAGTATATATATGTGTGTGACAAAATGAAATATTTGACCTAATTAAAGCCTTTGAATGACTCTGGACATCTTAGACTGCTTATCTGTACATCAACTACCAAAATGGCATTTGTCCTGGCAGTGGAAACGTTGCTTAAAGACAACTGGTGATTGAAGTCTTCCAGACAGAAATATGAGATCAAATGAGTTTAGCTAAAGGCATATCTCGCTCGGCTCCAATTACCATACTTATCCCATTCCATACAACAAGGGATGGTGAAGAGGGTCACTTCTGAGAACACTAGGTGTGCCAAAGAATGTCCAAACATCTGTTTAGCACTGTACTACACGTCATGTACCCTTAAAAATGAAGAGAGTATTTTTCCAAGATGTTTTCAAATGTAGCTCGTTGAGGAAAGGAAGTTTTAGCAAAATCTGGTTTATTTTAGGACCCAGAATGCCTGATTTTTTTCACATAATTATCTTTCTTTTTTCAAGTGACTATTCATGAATTATATAGTGGACAAAAGTGTATGTAAAGTCTTCACTTGAGTGAATTCAGCCTTAAGAATGGATCAGTGCTGCTGTAAGCATGATGATGATAATGATGAGACGCGAAATCTATGTTTGTGGTGAAGTATACCACCTTCCAGTTCACCACTGCTACAAGTTTTGGTAGCAGTGCAATGCAGGATGCTACAGCAGTTAAAGCAGCTCTTTGACTGTGGGCACGATTCCAATGGTGGTAGTATTTTCCTTCCCTTGTGAAGTTTATGGAAGTATTCTACCATAATTAGAATTCGTTGTGGGTTCCACCCTACCTACTCTTAGAAAGATCCTCAGTGAGAGATGCACTGTGCATCAACAGAAGGAACGGGATTATAATCCTAGGAAATACAGTCAATTAAACACACATTCTATTTACACAGATCATAAATCCAGACTGGGTTCTCTTCAGCAGTTTCTTTCTACTTGTTAGTGAATCTGATTTTGTTAATCTTTCCATTTGTTGGAAAGAAAAAATGTAATTGCCACTTTAGTTTAGTTTATTCTTACCTAGTCAGTTTTTTTATTTCTTTTTGAAATGAGTGAGAAGGAATTTATCAGAGTAGAATTTGTCCTGGCATAGAAATTGGCATAAATTCTATGCATGACTTAAATCCAGCTTTGGATGCAGTGTGGCTGCAATCCTATCTGCACTGGGACAAAATTCATCTCGGATGCACACAACAGAGTTAGAGAATCTGGATTATAAAGAACACTGTTTATTTTATATTCAAGTATTATAGAGGGCACAAAACGAACTGCATGAAAAATCCGGTTGAATGTGTTGTTTGCAGTTCAGGACAGGACAGGTTGTTGAAAAGGAAACACAAGCATAATTTTCTTAATTATTTCAGCAAGAGAAAAGTATGAATATAATTAAATATTATGGGATGAGACAAAAAAAGAGAGTGACAATGAAACAGAATCATAATTGTTAAGGCAGTCAGTTAGGGATCAAGGAAATCCACTTTCTCTTTGCTCTGGTTGTACAGGTTCCATAAAGGCTATCCTCCTTAGTTTAAAACTAAGCTCTATCAATCTGGTTTAAAATATAAAGAATGAAACTTTCATTATTACTCCTATGAGAAGTTTTCCACACATATTTTCAGCTTAGTATTCAGCCTATATTTTTACCTGTAATGAAATGTTAAAGGAAAGTTCTCTTTCTTTCTCTTAACCTCAACGACTGTCAATTAAGGTTTATGGTTTTGTTTTAAAATTTCACATGATTTTAATTGCTAACAAAATTTGCTAATATGGCAAAGTGGTCTTACTTCAATTTCATGTCCTTTCCTGCTTATTTAAGCCTGAAATTCATAGAAAGGCTCAGAATATGCAAACGCAACAGAGAGTAAACCCAGAATTCTATGCTTTCTCAAAATCTCTGCAGACTGGAAAAGCCGAGTTTCATGCAGCTAAAATCAAAGAACCAGAAAGTAAGTCACTGGCTAAATATAACTGTACGTATTTATGAAAAAGATACAGCCTCAATTCTGATATTTCTTCAAGAAGAAAGCAGCGATCATTTCCCTAATTCACTAAAAGAATCAACAATGATACAATTCCTGGAATTTAATTATTAATATAAACTGTTAAAAAAATATTTTCTCAGTTACTGCTAATTTTGACACTCTGTCAGTCTGTGATACAGGGTTTGTTTTGTTTCAATTAAAAAGAAAAAATTCATAGATCTAAGTGAAGATAATAATGGTTATAAAATCATAAAATGATTATAAAATCATATTTATCTGAACAGGTCCAAGGTATTGGTCTGTACACCAGTGCTTCCAAGTATTTGATCATGTTTAATTTGCCTCTAAATGTAAGGGGAAAAGTAGGTATAGGGGCTAGACTGTTGAAGAAGTCAAGGCAAAAATACTATACTACTCAATGAAATCAAAGCATTTCTACATGAACAGGATAATAGCTTCAGTTCTTGAGGCTTTAAATTGCATAGAATCTGAAAAATATTAACCTTTCATAGAAAGAAAAACCAAAATGTAAAATACAGTTCAGAACCTATTAAAAAAGTAAAAAAAAAACACCACCCAGTACTTATTAAATACAGGAAATAAAGGACAAGCAAGTTCTTGCAAATTAATGTGGAGCCCAGTCATTTCAATCCCTTTCAATATGAAGCAAATCACTCACACTGGTCACGAAGACAGCTCCCTCTACACTCAAATTATTCACTTGAAGATAAGCTCCCATCAAACTCTTTAGGGGTTTAACTAATTTACTGCACAGATACGGCACGTCTGTTGTAATAACAGGTAGGATGTATTGGGGTCGACCATTTATCAGAATTAGACTTCTTTTTTCAATTCGCAGTGAATTATGCTGCCTACACTGCTCCTCTTTCTCAGAGCTTCCCATCCCCTTACGGCCCCTAATGTGGCAGGCAAACAAAATTGACAGTCTCATCTTGTCAACAAGGGGTGATTCTCCTGAGAAGCCATTTAACTTTGCAGAGGAAGCAATGTATTAATGTGCCTGTCCCAGGAATGTTAATCATCTTCAAGCTCCCTCTAACTTTGACATGAACAAAATCACCAAATTTGTTTACTAAATGAATCGTAATATGCTAATAAGAGAGTATGACATATATGGCAAAGCCAAACAGATGGTTTGTTTACTCCACTTTGCAACTTTATAAATGTTGTAACTCTGAAGATGTTAGTGAGAATTATTGGTTTGTTGGCAGTGGCAAACATGCCTTTTGCATACTTAATACACAGTTCGAGTCAGAAAACAATTTGTCATCACCATGGAATGTATAAAAAATGTTAATGCAGAGAGAGCATTTGGGAAGGCAGGATAGCTGACTGTGTGAGCAAATACTCAGGTTAAATGTGAAACTGATATCTGATGGCAATGTTTGCTAGGAAATAATTTTAAACATAAAATCTGTCAGGTTTGGAGTCTTGAAAGACCCAGTAATTCAGTACATCCCTGTTGAGGTGTTTAGTGAGACAATCCTTATGGTGCAAACAGAATTACACTTTCACAAAAGTTGTGTGTTCTTAAAAGCATCAAGGTCATGTCATATTCTTAATATATTACTATTGTTGTCCATTAAAGATCAAAAGATATTATAAACAAAAAGCATAACCACTGGCATAGTTGCCAAAGTTCACTCAGAAATTATCAAAACTGTGTTGCAACACTTCAACCTCTCACTTTACCAGCTGCCTGGAAGCAGAACAGACTCATTACAGAATAGCTAGCACTCTTGTCTAATATCCCAACTGGTTGAGAAAGTTTAGAACAAAAAGATTTGTCTGACAGACTATTTCCTAAGTGAACCTGGTGTAGCAATGTTACACACATGAGAAAGTCATCATACACACAACAAAGTCCTCTGATGGAAATAGCAGGTGCTCAGCACTGCTGATGATCAGTCTAAAGTTGTTTCTACAGTCTACAAAAGCTCTACAGAAAAGTTTAGTTGTGCAGATGATGTACACAGGGTCGTGCGCTGCAGTCATGTGCTAGGTCCTCATCTCCACTGTGTTGAAGTATTTTGCTGGTCCTTCACACAAGGTGTATTTTCCCTTAAGAATATGAGTCAACATCCAGGTAGAATCTGTTGCCCACTGCATGCATTAAAATTTCTTTTCCAATCTAAATCAACTAAATATTACATATTTCAAGTTTTGTAATCAGAAGATTTCATCCTTTATTTTATTTTACAATTACAACAGCCATGGAAAAAATTTGATAATTTTGCAAGATTTTGCACAAACAGTTCCTTCAGTTCAGCATCCCACTCATGAATTTTACTGAGCTTCAAGATTTAGTAAATGCAGAAATAAAGATGACACACAGAAAATTCACCAACTTTGCTTTCAAACCAGTTCTTTTCTCTCAGTATTGATGCACAGCAACACATCTTGTGATTTGTTTAGGAGGTTTATACACACTTCACTGATTGCACCTCAAGTTCAAATTAATAATAAAACCTCAGTTCTAGGGATAGTTTTGTACATTTTCAGGTTCCACAGCAAATCTGAAAACCATTTGTTTTGGTCACAGTGCAATAGTAATTCTCATTCCCAATGTTAGTTTATCTAGAAATGCTGATTTATTTATATAATACCAGAGGAACTATAAAACCAAATATGATGTGGCACTTCAACAGAGTTCCTCTATTAGTAATTTTACATTACTAAATAAGTACCCCTATCAGGTCAACTGATAGCTGATTATCCTATAACCTCCTTTCATTAATGCCCCAACTCCTTAGTAATTTCAATCCTCTGAGATTCTTCCATACATACTATTGTCAGCAGTTATTAAATTCTCAACTTTTTACTCATCCACAAGAGACTGTGCAAAGATATCTAAGTTCAGCTTGCTGTCCAAGGATTATTTTGGAAGAAACATTAGCGGCCGTCCCAGCCTGGCGCTTATATCTCATTTGAAATATCTACTCATTCCTGACCAACGAAGAAAATCTCAATAAAGTACTTTTACTGGTTTAACAGCAGTGAGCTCCTGGGATTGTCAAAGTGCTCAGTCTTTTCCGAGGAGAGAAGGAATCAGCAGCTCAAATATAATTAACCTTCCATTCTCAATGCAAACTGCCACGCAGAGGAGCTCTGCAGTCTATTAGTGAAGTTATAACGGCCAACAGGCAGAGGCAAAATTGGTCAAAAAGTTGGCTGCTGCTGTCATATTTTTAGAATTATGATTAATGACACTAATAATGTGGATGATTACTGATATGTGTATCTCCTGCAGTTTATCATATTGCACTGGCTGCCTACGTCCACAATAAACATGATGCTATCATTTACCTCGTTATTGAAGGCAATCCTTCTCTTGAAGGAGCACATTCTAATTACTTTGTAATGTTTTATGTCTTAAACATTTTGCAGCTCTGGACCTTGCCAACTGCTTCATGTCTACCATTGATTAATTACAAAATGTTTAATCAAAATTTAGAACCTAATGCAGTCATTTATGAATATGCTGCAGTGCCAAGGTAGTTAGGCTGCTGTCCCAAGCTTGGAGAGTGCTGTGTTCAAAATTAAATCCCAGAAAAGCAGAAGATGCCAAAGATTTTACCTCGAGTGATGTGAGTAAAAATCTTACTTCAGCTGATGAATGAGAGGTACCCACCCAAAATGAGAGATCTTTCTTGTGCATGTACATGCTTGCATGTTCCTATCACATTTTTCTTCTTTGAATGTCTTCATTTTTCTCTTTCTACCATTGTTGCAGCTCCTTTACAAGCCTTCCCTCTGCTAAAGCTCTTGCAAACACCAGTCAAGAAAGTGTAGTTTTGAAGTGGTTAAACGAGTGAAAAATAATTTGCAGGGACAAATACATAAGTTTTTTTTTTAATGTGGATTTTTATGGTACTGTCATACAACCATTCACCGTTGAAGTTAAGTGTTTTTTTAATACCATTACTGAACTGCTGAAATGGATGCTAATATAGCTTGGAGTGCTAATGTCAAATCCTGGTAATAAAAAAGACAGACTGCTGAATGAAATAATTTCAAGTAAAAAATAGAACAAAAGTGCTCTCACTCTCGCTCTACACTTTTATTGAATTGGGACTGACTGAGCCAATTGCTTTAGAAGTCTGTAAAACACAATTACTAGTGAGCTGACTGACCCAGCAGTGCCCCTTCTGTGACAGAATAGACTAAAAAGGCTGCAGAATTAGTGCTGCTCCTCTATCTGGCTATCAGACCTCAGAGACATCCAGTACAGGATCTGTTATCCTTCCTGCCAGGGCCTTTCCTCATGAAATCTTCGTTCTCAGTCTTGCATAATATACCATCTGTGTGCATCTTCTTCTTAAAACAAGGGTTCATTTACCTTTTCTGAGAGGGAATCCAAGTTCTGTTTCTATCTGTTGTATTTTTAGATCCTTATCTAACAGTAGAGCTATATATAGGTGTTTCAGTATATGCACCTGCAGACACACACACATATATAGATGTTTGGGCTATTTTTATTTCCACATTTTATGTGTAAATCAGAAAAGTACGGTGTAAGATTTATAGGCAGCAAAATTAACCATGTCACATTTGTATTTTCATTTGTAAGTGGCTGTAAATGCTTTTTTATTCTGGCATAACAAAGAAAAGAAGAGAGAGAGGGAGAGAGAAGAGGGATAGAAAGGAAAAAAAAGTATTGAACTAGAAGTGGGCAATACTTTTCCCTAGAAAATAAAATAAACAATAACGTTTGGGAAGCACTAGAACCAAAATCAGTAACATTGGAAATAACAACTTTTAAAACTTGTAATTTGCATCTTATGTTTCATACTCATATAGTTTGACACAGACATAAAGCTTAGGGGTTTTTTCCCTCTTTTTATTAAAAAAAAAAAAAAAAAAAAAAGCAAAAACAGTGAAAGGAAAAGATGTCTTCTTAATACAACCCTGTTCCTTCTTTCTCTCCCCTGCCTCTTCCCCATACAAAATGAACAACTTTACCTTTATACACAATGCCACCAAAATCCTGCAAATCTTTCTCTTTTATGAGAGTGCACATCGCTGGCAAACCTAAAACTTCTTAATTTCTCTTCCAGGTCCATTTATATAAAGCTTGAAAGCGCCTTATGGTAAAAATGGTAAATTAGTTCTTAGACAGATCTTTTAAAGCAATGTTTTTTACGGCAAGCTTAAATGTGAAATAAGCTCTTAATTAAAATAATATTAATAATAAAAGTTTGCTTAGTACAGGGCAAACTGTTCATTTAAAAGACGTTGCTGGAAAGTAGGAAGCCCTCAAAAAACCTTAGATTTTCTTTAGAATTGGAGGGCTTAAAACTTCTGTCAGGAAATATCCAGTGTTTGCCATTAAAAGGTCAACTTGTGATGAGCTGTAAGTGGTATCTCACCTGAGATATTCCTGTGTTACCTCAGGCCCCAACAGACCATCTGACACAGTTCTAGAGGTATCATTAGGGAATGTTTTATGTGTAAGTGCTGGATGTGAATGAATGGTTCCTGCTGTAGTACCTAAAGCATAACATCATGAATACTGGTACATGATGCGTGGCACTGCTTTCCTGAAGATACAAAGGAAAACAAACCACGATTAAGGGGTAGTAAGAAGTTGTGCCCAGTGTCTTGCAGTGCACTCGCAGTGCCTATACAGTGGTCTCTTCCTTGACACCATGGAGCACTTAATTCTTTTTCATAGCTCAGCATGTCTTCCTTCAGGATCACCCTGAGATAAGTAGTTAGCAGTATGGTTATCTTTACCCTTATTGTTCCTAACTGAACGGTATATTCCTGCAACTATAGGCTCTACTTCACAAGTTTGTTATTGCTCCCTGTCCTATTTGCTAACCCCTAGCAGCCTGTATAACCATAAAAGGATGTGCCAGATTTAGAGAGGTTGGGCTTTGGTGTTTCTCTTCCCCAGAACCCATAAATTACCAACTATTTTTGAGTAACATATTTTACTAAGACATACTGCATTGGAAAATACTTCCATCTCCCATGTCTCACTACCTAAGACCTATCTTTTCAAAAAGCAAAGGAACAGAAATCCAAATTAGCTTTGTTTTATTATACTGATCACCTGTTACATAATTCTATTTCAAAAAGTATTTTGAAATGTCGTCTTCTGTCTAGATATACTGGTAGGACTATCACAACAAAAGTGTTGTAGCTATCTGAAGTTATGTACTGGTAAATTTTCCCCTTTTGGGTTATTTTTTTTCTAGGTCATTTCTAGAACTTGCCTCACCAGTTTTCTTACTTACATGTAAACTTCCTGTCAATTCATATACATCTCAGCACAATCACTAAGTTCATGTTCCAGTGAATGAAATAGCTCAAATCTAGGGGGAAAAGCATCATCATCATCATTAAGGGGAGAAGAAAATGGCCTCAGCTATTAGCAGTCTTTAGTTTGGCTGTAAGATCTGATGTAAAGTTTGCTTCTTCATTTGAAACTTTCTCTTTTCAGACATGCACAGCTGACAAATGAATGCATCATGAATGTATGTATGGGGACATTTGCCTGCCTACCGAGTGTCTCTTTTCTTCACTGAGAACTGTAAATCCAAAGGGCAGTAAATACACAGCTATTCCTTCCAGAAATGCGTCACCCTTCATCATTTCTCTCTAGACTCCTGCACCTAAGAAGACCACAACTCTCAAGTTGAGGTGTCTTGTTCCATTCAGACTTCTGGAAGTAGTGCCCTGGTGTTATCTTCTATCTGTAAAGTACAGCTTTCTTCACATCAGAAGAAATCTTAGAGCCTTCCACTGTCAAGTTGAAAAGAACAGCTAGAGCCTTTCTCTGTAGGAACTAGCGGGGGTAGACTTTTTATTTACCCTGCTTCCAAAAGACTCTAGGGAAGATGCGATGTCTCTGTATATGAGGAACAGCTTTACATTTACTCAGATAAGTGGAAATTTTCTCCCACTCTCTGGAGAAGAGTTTTGGTTCTTCCAGTTATTTCCTAGGAACCTAGGGACAACCAGGATATTATGATAAGCATTTTCACAATCCTGTCTTCCCAAATAACCTTTTTCACGAAACATAAATACACAAAACTTACACACAAAAATTGGACAAAACACATTAAACATTTAGACTATTTGTCACAACAGATATCAGGGGAAAATATCGCTTTAATGCATGTTTTGCTTTTAGCTAGAATTTTCAATGTTTTACTTATGCTTCCCACCTATCTTAATCCTGGTGTGGCTGTTTGTTTAAATAAGCTTTTCATGTCACTGACTTATTTGCAAGTTCACATAAAAATGAGACTTATTGAACTAAACAAGAAACTGTACCCTCCCTTTCAAAAAAATACCCTTTTGTGTACCAAACCAGAACCAGATAATGAAGACAGCAGGTTGTTTTAAGAAACAACAGCCATCTCCAATTCAAACCCAAAACAAATGACTATATGTAGACAGAGAAAACCTTCCTTCACACCAGAGCTGATCCTTTAATATTTACTCACATAAGTAAGCCCTTGCTTCAATATATTTATTTTCTTTTAAATAATTTTTTTGAATCTTACGATGAAACTGGTTCTATGTATTTTAGTTTTAATTCTGCTTCTCTTTTTCACATTGGTGAGTATGCAATATGACAAGTAGTCTCTGTTCAATATGACTGCTCATGGAAAAGGTTAGACCAGTAGATCTGTGTTAGAGGTGGTACAACATGTTTTGATGTAGATTCTCTTGGGTAAGGAAGAGTTATGGGAACATTAGTAATGACACACATCTTAGTGACTCTGCAAGAGAAAACCTAATGGTTCATTCAAATGTATTAGATATGCAGCTAGTCTCTTCATGAACTGCATCAGATCCAGAAACAGTAGTACAGGTGTATATGTGTTTATATTCTAAAAATTTATCAGTATAATTTTTGGCTCTTGAAGAATGGTTCATAGAACACCTAACATCTTAAAAACTGATTTCCTTGTTCTTGTTGGAGGAAATTCAAGTTGTATATATGACAGCTAATTATATTTGGGGAAATACAGTAATAATTATCATGGACTGGTGCAAAGTATCTTATTTCCTGAAGCTGAAACTGAGTGTGTTTATAGAAAATAATTCTCTAAAAAGTTATCCGTAGAAGATTCCTAACATAGTAGGATGATGAAAAAATGGGTACTGTTGTGTCAAGGAGGTGATAACAGGAGGCAGGTAGTAGCTTTTTCACATCTTCACCTCCATTGATAATGTATGCAGCGACTCATCATAGGTAACTGATGTTAATTTATTCAAGCACACCTGTATAGGGCTGGAAGTCAGGTAACCAAACAAAAAGTATGTCTCTGCTTTTTCAACACAGCTACCCAGAGGCCTATATTTGCACAAATTTAGTTCTGGAGACATCAGCAGGTTTTAATAAACCACCTACAGATGTCTTGCTCCATACAAATCAAGGAGTTTATGTTTTTAAATCTGGACTGATTTAACTCGCAATCAGTGGCATGATGACACCTGGCATCAATAGTTGCCTCATATTTATTTATAAATCACCTTGAGCAGTTATTATTTTGTTTTTAAATTTATTCATGGGGCTCAATTACCTTTCTCATCTTGTGGAACACACACACATGCATGCACGTATATGCACGCATGCTCACTTTGTGAGAAAACTTAAAAGACAAACCTTTACAATTCACAGTCCTACTTAAGTAGCAGACAGACAAAACAAAAAGTTCTTGCTTTTTTCCTTTGAACAGGTACGCTGAGAGTTAATTTATTTTCCATACATTGAGAGAAAGGAAAATGTTGCTAATGCTGTACCCTAGCTTAAAAACCACAGATTTTAATAGTGTCAGGACTGAGGTGAAATGGGGATTTAGCATGCGCTAAGGGTGACTGAAAAAATGGCTGTATTTCTCCTTAAAATCTTACAGCAGTTTCTTGAGAAGACTTATGGAAAGCAAAAAGTCCACCTGCCTACTGTTTCATCAGTGGTTGTGACCACAAAATTCTTGGCTCTTCTAGGTGAGAGACCAAAATGAAGCCAACTGCTCTGAGTTGCACCTTCCAGACCTTCACCTCTGCATTGGTGTCCTCTTTCTCAGTGCTGACTTGAAGGACCAACCACATCTATCTTTTTGTAAGATAAATTCAGTATCTGCTGGAGCAGGACTCACCGATGAGGCTGGGAAGCAGATCCCAGGGGAATCTAACCACTGCAGCTACAGGCCCATTCTCCTCAATCACAGGACACATCTCTTCCAGAGAGAATTCACACCACAAGGACAAATCTTTCCATTCAAGTGCACAGTTCTTGCAGGAACTTCTTCTCATCTTTCTCTTTTCCATCTAATAAGTTACTTGAAAAAGATGTCTCTCTGTTCAAAAGCAGCTTTATGACATTGTTTCTGACTAAATTTTTAATATGGTCCCTTTTCTTATTTACTCCCCATTGCCTTCTTGCAACAAGACCAAGCCTGAACCACATGCCTTTAGAAGAAAGGAGATATGAAGTAAATACAGAAACAGAAATGGATAAAACAGCTAATTCAGTGAGTGGCTGTTGAAGAATGGGGAAAAAAAAAAAAAAAAAAAAAAAAAAAGTGGTTTCCTGAGGTTTAGTGCTTCCAGGAAAAGAAAGACAGAGAGACTTCTCAATCTGAGAAAACGACGGAAGATCTAGGTATGCATAAGGATATTTTAATTAGTGATGTTACTTGTGGCTCAGAAGAATGATGAAAAAAGGCCCTTTTAAAAAAATCTAGGCTCAATGAAACTTGACTACTTGAAAACAATATTGGCTTAATTTTAGAATGTGTGACAAAATTACTGAGGCATCAAGCAAGGACCAGGACTCTGCTTTCCTCTGCCCTGAGTTGAGAAAAACACATGTGAGGTGGGACTTCAGAATCTTCTGGTTATCTTGACCCCAAAGTTACAAGGACTAGCAGTGGTTAACTGAAGATCACAGAAGACATTCCAACATTTCTGGCAGAAGGATTTTTATGCAGATGTTGACCTTGGCAAAAATGATGTAGGAATGGTAAAGCTAGATTTGGTTAACTTTAGCATAAATTGCTACAGGATGCTTTCTACAAAGGGAGGATTGCAGCTCTGACACAGATTAAACCCCTCCTTCAGTCAAAGCAGTACTGCATTTTCTCCTGACATGATCTGTTGCTTCTGGTAATCACCAATCTGTATCACAACCCCAACCCTGCAAAGACCATTTTACAGTAGCTCTACTCACTTTCAACAATTAGGATTTTTGTGTATGTACAGGGCAGGGAGAATACAATCAAACCTCTGATAAACTAAAATTACATTGGAAAAGGACTTGAGCCAAATCAGAGGCCTCTAAGGAAAACAAAAAAGATCAACCAATGTTATCTATCTCCACTTAAGTTTGTATTTTCTTATAGAACATTGTGAGTTTTAGACTCTAGCTAGTTATAGACCTATAAATAGTTATATTGGGATTAATAATATTATTAACACAGTACTAGTAATATAATTAATAAAGTGACTAAAACCAAAGATAACTTCACAAGACTGCAAGCTATATGATAGCAAAAACTCTGATTTCATTAAGAAGATAGTATTGAAAAAATTTTCTTGTTCTTTCATAAAGCACAAAATTCTAAGCTACTCTAGTTACTCAAAGATTATGTGAGTGACTTACGCACAAGCAAATCGCAGAGATTTTTTGTAATCTGTCCAAAATGGAACACAAGTCCATTTCAAATGGACTTATTAATGGAATTATTACTGTGTGGTGTAAGCAGCTAAGTCTTACTTCTCATACACCAATTAAAAGCTAAACCCTCCCAAGTTTTTAAGCAAAATTGATTTGAGTGGTTGGAAGAAGTTCTCACTTTGCAATGCTATTAATTTAGTTATCCATTTATCTTTGAGGTGCTCTCCATAATCTGAAGAGTTAGAAATTGTATATACTCTTCTTAAAAAAAAAAAAAAAATTCCCAGAAGGAAGATCAGAAAAAAAACCCCAAACAAACTGAATTGAAAAATTTTTAGGTTAATAAAACACTTTGCAAAAAAAAAAAAAAATCTTTAAATATGCAGTCTACATTTTAAGTTACTGAATCAGATTTTTATTTCATGGTTTGCTTTCAGTAAGCTTAACAGGAGTATCCTACATAGTTGACAAAATATTTTCAAAATGTTCCCTATTTTCAGGTTCTTATCTCAGATGTATTTTATGTATGTCATTGCAGCCACTCTTTCTTAGAACATCTTAGTCTTTGCTATGCTAACTTTATTATTACCATGATCTATCAATGTATTATTGTTGAAATTTAATACACTACATAAAGTTCCAAATCCTAAAGCTTATTACTTCTTCATATACTCGACGAAAAGCTGTTTTGTGTAGTACATGACTGACTTCATAATTCATTTGAGGAAACAGACTGACTAAACCAAATTCTTGACTAACAAAGGCTGTGCAATTTCAGGAACTGAAAAGGGTTACACACATCTAAACTCAGCATGCCATTGATTTACGTGTTTCCCTTGTCAAATTCGAGTCTCATAAATGCTATCAGCACACCCCAAGAAAATGAGTCTTAATTTAGATTTACCTGCTTTGTGTCCAGTAGATTCATCCTATTGAAATGCAAACTTCCTTGATCATCCTTTTCAGCTGTTCTGAACTTGCATTCTTAAGATGTTTGTTCCTGTTTTTCTGTTTAGTGGATTTCATAAATGAAATATCTGGGGACTAAACTCTCCACCAAAACAGTGAATTTTGGCTCCTTGATATCCTTAACACTAACTTGCTTTCATTTTCTAAGACATGATATATTCACTTTCAAGTCACATCAGTTTCAAAAAAAAAAAAAAAAAAAAAAATGAGAAGCTGCGTGTGAAATGTTTAGTGAGGTTTAATTTCCTTCCTGAATTTTTACAGCCTAATGAAAAAATATGAAACACAAGTAAGGAAGAAAGGTGAGCAAATCTCACCATCACTCCATGAACCAGAAAGATTTTGTTGTGACAATATGATCATCATCAGATGCGAGAGCTTTTATCCATAAGTATGAAATAACTGTTATCCTATGACCCTGACAAATTCCATTTATATTACATTTTCCTCAGGAATCAATAAGAACAGTCTATTTAAAGCAAAACAAAAAAATTCACAAAATTAAACAAAACAAAACAAAACAAAAAAACCCCCAAAACACCCCAAACCAAAGAGTTTATGGACCAGGTGCTTCTGTTTAAGCCCAACCTTTTCAGTATTGATGCAGCATAGCTAGGGCATGATGTCATCTGAAGCATCAGTAGAATATATGTTGGTTGATATTAAAAATACATATGGGTCTAGCCTCTCCCCTCTGAATGTGCATAATTCCCATTGGTGGGAAAGGGAGTTGCTCACATGCAGAGAAGAAGATAATGTAGATTAAATGACAATAGTGGATAGAGATGTAAGTTCTACTAAAGAAAAAGACAATGATTTTCTTAATATTTTTTGTTCCCACTACAACACAGCATCTAGTTTTAAAAATTGAAGATAATAAAGAATAGCCTTCTAATGCTTCTTATTTACTTTTATATGACCCTATGGAGATGGAAATCATTCCTTAATTCCAGTTCTTCCATTCTGTCTCTCCATCCATTCATCCAACTATCCATCCACTCCTTCCTAGTTTACTGTTTGATATGCATGTATGGAGATATTTGTTTTGTATACAATTAAGTATCTATTTAATACAAGGTTTTCTTGTTTTAAATGTTGCAGGGAGAAGAAAACAAATGTAATGAAGGCTGCACCTTATAAACAGATGTGCAATACACATGTACACAGGTACATAGAAAGTATAATGACATTTATTATCTAGCTAGTCACTTAAGAGGATGGTACAATATATACCACTCTGAACAATGAATATCTTTAAAATGATAAATCTGTCTCAATGTCATGGGAACACGACTGTCACTTGTCATTACTCTGCATCTCTCTGTTTTTTCATATATCCTAAACTGCCTATTTTTACATTATTCAACACATTTAATAATGTAGAAAATCAATTAATATTTACTGACCTGTCTCTGCTTCTCCGTGATGGGAACGCAGCATTACAGCCAGCCACTGTGCAGACATGCATCTCTTTTAAATGAACATTTCGGTAGTGAAGCTTCACACTGTAGGAACTCTTGAAACTTTTCTTGCAAACATAGCATATCTTGGGGTCTGGGCTGGAGCACATTTCAGCTTCTGGGGAGAACTTCTGAGGGCTGCTGTAGTTGAATGTAGAAGTGAAACTTTCATGAAGAGCAGCCATACTGGCACTGCCTCCGTTGTACAGTCCATATTGGCTCATATAGAACATATCATATGTAGGGTCTGTATACTCTTCCTTCACCTTGATGACATCCTGGTTGGAAGAGTCATTGTGGTTTTCATCTGGTCTGTCACTATGCATTGTTGATTTTTCACCAGGTTCATGGAGGCGATCATCGCCTTCCATGGATTCCTCACACAATTTGGGCTCTGATGACTCTGACTCATTTTCGTAGTCTCTCTCATGCTCCTGGTCTTCTGATGTCATGCTGTCTGCCCTTCTTATGTCTGGTCTGGAAATGCATCTGCTTCTGTCATTTTTGGAAAAGTCTTTCACAGACAGGCCTGGGCTCATTTCCTCCTGAGAATGGCAGTGATTGTCATGACCAATGTCATTCACCATTGTGCTGCTGTCATTCACCTCTTCGTCTTCATCATCAAACTCATCAGCAGTATCGATAACTTCCTTTTCAATTTTAACCGGCATGCTCGACTTCCTTGGCTTCTTCTTGGGGGCAAGGTCTACATTGGGCTCTGGGGTGGGCATCAATACTGAAGGTACTGATGACTCTGAAGGAGGAGGGGGATGCTGCTCCATGCCACTCACTGCTGGTATTATTGGACTGGTAGGGAGTGAGGCTGGAGGACTCACCATCTCTCCAGGAGTAAGTAAATTTCTGTAAAAAGGAGGAACAGGTTGGACAGTCTTTAAAGCCGGGAAGACCAGCTGACTAGGAAGAGGGTTCTGTAGTACAGGGTCTAGAGGGGGAGTGGTAAACCCCATCGGTGGACGCCCAGGACTTGTTAGAGTTAGGCTGGATTTTGTACTCGCTATGACAGGAGTGGCAGCACCCGATGTAGCACGAATTAGATCTTTGTCACGGTTATTCCTTAGCATAGGCATGTGGAGTCGGGGGTTGGGGTTAGCACTGTGGCGATTGCGGCTTCTGAGAGAGCTGAAAACCATGTTGCAGCCTTCAATAGTGCACCGGTGCTTGATTTTCAGGTGTACAGCATTGTAGTGGATTTTAAGAGTACCTTTGTCATAGAAAGTTTTGCCACATGCATTGCAAAACACTCTTCCTTTCCTCGAGGCTGACCCCATTCTCCTCATCCTGTGAATTCGGAATGAGCTTTTAGTGTGTTCTGTTTTTGATAAATCATTGACTGGCGTAGGTGTCTGAACAGGAGAGACGCAGGCTGGCTCAGTTTTGGGCTCAACATTCGTGATGCTGGTCAAAGCATTCCTGCTAGATGTTTGCTCATTCTTGAAAGGCGTAGGGGAAACTTCAGATTCACTGCTTTCGTTATATTCATTTTGGGTTGTAAGGCTTGGTTCACGGAGCCTCATTGCTGGTTGTTCCAGCAGGAGGCCATTTGGAGGCAGCCCCAGCAGTGGAGCAGAGACTGGATTTATGTACTGGAATGGAAGCAGGAATGCAAGGCTATTTGGGATGTTTTCAAAATGATGAATGCTGGAAGGGTTGCTATTCTCCAGGTGAGCAAGGAGACTTGGGCTCCTGGTGCGATTATTGCTTTCAATAAAAGTCCTTATATCAGAATCTGTCTTTGAAGATGGCACAGCCACAGCCTGCCCTTCTTTTTCTTGAATTGCCATCAGCTCCACGATAGATTTCGTTTCTCCAAATCTCAGGAACTGCTGAAGGGTAATGATCTCTTCTTCCCTGGACATGATGGCCCAGCGGTCCAGCACCTTGCCTGCAGCATCCTAGAGGCCATATCAAAGAAACAACAAAGACAAACACAAAGAAAAAAAATTATTGATTCTGCATAATTTTTCAATTCAATAGAAGGTGCTCTGTTGCCTGAACATGAAAACACTAAGCTCGAAAAACAACATGCCTACAGTGCTAATAGAATTTCATAAAGAATATACAAACTTTCCAGCCATGCAAATACTGTAATTACAGTCACAGCCAGAAAAACAGATTGAGTTTAATAATTTCGGAGTACACAAAATGTAGACCATGGGGCTCTGTGATCTAAAATGCTTTCAATACTTTCAATTTAACAACAGTGATGCTACTGTTTACAATATATGAGTGTAAAACATGAACCGCTGTGTATATGCCATTGTAAAATACCAAAAGTTGTACTTTAATCACTATCAAATGGTATTACTACGAGAAAGAGCTAAATAAATGCATTTGATAGATTTGCTTCTTAAATATAATCAGATGTAAGACTAAAGTCACTTATGAGTCATTTCACAAGAAACTTTGATAGAAGGCAAAATGTCTTAAAAATAGCACATAATACTTGTACCTTACTCCCTTTTCCCTGGACTCTTACTGGCACTTGATTGTAAGCTTGCAATCTTGGTATGGTTTAGACTCAGGAGATGACTTTTTTTGTAGTCTTGACATAAATAACAGTTAAAAATATGTAAAAAGTAAAGATCTGATGGATGTAGATAGCATAAATGTGTAAAAATGTTGTCTCTTAGCATTGCCTTCTCATAGCAAGGGAAAAATCCAGAGAGAATACACATCAGTAATCACTAGAATATCTGTTGTTAAATATACATTAAAAAGCATTTCACACTTTCATTTTTGCTAGTAAGCATGAGATTTGCCTGAAGGTAGGACTTAAAAATTCTGCAATGTAATGTCAGGCAATCCATTCCAGCATGTATTGATAAAAACATATTAAAATACTTATATAATGAATACATCATTTTATTGGCATCTTTCCCTTTGGACAAACGCTGGACTTAGTATTAGCACAGTAACTATAACCAACAAGAACTGTTGCAGGCCACAAAACCAGCATTATTTCAATGTTTCCTCATGCCTTAAATAGCCTTGCAAGATACTCCAGTGTACTGTCTCTGATATTTTTAAATCTTGAATCTCAGCTTCAGAACCTTATCTGAACATTTTGGACTACACATGATTGCAAAAAACACTAGCTCTTTTTTGATTATGAAGATTGTGAACACCTTTCTTTCCCTCCATCACTCCCATCCCCCCAGTTCTACTTATTTATTTATTTATTAATTCTTTTCAGTCTTCAGAGGATTCATTCTTCTTCTCCTAGAGTACTGGAAGACACAATTTTGTACCAAATAGTAAAGCATATGTTTAATTGATTATAGCTGTTTTATTATTTCTGTTCTGACGTGTTCAGTGCGGTTCACCTCTCTGGATACAAAGTTAATGCCAAAGGTTAATGCCATGTGTGTTTCAGTACCTTGGATACAACTACAAAATCTTTAGAAATGCTCCACACATGAACATTCAAAATCAGACCCTGAAAGACAACGAAACCCTCAATAGCAATTAATTACGGAAAATCTTACCCAGCTGACCTCAGATGGAAAGCCCCAGAAACCAACTCTGTGTAGAAAATGTTCAGTCTGTATTTACACAGTGATGAACGAAACATCATGATGCAGATGCCGGTTCTCATTTGTCCCCAACTTTGAACATGCTTAAGCACTGTGGACATCTCTAATTTCTATGCCTTACAGTTCTATTTGTCTTGATGGAGCAGTATTTTACAGGCAGTCAGTACTATCTAATAGAAATCATCCAGAACACCAAAAAAACCCTCCCAAGAACAAAAATAAGTGAAACAAACCCTAAACGGGACGAGGGGTGGGAGAAAAAAAATATCAACACCACAAACAAATAATGAAAGGGCAGGTTCATATTTTAAAACTAAGATTATATTTGTTTCTTCCCACCCAACTAACTGTGACTACTTTCCCTAAAAGTTTGATGTAAAGCTTCTTACGCCTATTTTTCTCAAAACTTCCGGCCAACTACAGTACCTATATATATGGGTAATTCCTATCTGGAACTGCAAAACCAGACTTGGTTCAGACTTTGGTCTCCAGACCTTTGCTGTCAGGTCTGAGCCAATCTATATGTACATATTTCTCATCCTAAACCAAAAGTACTAATTCCTTCTAACTGTAACTCCCATTGTTTGAGGATGGAAATAGCATTGTCTAATTTACACTGCTTACATGTATTGAATTAGAATTCCTGTCTGCAGCCAGTTGCAGGTTGCTTTGCAATGTAGTACTGTAATTTGTTTTGGTTTTGCTTTAATTTGTAAATCACTCACAGGTTTATGTAACAAATGGATGCTTTACAAAAATGGATATGTAAGTAAATAAAAATTAAATGCATCTAGCACAACAATAGCTCAGGAGAATAACAGGTACAGATCCTGTAACAGAAGCCCATATCTAAGTGGAGGGTGGTTTCACACAGTCCCTCATTTGATGTCAGCACAGCAATGCATGCCCAGAACAGGCAGTCAGGCATCTAATCCGGGGGTTCCCTGTATGCTTTAAGGGAGTTATTCCACATCTTAACTAAGAGAAGCTGGCACTTGGTTACATGAGATTCCTCTTCATGAGACACCACCACCCTTTGTTCCATTTCTTTTAGGGATTTGGAATGAGGAACTCCAGACCTTTGGCAGCTGCTAAGCCCCACTGATCAGAGAAACTGGTAGTCAAGGGTGTGATTGTCATGGGGTTACCCTCTCTATCATAGAAAGAGCAGGAAATCAGAAAGTTGCTCTTAAATGATGTTTGCCTATTTCTACTAGTTATACCAAGCTTTATTTTATTAATTTTCACCAAGAAGTTGTTTGGCTCTTTTTGCCCAACAAAAGTAAAGAGAAATTGCACAGATGCCTATATTCCATAAAAACTTCACTGCTTATGGATACTGCATAGCATATGCTTCAATATTTACACGGTGAAAGCTTTCCATAAATCATTGTAAGCATGTATTATGTAAAACTAGATAAAGAGTGAATAGGAATGTCATTTTTTGATAAAACTTAAAATTAACAAAAAATCTAAGCATTATCCCATTTGAATTTATCTATAACTAGCTAGGGATCTTTCTGTATATGGTAATATTTGATTAGAGGTTCAAGTCCTTTCTTACATGTAAACGCTTTCTTGTTTCTTACAATCTCTCATGCTAAATTTTCTCCCCAAAGCCATTAAATCATATCAACATTTAAATATTTCATGACAAAAGGTTCCAATTTATATTACTTTTTTTCAGCGCACAACTGATTAAGCCAAGCCTCCTGTGACAACGTGTACAAGGAAGTTAGTGAGTACAGAGATAGCACTGCATGCTTACAGCTCTAAGTCAGGCAGTAGACAAGTAAGCCCAACCCATACAGTATACACTGATGTTCTTTTTTTGTCCATGCAGCCTTGTTTTTAGTTTTAATTTTACTTTGCGTGTGTGTGTGTGTGTGTGTGTGTATCTCTCCCACACAATTGCAGATGGAGAAAATCATTTTCTTACTCTAAACACACACTCAACTCTTTTATTTGTATAGATATGGGTCCACATATGCACGTACATTAGATCTATCATGTAATGTCATGGTTAACCACCCTGAACCTGCCTCCTCATTTTTGCTGATTGTATGTTAGGAAGAGATGTGTGTGTCGCAATACATTAGAGCACATCTTGTCTTAAACTTCTGGGTCAAGCAGAAAAAGCGGTGGGTGTCAAGATGTTTATCTTAGATGACACAAACAGGCTACAACAGAACATGGACACAAAGATCACTCCAGTTTTTAGAAGCTTAACTGGGGAGGATTCTGAAGGTGGATCTTCGTTTTCTGAAGGCCTTCAGCCTTTACAAACTTCAGGTTTTCAATTCAGCTTTAAAACATCCCAATTTAAAAACTGCCTATTTAGATAATAAGGACAGTCTACACAAGCATACACTCTAAACACACACTGTAAGCCTTGAACATTCATTATGAAACCAGTTATTTAGAACAATCATTTTGTGTGAGAAGCTCCTCTGACTCTTGTGCCTGCATTACCTGCAGGTAATTTTATATGCCTGAACTCACATAGACACATTTATGTACATACACGGACGTTTTGCATTTCTATTTTATCTTACTGGTTCACTTCTTGGCATAGATAAAATGCAGATATACACCTAGCTGAATACACAGTGAGAGGTGACTATACAAGATCTGAAATTAATAGAAAGGTTAAAAAAATTTACATTGTTTCTTAAACTAGCTTTATGTTCTGGGGAACACTCAAGGATTTTTTGCAGGCATTGTTGTGATAACTTCTGAGAATCACTCAAAGTTACATAGAAAAACTCACCAATAAGCTTCCTATTTTAGCAAGTTTGCATATGCACCCTAAACTGTTGCTTTTCATGCATATCAGCTAAGTATCTATGTTACAAAATGTTTCATAGATACATTTTTAAATAAATAATTAGGCAAGCCTAGAGTTTATCACAAATCTTTCTTCTATAAAGAGCTATATATTTTCCAGCTGATCTTCTTAAAGAGCTATATATTTTCTAGCTGATCTCAAGGAAACAGTTTGAATGCAGCTGTAACAGTTGAAAAGCAGACTGAAATATATTAATTTGTTCACACTATAATAGCAAAGGATGACTTTAATTAGGGTGTAGACAGAAAAAAAAATCAACATTTGTTTCTAATAAAGAAAAGCCTGCATAATTTCCATGATTTAGGGTTTGTTGTTTTTGTTTGGCTGAAATTCCCAGAAGCATCTCTTTGTTCTCAATTAAATTTCAAACTGTTACACTATGGGTAGTCCTGCTACTCTTGGGGTAAGAATTACTCAAAGTGTGGAGCAGCACAACAACTCACATTAGTGCTGATGGGGCAATGTGCAACATCTCTAGTTCATTTTGGCTAACTCCCACTGACCTCAGAAGGACCAAAGTAAGGCCTCTGTTTAGTTTTCCACAGAAATATAAACTCACACACTTAATCAGATGCTCATTTTCATGAGAAGAGTTTTTACCATGCTGAACCCAACTCACCTTTGCTCCTGCAAACACGAAGGTGTGCATTCTTGCTCACTGTGACTCTACATGTGTAACTGAGATTTACATACTCAGTCTGCAAAGAGGCATGGCTGAATTTTTTTCCCCTCAGCTGTCAGTTCTCATCCTCCTCTCACCACCCTCACTTCACCAACGGAAACCATATGAACAAATGCATTCTTAAGTGTCAGCAGTCCTTTCCTTGAGTTATACTGCTGCACCAGGAACAAACAGTGCAGCACTACTGAGTTCTCAGTCAATAATGGAAATCTTTCTCTTCTGGCAGACTCTGCTCTGCTAGAAAAATCAAAACTGATAGATTCTCTCTTTCTGAACCTCCCTTTCTCTTATTAGTTGAACTTGCTTTCCTTGCCCCAAAGACGTAAGGCATACATGAGGATACTGGCATGCCACAGCAGGAGAAGAGAAGGTGGCTGTACCACTGAGAACGGCACTGGAAGTGTGTATTCAAATGAAAAGTAGCATGAAGGAGACTATTTACTTACATACATACATACATACATACTTTGTTGCCACATTTGTAACAGTATTTGCTCTAGTTTCTCCTTAGACTCCAAGTCTCCTCATGCATTCAGGGGCAAAAAGTTTTGCATTTTGACCACAACTACCTTTGCAAAGTTTCCTAACTGTAGACAGTGGGGCAAATCCAGCTGCAGTTTACATTCAGAGTAACTGCACTATAAACCTGGAGTAATTCCACTGACCACACTGAAAAGTAATTTTGACGTAACTTAGACCTGAAACATGATGTTGAGCCAAATCTGTGTGAATATATATCGGGGTTGTACCACCATGGTGGAGCACAGCAGCTGTGTAACAATGCACAGGAACTCTGTTCAACGGTTTTGGAGTGAAAGTGAGGAACACCATGTCCTGCTGAAACTGCAGATGAAACATAAGGCAGTGGAATGCAATAACCACGGGAGAAACCCAGCCAGGACACTGCCGTTAACCACCCACACTCTTGTTTAATGGTCTACAGGGTCTTTATCGAGCAGAAGTACGCAGGTCTTCTGTTTCATATCTCGTCCCAGAGATATATGCCAGGAGCACAGACCCCTTTCTGCACAAGCAACCTGCTGGAGTGCTGGTTATGGATTAAGTTGCATGGAGTGGTATGAAAATACTGGATCCCATCAAATTACTATTTTGAGGACTGAATTTCCTCATAGTGCATGCCAATTGCAGAATACCTATTCATTAGGTCATCAACCTTAAAATACTCTGTTATATGCCAAGTATAAAGCACCTATGTGGATTGCGGGTAGTGAAGACAGTGTCTTCCTGTTTTTAGAAAAGAAATATTAATTTGAACTCTTTCCCACTCTTCATGAATACATATGCACCTCTGCAACTCCAGTGAAACAATTAGGATGCAAGGGCATCAGTTTTAAATGCTTCTTCTGATTTTTCAAACATATTGTTTGACTTCTGATAGAATATTCACTTTGTTATGGAACGTTCTTGATTATGAATCAGATAAGAATGTATAATTCACAAGATGATGGCTTTCTTTTTCCTGCATAACAGTGCATAAAGCATTTTTATTTTTAATACTATGATAGATCACTGTGGGTTACAATGTATTTAATCACAACAGCTCAAGCTTTATTTAATCAAAGCAATGACATCAACTCTCTTTACAGTTGGGTGCCTGACAAGGTTTTTTCACATTAGATGTCTGTCTATACTTGGAGGAAAAGAATCTAAGTACAACATGGTCTGATACTCTTCTTGTGTTTACTAGTTTTCACAGCGGTGCAACTCTGCTGTGGTTTAACCCCAGCTGGCAACAGCACCACACAGCTGTTCACTCACTCCTCCTTCCCTCTGCCCCCAGTGGGGGGAAGAATTGGAAAGAAAAGGTAAACCTTGTGAGCTGAGATAAGAACAGTTTCCTAATTGAAACAAAATAAAATATACTACTACTACTATCTCTGGTAATGAAAAGGAGAGAGGAATAAAGTGCTAGAGAAAAAAGTAATGCACAATACAATTGCTCACCATTTGTTGACTGATATCCAGCCTAACCCTGAGCAGTGATCAGCTCCTCCCAGCCATCTCCTTACAGTTTACATATTGGGCATGACAGTACTAGGGTACAGAATAATCCTTTGCCCAGTTCAGGTCACCTGTCCTGGCCATGCTTCCCCCACCAGCTTCTTGTGTACTTACTCTCTGGCAGCGCATGAGGCACTGAAAAAGTCTTTGGTTTAGTGTAAGCGCTACTTAGCAACAACTAAGAATCAGTATGTTATCAACAAGATTCTCATACTAAATCTAAAACATAGCACTGCACCAGCTACTAAGAAGACAATCAACTCCATCCCAGCCAAAGCCAGGACAAAGTACTATGGTGTCAACAAAATCTGCTTTGATTTACAACTGTCACATTGCTGACAACTATTAAAAGGCAAAATATGCCACTAATAGCAGTGGAACTTCTGTTAGCATGGACACAAATTGACTCTTTAAGAAGATCCAAAGTAATCTTTTAGCAGTTGTCCTTATCTCATTTATTTTGAAATACTAGTGCCACTTCCCAAGTATTTTGCCCCTCTCACCCCAAGAACTGCACAAATTTTCAAATGCAAACATTTATTCTCTATATCATCCATTCTGGTAGAGACTTTCAAAAGACTTTACTAATGAGGAGTTAATAGGAGGTGAGAGGATGCTTTACGGTATCGGCTCACAAAAATATTTTTAATGCACTGTAAAGGTGAGGCATTTGTTCTCAACATTACTGAAATGGTAGAATATCAAGAATTTATTCAAATTGTTTATTTGAATCCACAACCTTGGACTCCAAGTATAGAAGAATATTCTAACGCTTTTGCTTCCCTACAGCCTGTTAGAGTGGAACATTCATTGAAGTATCTTGAGAAGCTTTACCATTACCTTGTGGCAAGTAATGGAGTGTTTGTCCTTTGGAAGACATGGTTATTAAAGGCAATCAAACCACCAAGTACATGGTGTACGAAGGCAAAATATTTATACTGCATGAGGTGCCATGAGCCCTTTTCAGGATAGTGTGTAAACAGAGACACAAACTTGCTAAGCCACTGAAACAATTCCAGCTCTAAATTGACTTTAGAACAAAATTTGGCATGTAAATGGGTTTGAAATACCCATCATGCACACAGAAATGACTGATTTTAAAACTCACTTTCACCAATTTCTGCATATGAGTTGCCCATTATGGTAAGGTATGTAAGAAAATTTGTCTTGATACTATCAGTCCCTAAAAATCACTTGTGGTTTTACTGTTTGGTGTTAGTGCTGCATAACTCACTGAGAAGTAAAGTTATATTTTCTCTGGTTTTCTTACAGTAAATGTAGTAATCTCTTTCTGAGCCTCGGTTTCACCAACAATGAAAGAATGACACAAAATTTTTATGAGAAACAGGAAATGTTCACAAAGAGCACTAATGAAGTATGGTATATGCAATACACATAGCCACAAGAGACACCCAGATTCTCTTCAGCCAAGAACTTCCCACAATGTGATAATACAAACAAATCATGTCTGATATCCTTGCTCTATCTAATACAAACATCACCAAAAACAGAGTATGACATCTAACAGTCCAGTCAAATCAAATTATCATATGGTCCTTTCCTCACTTTAAACTGACTAAATTCATAATCCTGACTGGAAAATGTAACCAACAGAAGCTGAGTCTTCCTGGGCTTATAAGTAAAATTTTCAACCAAGTCAGTAAGAAATCTGCCTAACTAGGGGCATTGTAAATAATTGAGAAGTTGCCCAAGGACATAAACAGTGAAGTAGAAGAGCCAGTAAGTTACACTCATAAACTGGATTGCATTACCTGCTTGGCTTTCTGATTGAAACCAAATTGTGTCTCAATAAGGGGATTCAGCTGTACTATATGCAGGATATATGAATGGCAGCAGAACCAGGAGATTGATTTCCATCTTTACTATTCATTAGGGGACTATACATTATTACTTGCAATATATACAACATGATCTTAATGAGGCCTTTTTCTTTTTATTGTTTATCGAAAAAATTTACACTGAAAAGCACAGGTGTGCCATAGGTGGCAATGTGATGCAAAAGGGAGACAGCAGGGTGCAGGAGTGACACCAAAAAGGCAAAGGTCACTGGAATATAAAAATGCCACGGTACATGAAGCAAGCTATCAGTTTGAACACATTAGAGGCACTGAAATGCAAAAGAAAGTGGGGGAATTATATTACAGTGTACAAAGTAATAATAACTGTGCCTGCATGTCTTAATACCCTCTTGTCCCAGCAGTCCTGACTTTCTAGGCAGCCCACTTCTCCACATTAACAGTAGTCATTTGGAGAGCAGCAAACGTGCCATTAGAAGCACTTTTACAAGTGTATATTCATCCACCAATTAGCTTAATGTGGCTGCTTTCTGCATATTTTCTATCCAGGCTTGCACAAATCTTATTAATATTTCCCCCTAGCGCTTTGACAGATTACCTTGTCATTATGCATCCTGGAGCCTTTTAAACAATATGGGTAAACTACTGTTTGCGAGGTTAATGACAATTATCCCCTAATTACTGCATAAGTCACTCAGTCCACTTTATCTCATAGGCAGGGTTCTGCTCTGTGTATCTGCCATTGTGTCACTGTAAATGAATCTTGTATAGCTATGTTTATCTGTCGTTGCCTTGTAAATTACACTGACAGAAGAATGAACAAATTACTGTGTGTCATCACTTAAATACAGCTTCTGATAAAAAAATGTCCCACAAGCACAGCACTTGAATTTTAGCCTGATCACAATTAGCAAACACATATTGAATGTTTTGGGAGATATACTTAGAAGTGGATGGGACACAGAGTGGTGGAAGAAGGTTTTGAAGTGTTAATGGCAGTAAAACAGAAGAACTGTAGAAATCTAAACTAGTAGTAATCCCATGAACACTTCTTGAGAACTATTCTGTTAATTGAAATGTTGATAGATGAGCTAGTGATAGTTTCCAAACAATCTCATATTCAGGGCTGTGCCGAATTCCACAATATTTCTGTTTCTGACCAAAACCACATGAGATTATTTTAGCTGAAAAAATTCAAACAAAGTTGGAACAGAAGTAGCATTCATAAAACCACAAGTAATGCTAATTTAATGCATGCATTTCAGAACAATATCTACCTCAGGAGAGGAATGCAGAATTGGCAGATACAAATTTCCTGGTATATTCCATTTTCTGAGGCAATTTCAATGTCATAGTTAAGAGTACTTTAGTAGTAGGACATCACTGAGACAGATATGTCCTTCTTTGAGAAATAAGGTTGACTTGTTATTGTCCTTGATTCCTTCTTTCACCAAAGACAACTCAATCTCCTCAACAAGAAGTGCATACATAGTCAGTGCTCGGAGACAAAATAAGTCTATGGTAAAGAACAACAACAGCTGTTGTTTTAAATATTGCCTCTTCCTATACTGGTGTTGGAGAGGTAAGTTCTTCATAGTTCTAGGAACCACAGTAATTTCAGACAGTACAACAAAGAAAGTGCATTTCCACTGTGTCCCAGGAAGGTCCCTTCTTGAGTCAGAGAAGGCATCTTAGTACTGGTTTTGTAGGCAAGCACCGTAGCCGCAAAGAGTTAGTAACAAATGCGCTTCTTACAGTGGTTTCTGACTCAGGCTACGAATTTAATTTCCTTAAGCTCAGTACAGTGACACCACCTGAACTTCCTCTCACCACTGGCTTGAGCAGAACCTGATTCTTCTCACTCCCCCTCAGACCTGATATTTAATTCTTAAAATTCCCTGCTTGCCAGGAAAATGGATGATTCCTTGAGCAAGATGCTTTTTTACTTAGATGAAACTGCCTGCCATGCAGATTTCAGGAAAAAAAATGAAAAACAATGAGAACATGAACCCTGCATCCTGCAATGAGGTTACACAATAATGCATTTTATCATCTTTGAGGACACACTTTGTACACACATACAGTACATTCACAAATGATATATGCATTGATATGATAATGCTACATAGTTGCATATTTAAAATGTATTTGATTTTACCTTATAATTTAATCATCTGCTCATTTAGTAAACCTCATTTTATGCATATCATAAAATATATTCAGCACTAGCTTCTGACCAATGTGGTACAAAAAAAAATGAAGTCAGGAGGATAACATGCAAATTGGAGCACAGTACAAATCCTGAAGGGTAGCACTATAAGACTCTTTAAGCTGCAGTACAAGAAAAATGAAAAGTCAGAATTCTCCAAAACCTAGAGATTATTTACTGTAATTCAGGATATTACACCAACACTGAAAACCTTTTTATCAATGTAAGGTGTACATTTATTTTGCTGGATTACAATAGTGTCATATCTAGAAAGAATGGACAAACTGAGATATAGAAAAATTACTGATACTACTGAAAATAACAGTGGTTTGAATGGAACACAGATGAAGGTGGCACCTTTGACCACGGTCTCAGTATAACTTGTAAGAAAAAGCTGTAGTGAAATGGTAAGAAAATGTAACAGACGTCACTGAAAAGACTGATCGATTTTGAGTAAGTACTACCTCAAGGGTTGTGGTCCTAGTAGGATTGATCTTTGTGTCTGTCCTTTGTTCAGTCAATGCAACTTTCAGCAGGGTATCCACTACAAAAATAAATGGAAGTGCTGCAGTAACCCTCCACCCTCCCTATAAGTATATTATTTTCTCTCCTTGTTGAAGGAAAAAAAAAAAAGTAGTAGTAGATGGTAAAGTGACACAGATGTTTTAAAAAGTTTAAGGACACAGAATGCTTTCATTGTCATTACAGTATTATTTGGGGGGAAAAAAAAGTGTTTCAAAATTATTAATATGTCTCTTCAAATGTTAAGATTCTTTGGCCTCTGACTTTTGCTAATAGCAGAGAAACTGTCAAAGCTTTACTGAAATTCAAAAAGATTCAGCTGGTTTCCCTTGATCAACTAGGTGGGTTACCTTGTCAAAAAGCAAAGTAATGCCACATATTAACAGTATAAATTGAACAGAAGAATAAGCAAAAGACTGTTAGATGCAGGAGATTAACAAGCACCATTCACTGGTCTAACCCTGTATTTAGGTAAAACTCCCTTTTGCCAAACAGAAGTTCTGCTTCAGTAAGTTCTTCAAAGTCAAGCCATGCTGGCATCTGTGCCACCCACCTCATTCTTCCATTCAAATGGCCCCTTATAATATGACAGACATACACACAGAAGTGACTTTGATTCGTGCACAAAAAGTCTATTTTTTTTTTAGTCAGTTTGCAGCTCCAGTTACTGTTTGAACCACAGGTGCAAACGACCTAAATTTAAAATTAAAATTTAAACTGAGTGACTGAACTATACCTGTTCTTAGGGTTTAAAGAAGGATCTAAAACATCAAAGAGAAATCTCATAAACTACAAATATTTGTCACCTGAGAAGAAAACCAATATTTTTGCATTTTTAATGCATTTTCATGGAGAAAGAGGTGGAGGTGGGCATCCCCAAGGAAACTAAAGCTTTAATCCTAGACTCACCAGCCACTTTTGGTGTGTTCTGGGCAAATCATAGTCTTTCCACATCTCAGATCCTCAGATCTTTAAAATGGACATAGACAATATTTCCCCTTACTTCATGATTGTAATGCAAACCATGCCACAGAATGGCTGAAGTCCAGGAAGCACTATTCTATGATTCTATATGTAATATGGAATTGCCTGACCAACTTGATCTCCTTTTATGACTAGGTGACCTGTCTAGTGGATGAGAGAAAGGCTTTGAATGTAGTCTACCTGAACTTCAGTACGCCTTTGATACTTTTTCCTGCAGCATTCTCCTGAAAAATTTGGCAGCCCATGCTTGGACAGGTACACTCTTTTCTGGCTTAAAAACTGTCTGGATGGCCAGGCCCAGAGAGTGGTGAATGGTGCTGCATCCAATCGGCATCCGACCACCAGTGGTGTCCCCCAGGGATCAGTGCTGGGGCTAGCCCTGTTCAATATCTTTACTGATGATCTAGATGAGGGTATCGAGTCACAGACAACACCAAATTGGGTGGAGTGTTGATCTGCTGGAGGGCAGGAAGGCTCTACAGAGGGATCTGGACAGGCTGGATCAGTGGGCCAAGACTGATGATATAAGGTTCAAAAAGGCCAAGTGTCAGGTCCTACACTTCAGACACAACAACTCCAGGTAGAGCTACAGGCTGGGGGAAGAGTGGATGGAAATCTGCCCAGTGGAAAAGGACCTGGGAGTTTGGATTGACAGAAAGCTGAATATGAGTGAGTAGTGTGCTCAGATGGCCAAGAAGGTCAATGGCATTCTGGCTTGTGTCAGAAATAGTGTGGCCAGTTGGACCAGGGAAGGGAAAAATCAGTACTGGGGAGGCCACACCTCAAATCCTGTGTTCATTTTTGGGCCCCTCAAAAGGGGAAAAACACTGAGGTGCTGGAGTGTGTCCAGAGAAGGGGAACAGAGCTGGTGAAGGGTCTGATGCACAAGTCCTATAAGGAGGGGCTGAGGCAGCTGAGGGTGTCCATCCTGGAAAAAAAGGAGGCTCAAGGGTGATCTTAACACTCTCTGCAACTCTATAAAGGGAGGTTGTAGCAAGGTGGGGGCTGGTCTCTTCTTCCATGCAACTAGCAATAGGGCAAGAGGACACAGCCTCAACCTGCACCAGAAGAGGTTTAAATTGAACACTGGGAGGAATTTCTTCACTGAAATGGGTGTCAGGCACTGGAATGGGCTGCCGGGGGATGTGGTGGAGTCAGTATCCCTGGAGGTGTTCAAGAAATGACTGGATCTGACAATTGGTGCCATGGTTTAGTTGATAAGGTGGTGATCAGTCAAAGGTTGGACTTGATGATCTTGGAGGTCTTCTCCAACCTAAATGATTCTGTGACTGTGATTCAATGTAACTTTGAATAAACAGTTTATTGTGAACTTGACCTGCCTTTATGAACACTAAAACAACTCTGTCCTGCAGTAAGGTTTTAAATTAATGAAGCTACATAAGAACTGAAAAGACAGATTTAGAAAGTGCCTATCAAGAGAACTTCAGTAACATTCACACTCATTTTTTAGAGTGGGACACAGCTGGAAGGAGTGGAAACAGTGGGACACAGCTGGAAGGATTCACTTCTACAGTATTTGGACATGTAAGCTACTGTCAGTCAATGAACACCTTTTCTAGTTCATCCTCTCAGAGAAGGACCTTTATTGCACTATGTTGTGGTTGTTTCATTCATGCTTATTATGTTCAGAGCTTCCCAAGTGAAATAATTCTCAAATAAGAGTACCAATCCCTCTTCCCCAAATGGACACCAATAAACTGTCATTAGATTACTTCTAGCACAGCAAACTCTAAAAGAAATAACAGTGCTCACACTTACAAGTTTCTTTTGATAACTTTACAAGCTGCCCTCTCACCCCAGGGGACAGACAGATTCTGTCTAATACAGAAGAGATTCCCCTGAATACAAATATTTGTTGCAAAGCAAATAAAATGAATTGTTTTCATAAAAAGAAAGCAGTAAGAATAGCTTGGCAAAATGCAAGCAAAAAGTTTCTCTTAATGTCCTTGGCACATCTCCAGCTCTTAGAAATAGCATCCAAAGTTGGTCCAAGTGTGGCTGATAAAGCAGGCTTAGAGCTGCCTTTCAACTTTCACTTTTTAATAATAAAAAATCAATATATGGAGGATTACAAGCCTTTTGGTTTTGATTTTGTATATGAAAAACAAAAGATGACAAGGCTATGGTGGTGCATGAAATTCAGGCCACAGCCATGATGATGCAAATATTTTATACCCTGTTTATTTACTGCACTCCATCGTGAGACTGAAATAAAACTTTAAAATAATTTTCTTTTTTACTTATATTTATTTATCTATCTATCTTATGTGGAAATGCAATCTTGAATATGTATTCTGAAACCTCAAAAATTAACAGATTCCATTTCAGATCCTAAATAAATCATGCACGTCTATTTTAAAAGAAAACAAGGAATAGTCTGGATAGCAATGTGCATACAACTGTAAATGCTCAAATGGAGCCAAATGCATTGTGTATTACACTATGGAGCAAAGGTAAGGTATCATGGTATACAAAAGAACAAAGCAAATCTCTTAGCAATCGCAGACTCCCTCAGCTGTTCCTTAGTGATGACACTATTTGAAATGAAACTGTTTATTTGTGAAGGATGTAAGACTCTCTATTTCCTTGCTCTCAGGCAGATCAACTGAGCTTGGTTGAAGCATGATAAAAACACAGAAAACCTTTTACAGACAGGCCATATTCCTGCAATCTTGGAAAAGGTAAATGGAAACTGAACACTACAAAACAACGTCAGTTTTGCCCACATTGGACAGTAAGGTCAGACCTCTTCTACAGAATTCTGTAAAACTCACCATACATGGAGTTATAATTCATAAGCTATTTAAAATATACCTGCATGTCTTGCAGTCCTCTTAGCAAGAAATGATTGCTGCTAAGTCATTAGAAATGCAACACTAGTATTATTATGTGATCAACTTCCAGAATTGTTTTCTCTATTTTTTTCTTAAGCGAACTACAGAGTAATTAATTCTATTTGGTGGAGCTAAACAGGCAAGGTTACCTATAACATGGTCATCTCAAACCACATGAGCTTGAAAGAGGGGACAGCCCCTTCAAAAATCCATTAATCAAATCAAATTACTATGCAGGATTTACCATTGGAACATCACAGCAATGTGAGCATATTTAGACAATTACATTGTGGTATACTCATAGCAGCAAGGACAGAGCAAACAGTAGCAGCAGGAGGCCAGAACATGCAGTAATGCAGTGGCTTACACCTGTCCTTTTACTGATCTGAGGGAGAGGAAAGCATTGAATTTAAACTGAGGTAAAAAATGTACTACAGGCACTGCACAACTTACGAACAACCTATGTGTGAAAATTTGGAAAGAGGATAAAGCAATAGCCTACTCCCTCTGCAATCATTTACTCACCTCTTTTCCCCATTTTTCAACCGGAGCAGTGAGAGCTGTGACTACAGAACACCCATCTATAGTATAACCATCCACAAGTGAGCACAGACTGGGCTGATGCCAGAGCAGTAAAAGCAGCATTCACTTAGTATTTTTAAGCACTTTGTATTGTACAAAGGCCTCTAAGGAAGACTGATTTCCATAAAGCCCCATTTCCACCTCAAAGTACTGATGATGCCATAAGCCACAAGAGCTTCTCCATTCAAAGTCCTATAGTGGAATTTCAGACTCACCACAAGAAGCCCGCGTATTAGCCAGGGCTCAAGGAACACAAGCACATATGGCAAGGCATAGCATTAGGTTAGCCACAGAGTCGAAGAGCAACAAACAAAGACAACAGTGTCTAGCTTTAAAATAGTTACACACATACATATGCACACACACATTTCATGCATTTTGTCTACATTTTCTAGAGAATGCTGCCTATTATTTAAAATTTTCTAATCATCACTTTTGATCATTTCATCATCTCTACTGTCCAGGTAAAAGCTGTCTAGCCAAAGAATGTGAAGCAGAATTCCTGGGAACAGTTGTAATAGAAGTTTCTTGGAATTTATTGGATATGAATGTTTTGGTGTTAATTTGTGGGATATACAGTGGCTTTTGATAGTGCTCTTCTGTTACTTCATTTATCTGTCTTGCATTTTGTGTTCTGCGTAACTTGAGTGCTATTATACTTGAAACGGAAAAAAGAAATGTCCTCTCCTGTGCCATACAGGCCTTTGAAATAAGACAAAACTGACAAAAGAAGAAAGGAAAGGGAATGGGATATGTCACGTTCAAGACAAACTTCAGAGAAAATACAAGAGACTCACAGTGCACTTTCTGTATTTTGAAATTATTTAGTATCAGTACGATGTTACCACCAGAGAACCAATCTCATTTGGAGCACGAGCACAGCACTCACAACACTTGCAGAGACACACACACTCTAATGACTCCTGACAATACACCAAATCAATATATAAAAGCTATTGGTTTGGTTTTCAAAATACACTTTTAAAATATGGTGATGAAGCCTCTGTGACGCACAGCTCAGCATAAGTACGTAAGTGTCCCCTGAACCTCAGGTGTAGCTGCTTGTCAGGAATGCAGATGCTGGTGACATCTGCCTCACTGGGGACTGAGCGCTCCACTGATTCAATAAGGCTACACAAGTGCAACAGGCCTTGATGTCAGTTACATGGTTTTACATACCTACCATGTCAGTGGTTCTCAGCCTCCCTGGGAATTTATTCAGTTATAAGTGTATTCAGCCCATAACAATGTCTTCTACCTGCCAGAGAGCTAGAAATATTCTCACCTTTTATGAATCTACAGTGCATGACTGTTGGTGTTTTACAGGTTGGAAGGGGGAGGGAGAAAAAGAGAGCAGAGAAAAGAGAGAAAAGGGAAGAAAAAGAGAAGGGGAAAGGATAGGGAGAAAGAAAGCGGGAAATAAAAGAAAAACAGGAAGAATGAGATTGAAAAGGAGAGAAAGAGGAGAGAGGACAGTTTTTTTAGAATTTGTTTCATTCCAATTTAATCTTTTTCTCTAAGAATAAATCTACCTACTTATCTACAATATGTGTCCAAAAACTGTTTCAGAACTGCTGAAAGTATAGAACACTGACTGTCAAAACCAGAGTGCTTAACCATTATTTCCTTTTCTCTTCTATTTAAAAGAGATCATATTAAAAATTCAAAATTCCAGTCTTCCACATTACACAACCATCCAGTCCAACTACTTGATGATGTAAAACTGTTCATGTGCTTATGCAACTGTGACCCAGACCAGTTAATTTTTAGCTGAAGATGTAAAATACAAACAAGAGTTAGGAGAGGCATGAGTGCTGGAATCAGATTAGATTTCTGTATACTTTGCACACTGAGGCTGGGTATCACCAGAAAAAACGACATAAGGAACCTTTAACGCTCTCCTACCCACTGATAAACACTGATAAATTCAAACATAGTGTTCTTACTGTGTTACAGCCTCTTCTTTTTCTGTGAGTTTAATTCTGATCATATTGTTGGTAACAAAGACTAAAAGTGAGTATTATTATGAGATTTTTTTAAAGTCACTATACACCTACGATGCAAGATAAAATTAATTTGAATAAGCTTATCTACCCAAAAATTTATCTTTCCTTATTAACACTCCATCGAGATGTCCAAACATTACCAGATACTGATAAAATGAGGCATCCAAGTATATTTCTGCTGTTACTATTCACAATAGATAGATAAATAAAAAGTAAGTCCTAATTTCAAGCAACAACTGTAAAACCATGTACTCATGCAGCCAGTATCCTCAAATCATGTAATAATTATGAAATTAGGCAACTTTTTGCAAGTATTTTACAAAAAAAAAAATCATATAATACTTCCAGTATCTATATAGAGAACTTGGTAGTAGTGTAGGAATCTGGAATGGCTAGCAATACAGTAGGAATGAAATCTCTTGGTACTGGCTCTCATGCATATACACACAGACTTGAGTGGGGAAACAGAGTGGCGACTATAAATGTTTGCCATTAGAAAAGTTATGTGTCCAATGACACAACAGTTAAAAATTTCACATTTGGAAAAGAAAAGGAAAGTAGCAATCTACTGTCAAAATTATGTAACCGGAAAGAATCTAAGGTTTTGTCAGCTTTATTGATGACAGTTTTGTGGGGACAGAAAGGACACAATGCTTTTCTTATCATTCAGTAGTGATTACACATAGCATATGTAAAGACAATGACAGCATGAGAGCTACAAAGACACTATACATATGTGCAGACAAAAGGGGCAGCATGAGCTCTCCTTTCTATCAGCTGTGAAAGGAATGAGTTTGGGAGGTCTCAAAGTGACTCAAAGACATACTCATGCTAGAAATCTAAAATGTTGAACGTATTTTTTAAAAAGATATCTAAAGTTTAAACTCATAAAAGTACATTTTGTATGATGAGGATGCATTTCCCAAAATGAGATCCCTTTGAAAGTGTGAACCCTGATATCCAATATTTCAGTAGTGTGCACTCATGATGCACAAGCATTTACCTGCATTTTTGTGTGCATGTCAACAGAAAAAAAGAACACAATTGCACATATATAGTTTTTGTAAATTCCTACAACTTTTTTTCCTTCAATGTTATTTTTTTTTCCTTTACCAGCCCTAAAAGATAGATGTGGATCTTCTGAATGAACATATTTGCAAAAAGGTTTGGCCCATAAAGATGATAAAAGCGATACCACTTAGAGATTTTACCCTCACTTGGTATTTTTTGTTGCCTTGATGTTTCATATTTGATAAGGAGAATTATGGCATGTTGTGGGCAGAAAATAATTTTACTCTCACTGTTTACTTAAATAATCCAAAACTGGTTGACAAAGAAAGTGCAGAAATATGAAGTGTGTAGTATTCGTCAGAATTTTATAATCTACTATGTATCAGGGTGTATTGTTTCCTAAGGTATTTTTTTCTAACAATCCCAATTTTTGATTACACAGTAAATACTAACAAAACCTCAAAATTAATTCTTGCAATCTAGCTGAACTGGCTAAAATTACCTTCCCTACCATCTATTTATTTATTTATTTATTTATTTATTTATTTATTTATTTACTTATTTAATATCTTGATTGTTAAGAATGAAATTTCTTTTGGTTTAAATAAAATAAGCAAGATATTATTTCTGCATATGTAGAGGAAGAAAAGGGAAACTTCAAGTATCATGTTAAACACTGCATATTTGATTTAAAACAATGGATTTTGTCTTTTTTTCTGTACCTTGTTAGATGAAAGCAAAAGGTTGAAGAGTTTCAAATCATCAAAAGATTTCTGAGACAAACCAGTTCAGTTGTATTCACTGAGGCATCCATGTATGCAAAAGCATACTGGACTGGACATTCCAGATCCTTGTTATTGCTTCTTCGGCTATCTGCCTGAACATGAATTTCCTTTCTGTGGATAAAGCAAGTTAACAAGAATGCCTAAGCCTGATATTAGCAAATAGGTCTTCCTACAACAGTTGTTCCTTGCTGTAACTAGGACTCATTTCAAGTATCTATTTTTTTCTGGTAATTTACTGTTTGTGATGCAATAGAAATAAAACTGTGCAAAAGCAGTAACTGAAGCAAAAATTGGTATCAAACAGAATCAGCCATTTATGTGGTAAATGATTTATAGATATGTAGGGAGATACTCGGGATATAGTTCTCTCTGCAGACATAAACCACAGTTTTATTTAGTGTAGCATTTTTCAAACAAGCTGTATCCTAAAATGCTGCACAGACTTATATCCTAGTGTTACACTGATATTGTAAATAACAGCAGAGGGAGAAATTAGGAGGCACAGGTAAAAGTCATATTTTCATCTGAGATCTGAGAAGAAACAGAGATGCCAACAATGCATAGACTATATCTAAAAGCAAAATCTAGAGAAGAAAAAGAGGATGGATTAGCCATGACCAGGAGCCTGTGGTGGGAGATAGAGGAAGTCAGTTGCTGACAAGCTGAACCAGCAGAGAAAGGCCTAGGAATACAGCGGTCAAATTTTCCCAGCACACATAAAACCCTACAGTAGATCAGAAATACATGTGAACATACAAAGCCAGAATTTGACTCTGTCCTTTAAATTTGGTTCTCTCCTCTGAATATGGCTTATTCTCTGGTATAAATTGTGAATAATTCTGTCATCTCAAAAGGATTTCTAACAATATTTTTCCAGTAATGCTGTATTTAAAACCTGAATTTTGTGGATCAATCTGACTGAACAAAAGTATGTTTTATTGTTGTTTTGGTTTTGGTTGGGTTGGGTTGGGGTTTTTTATGAATAACCATCTATTTAGTCTATGGTAAATACTGAATGGAATGCTAAATGGAACAACAGGTGAAGGTTGGTCATTATGAATGCATATGATTACATTATGACTATGGTTTTTCTATGCACATATGATAATATAAAAGCAATTATATATCCTGGAAAAAGTTGGCAGAAAAATCATTCCATAAATGTGACTGAAAATGTTCCTGCCTTTAAGTCCAAATCCTGTAAAAGGTAATTTTTTAGTACAGTAGACGTAAGAATAACTCTCTCTCACAAAACTACCACAGATTCTCACTAAAATGATCTAAATCAGGGAACGAGTAGAAATTAATGTTCTTAAATTAAATGGAAGCTAACAGAGGTTTAATTAATTAGATGCAAGAAAGCTTTCTTAGGTTTAGGGATTTTTTTATTATGATGTTTAATACGACACCCGCCTTAGCTCACAGACAGCAATGCTTTTTGAAAGAAATTTCAAGTTATTTCAAGGCTCACGATATGTTGCTATGGTGCATGCTGCTGAAGAAAATAAGCTAATGGGCTCTCTCTTTAATGTGATTAGAGCTATTATTGACATAATGCCAGAAGACGCAAAACCATTAGCATTACACTACAGCTCACTTCAGTCACAACTCAGATTTAGCATTTGATCCACAATTTTAATTTTGCTCTGCTCTATTCAGGGCTGCATTACACAAAATGCATAATTAAAAGCTGATGTGATTCTCTCTACTTCTCAAATTAAAAACATAGCAAACATTTGTAGTTCTAATCCACTAGAAATTAATAAATCAAACAGTGTCTTTTATCCTAATTCCTCAGTGCAATTCAGGATTCATGTTGGGAATATTTTACAATGCAACAGAAAACTACAGTAAGAGTCACTGCTCAAAAGGAGAGAACAGTCTCTGAAGCCTGTATGTTCTGAAGGGAGAATGTTGAGGACAGTACAATTCTGATAACCAGTTATACCTGGAGATATTTCTGAATGTCACTTCCCTATAAATCCTTAAACTTTTTCACTTGTTAGCCTTTTTTTTGTCACAAGACAAGAGTAACACTATGGTTGGGTTTGATCTTGCAAAATCATATAACTTTTGAATCTAGATTTTGCAAACAAAACACAAGATTAGTGCTAATCCTAAGAAAATGTACTAATTGGTTCAAGTTGCAGATCAGCCCAATGATCATAGCTCACCATTTCTCCTAAACACACTGATAGGTCTTCTAACAAGACTTCTGGCATACTGCACCTACATTCTACAGACTGTCAGAGCTTCCCAATCTCAAAGTGTTACATTATAAATGATGCAGGACAAACTAACCAGTTAGGAAGTCAGAAGCATCAATACCAGTTTAGCAGCATTGTACACCAAGTGAAACAGCATTCACATTCTGTTTGCTCTTACTTCTTCACCATGTCTTTCCATGAACACTGGACATGAGTACAGCTTTTTTAGTGTAAAGTTAAATGTTGACAGTGCAGGTGGCAGCAGAAGAAATTCTAAAATTTCATTCCTCCTGTGGGAAAAAAATATAACCCCCCAAAAATGCTAATTGCATTTAATTACTTTTTTAAAAATTAATTGAGCGGTGTAAAAAGGATTCAGTAAAAACATGGTTCAGGTGTAATGATATATCTGAAATGTCCTGATAATATTTTTAGCATTGACTCAAAAGTTTACTTACATGATATAGTAGAAAGAAGTTGAATCCTAAAGCTTTGGGTTTAAACTACAGATGGAAATATGCATATCTATAAAGACAAGTACAAAGAGTACAAGCCTATACTGGCATCTGGATTTTATATATTTCAATAACAACTAATCATAAATTCAAAGTCAAAGCTAAAACTATACTACTCTTCAGTGTTAAGAATTGGTTTAATACTTATTACTGCTCAATTCCTTAGGCAATCCAATTGCTGATGGTACACTTGTCATTTTAAAGACAGCTTAAAACCTATCTACAAGACGACTGGGCTATTTTGTAACAAAGCAAAATCTGAAGACTTAAACTAGTCTTAAAATCTGAGATCTCTTAAACATCTGGATGATTTGCTTCAGCTGCAGCTTACCTACAATTTTTTTGGCAATAGGAGCTTGGATAGAAACTGACCTAATGCTATGAAAACTATATAGCATCTTGATCATCTTATCTTGTAGATCAGAAATAAAGATCATTCGACCTCACTGCTCACACACGTCACAGCTACAGAGACCGTTACTTTTCTTGGATTTTTTTCTGCTGTGATTGAACACTCATGAACTGAACATTACTGAAATATTTCCATCTAGGACATAAATATGCTTATACTTTCTGTTCTTGTACAAGTCTGATAGGATCCAAGTTGTTTGCTAGGGTGGGTTTTTTGTGTAGACTTTTTTAAGAGAATTATATCACAGATTTTGCATGTCTTCATCATACTCTCCAAGGCTCCACTATACCAAATCACAAACAGCATTTTTCTTTGTTAAAATACTATTGAAAATACTGCCAAATCAACAGGTAAATATTATAACACAAGAAAATTTCTTATTAAAAATATCTAAAATTACATGTATACCTAATTCCAATATGTATTGAGAAGCTAAGGATAACAATCACTGAAGATATAGCTTATCAATATTTACACAGAGTTAGCACTTCTTAGGTCTCTAGGAAGAGTTCTTGAGCCATGTCTATATGCTTTGCTAAAGATTTTACTAAATATGACATGCTAAAAATATTAGGAATGAAGTCTGGTTTTAATGAAGCCAATGGAAACAGGGTCATACCCTTGGACTTGTCTTGGACTAGCACAGAAGAGCAAGCTTGAACTCGAGCCCTTTCCAAGTCTGGGCCCTTGAAAACACACTTTTTTCTATTGTGAGCACAAACCGGATATACCCTTTTCTCCTGCCTAAGTGAAATTGTGTTTGTTTGGCCTGAGTCAACTGCTAGAGAGTGTATGTGGCAATTTTGCATGGGGCAAAGTAGGTAGAACCCCTTCCAAGAAGGGTTCAACATCAAATGCACTCAAGACTGATAGCAATCACTGTGCTTTCACCTGCTGTTGGGTCACCCAATGCAGAGCTTCAAAGCTTTAGTTTTCGTAACACTCTGTACAGGGTTGAAAGACTTTTTCTACTAGTTTACATTTTATATAAATGTTTCCAGCTAAAAGGTCTCCATATGCTACTTTATTGACACTGGATTTTAAAAATAGAATTTTCTGTGGTTTAATCAACAAAAATCTAATCTGATTAGATTCTATCCAAAAGCACTCAAAATTTTGCAAATTTTCGGCTCATATGCATTCTGTGGGGAAAAAAATGCTATTTTCAGACTATTACAGGTTGTTTGTTTGTTTTTTTTTTTCCCAAGACTTAAAAGGGACTGACATAGGTTTCACACTGCAATTTTGATTGCAATATTCCCTATGAAGAGACTGCTGGACTACATAAATATGAAAATCTTCTGATGTTTGCAGTCTTTATTGAAAATTCGAAAGGATGTATTTTCCTCTACAAGGACACATGGTGACGAGTCCCCCTATACTCCTTGTCCAAATTGTATTGATATTTGTGTGCAAATAATGAAGTACAAGGATGTATGCCAAATGTATTTACCCTTTCTCTGATAACAATCTTTACCATCATTACAGTCCATTTCCTTACCAGTATTGAATTAATGGATTTGGATAAATCTTCTGCCAAATGTATCATACAAAACCAATTAGAAATTCTTAACGGATCAAAAGCATCTTCTGGTCCCAGTGAGTCTGTACCCACTGGCTGGCAGTATGGCTAGTAAACATTTTAAAAGTAAAGCAATGAAAAGTAAAGCAATGAAAGTAAAAATGAGTGTGATCTCCAGAATGAAATACCACTGTCAACAAGGCAAATGAGAGAGATTTATTTCAAAATCATGCTCAATCCTAGACTCAAAACATGTGTAGTCTTCTTGCTTACCCTCTCTCAGTGAACTAGACTAGATTAAATGAGTTCTAGTTCTGAGCACCTCTTGACACTGTGCCTGTGTGCAAATGAGAGGTAGGTCTGTGTGGTGGGAGCTGCTGTACCTGAGCTATGGGCACAAGCACTTCTACTGCTATAAAAAGTCATCCAGCCAATCCCTGACTGAGACAAAAATAATGACTAAATATCTTGAGATTTCATACAGGCAAAAAATAACTAGTACATTGGCAAAGTGAATGGTAATGCAGACAAATAAGAGATAAATTAACAAGAGATAAGTACAATTCAGTAGTGTAATACCCTTCGTAGGCTACATCCCCAATTATCTCTCAACTGCAGTGGACTAACTGAATCCAAGAAGCATCTCATTAGATAAAGTATAAATATAATAGCAATACTGTAATTTATAAACTTTTTGTTCCTCATTTCTCTCCTTATTTTTGCTTCTGCTGTTGTACTCTTCACACTTCTCCAGCTATGTTCTGGCTACCTATTCTCTTCTATCAAGTAGAATGACTGATCACACCTTTTGACACAAAATGTACTTGATCTTAGATGCACTTACCAAAGTTGCCAGAATAGCTACAGAAATGTGCCAAACCCAATAAAAATTGTGTAGTCATTCATAAAATAGAAGGTCATCACAGTGCCTGACTGCCTTATGGGATGTTTTCATGAAACACCAATTTCTTTACAGAGGCACCGATGGCTTGCATTTTGTTTACAATAGTAAAATTCTGCAAGCCATGGCAATTACTGGGTCTGAGGTGCATCTCACTTGTAGACATGCAAATGTGAGGTATTACTGTTTCATGCCAGCACAAGAGAGAAACGAATAAGACTGGAAATACTCAGAAGACAAAAAGAATACCCAAACTCAGAACACTCAGAAAGAGTCTAAAATGCCTCCTTTATCCTGGATGGTCTACTACTTAATCTCTCTTTTTATCCCTCAGTGAACACAGAATTTTTTGCCTAAAAACATCCTTTAATGCAAATTATAAGATGAAAGAACTGTTAGATGTAGTAAGTACAGAACATCTTCCATACAGGTGCTTTTTAGCTGAGGAAGCACAAGACCTGAATTGGCCACATGGATGCTGGTGGACTGTACAAGAGCACATTTTAAGTATGCAAGCACGGTTTTGTACCATCGAAATGATAACATTATGTATTAAAATAAACCTGCTTTTGCAATAAGGAAAAAAAGCTCGTCACTTAGTGTAAGGAAGAAGAAAGACCCTTCCCAGATTATTGACAGCTACTAGCTGAGCTAAGCAGAACAAGATGAGGGCATAGATGATGACACAGGTTAGTTTCATTCCACTATAGGGAACATAAAACCATTATACTCTAATATTAGTAACATAATTGTGTATGTTTATACATCCTTATATACTGAAAGAAGAACTTACTGTAGTGCATGAGGTGTGACAGATTTTCAACTCTCCTGCCAGCCCCTCTGTAAAGGTAAAGCTATGTAAATTAATTACTTTTCTGTTTAGAAAAAAAAGCAAAGGGGATATTAGTCATGGTGTTTGGTGATGACAAAAGGGAATTCAAAATTCCCCCCGCTTTTCTCACATGTGTTAAGAGCACTTTTCCATGTTTCAATGCCCAGGCTCCAGTCACAATGTTTGGTGTCAGTGCAAGTTAGTAGTAAGGGAAAGTTCAAACTAACTACAGGTAAAACTGATGGAAGTCAGACCCTGGGTAAGACTATCATCTGTTCTGCGTTCAGCAGAAACCAATGTCACCGAAATGTAAAAACCTGTCTGACAAGAATGAGACCCAAAGCGTGGGCAGATACAAAGTGTAGCACAGACAACCATACTGAAAATTGTCTGTGATGACCTGCAGTATCTTCTGCTGTGCCTCAGCTCTGAGCTTCTCCTGTCAAAAGATGTTGCCAGTCAAACTCAGTTAAGCCAGACCATTGAATAATGCTTATGAACACAGAAAAAAAGGCACCTAGCTTTAAAGATCATCTTCACAGGTGTACCACTAGTTCTCTACTGCAGCAGAAAGAAACAATCCCAACTGTATAATAAGATAATAAAAATCACAGTCAACATGCAAAGAAAAGACAGTCAAGCACTAAACTGTTATCAGCATATATTTTGTTAAAGGTTACGTTACTTTAAGCTAGAAGTAAGCAGTCCACTTTAGACAAAAGAGGAAGTCTGTATTCTGCTTTCAGAAAAAAATGTCATTTTGAGATCATCTCCAATAAACTGGATAAAATTATACATGAATTAACAATTAACTGTCACTATAAAAAGAGAGAATAATGGGGAAAACGAAATCTCCATAATAGTTAATGAAGATTCCACCATATATTTACTTACAATATTAATTTCACAGACTCACAGAATTGTTAAGGTTGGAAACGAGCTCTGAAGACCATCTAGTCCAACCACCCTGCCAAGCCACGGTCACCTAGAGCTGGTGACACATGAATGCATCCAGATGGGTTTTTAATGTCTCCCCAGAGAAAGACTCCATGATCTCCATGGGCAGACCGTTCCAATGCTCTGACAACCCCAACAAAATGAACGTCTTCCTGATGCTGAGGTGAAGCTTCCTGCGTTTTAGTTTATGGCCACTTCTCCTTATACTGTTGCTGGGCACCACTAAAAAGAGCCTGGCCCCATCCTCCTGATGCCTGCCTTTGAGATATTTATAGGTATTGATGAGATTCTCTCTCAGCCTTCTGTTCTCTACAGTTAACAGGCCCAGCTCCTGCAGTCTCTCCTAATACGAGAGATGTTTCAGACCCCTGATCATAATTGCGGCCCTACACTGGACCCTCTCCAGCAGCTCCATGTTTTGTGTACGAAGGAGCCCAGAACTGGACACAGCACTCCAGATGTGGCCTCAATATAGGCCGAGTAGAGGGGCAGGATCACTTCCCTTGACCTGTTGACAATGCAGTTCCTGATGCACACCAGGATACCACTGGCCTTCCTGGCTGCCACGGCTCACTGCTGTCTCATGGCCAACTTGTCATCCACCAAGACTCACAGGTCCTCCTCTGCAGAACTGCTGTCTAGTAGCTCAGCCCTCAACATGTACTAGCACCCAGGGTTATTCCTCCCCAGGTGCAGGACTGTACACTTGCACTTGTTAAACCTCATTAAGTTTCTCTCTGCCCAGCTCTCCAGCCTATCAAGGTCCCACTGAATGGCAGCACAGCCATCAGAGGTATAAGCTGCTCCCCACAGCTTTATATCATCAGCAACTTTCCTGAGGGTACATTCCATCCCTTCATGCAGGTCACTGACAAACAAATTGAATAAGACTGGACATTGAACATTGCATCAAGTCTCCAACTGGACTCTACTGCAGTAGAATTTTTTGCACTTCACAAAATCATATATGAAAATAAACTTTCCAAAATACTTACTTTTGATATATGTAGGTAGTCCTATTCTGACTCTATATCTGCATTGTTCTTGGCATAGGCATGCACAAATTCTGAGCTTGAGCCTCTGAATACTACCAAAATTTAAACAGCAAATATTACAAACCCCACAGACAGCTATGAAAAAATCTCCAGCAAGTTTTGCAATTAAAATCGATTGCCTGATCCCACACAATTAGTTGTGTGGGACACTAAAAAAAAAAAAAGGTAAAAAAAAAAGCTACAGAAAACAGACTTCCAAAATGTTTTTTAAATTACAAAAACCAGGTAATGTAATAGGCAGGAAAAAGAGGATTTATTGTACTGGAAGCAAAAGATCAGTCAATTATAAACAAATTACAGTAGTTCTGGTCTCAGATGGATTTTCAGTAGGCTTGCAATGTATAGCACACAGGTCAAAGCTATTGCTCTCACCCTAGATATACTTAAAAGGCCAGCAATACTAAACTGAAGGATTGAAAATGTTTGCTATTCTAATGCAACAAAACTACTGCTGCAACAACACCACACCAAATCACAGGATATCGGATTTAATTCTTTACTTTTGTATAGGTGAGTCATATTGTGTCAGTGTACATAGAGTACCTACATTTTTTGCAGTCTCTATTTCTTCACTTCTCTGCTCTATCAACTAGGTGATGAGACATGAATTTTTAGTGGTTGTGAAATGGTGGTCTGTGGTCAGACTATAGGATTTTCTACTTCTGTTACAGTTTGGACATTAAAAAAAAAAAAAAACAGACAAAAACATGCCGAGAAGAACAAAGTAAAATATTTACTGCTGGCTGTTAAACTACATCCTTCAAGTTAAGGCTAATGTGCTTTCCAATATGGGAACATTACCAAGGGGTCAGCATTACAGCATTAAAATTTTAGAAACCAGGACTCTCAGGAGCAGTCCATGGTCTTACAAGCAAAGGAACACAAATAGAGTGATGGAGCCACTGAACCACAAACAGTAGTTTTTAAGTGAAAAGTCATGCAAAGGTACAAGGGCCTCAGGTCTCTGGTGTAACAGGTACATCTACGTCTGCCTATCAGCTCACTCAAGTGCTATTAAAGGCCGACCAATCCATCTGAGTGGGCCCATTTGCTCCTTGCAGGTACAAATGGCTATTTGCTGTACATATGCGATTACACACTTACTTCCTTTGCTCTATGCTAGCAGCATGTAAAACAAAAAAGTGCCATTTTATGTACACAAAGGCACTTATCTGGGGCCCTTGGGCTCTGAATACAAAGCACTCTGAATAGATTGATGGTACTGCGGTGGGGACAAACAGGAAATGGACAACTGTATTTCCCAAGTTAATAGTGTAATGATTCTCTGTTACTAAAAAACCTGTGCACTTCACCACCTTTTGCTACTGTTTTTTCCAGAGTATAAAGATATGCTGTAATTGAAAGCAGCCAGATTCTATTCAGGCAAAAGATACCAAGAAAGGCAGAAGTGCTGGTGAGTGATTCTGGACTTCTCCTCCAATTTTATCTCTGCAGTGTCTGCTACTGCTGACTTAAATGTAGCAATGCACATTCTTTTTTTCTTTGTTTTGCTTAGCTTACAATACAGTGAAACCTTTCTAGTAAAAGCTGGATTCTGTCCAGAGTTTCCAGTTCCTTAAAAAATACACTTACATGTAATTAGCAAAAGCTTGGGTGACACATACACTGGATAGAGTATTTAATCGACAAACCTCCAGAGACTTGTGTCTGAACTGCATGTACCATAGCAGGGGCAGTGTGTTTTACTGCTTGAATCAGCTCAGGTCCCTGGTGAAAACTACAGGAAAGCAACTCATTAAAAAAAAATAAATCAATCAAACAAAAACAAACAAACAAACAAACCCTCCCATAGAATAGTACCTACACTTTCCTCCCTCTGTATCTCCTGCAAACGCATAGTATTTTTCTCTCTAGAAAACTAATTCTACACAGAAGAGCATCAGGCCTGTTAAGAGTGTCACTCCACATAACAAGTATGACTTGTGCTAGATTCAGGCTACACTTTTCAAAGGATGAAGCATTCAGAGACCTTGCTACACAGACAGATTTTTTCTTATCCTCCCTAAAATGCATCTGTTACTTAAATGAAATATCAGTGTGAAAGATACTTTTAGAAATATCTGTGTATCCTTGCCATAAACACCAAAATCATCTCCCTACTAGGCAGTACTGATAAGACTAGGAATGGAAGCTCATAATTTGTGTTTTTTATTGTCCCTTGGTGACTCATACTCCAAACACTCTAGCAGTTCTCAGCATTTTGAAATTTGGTTTTGTGTTAAATTTTGAACAATATCTGCCATTACACCTCAGAGCTCAGAGAAGGCAGCACAGTAGTTGGTGTACAGATGTGACAGAATGTTTTTATTCCAGAGAAAAGCTCCCTGTTTTTGACACACTGGAAAATGTACAGCCGGAGAATGCTTGAGGCGAAGATGCCACACCAACCTTACATCTGTCTGCTTTCATTTGTCTACAACTGTGCTTATAGATAAAACATGCCTTCCAGATGTCATCACAAGCAGTGTTCATATGCTGACTTCACTGAGATACTATTGTTTGCTGCCAGCATAACAGAGTTGTAAAACTAAAATATTTAAACTCTGCGCTACTCAACACAACTTTGAATGTCACACAGGATCTTATTTCAGGATTAATTAATGTACACCTCAATAAAATAATCATGTGTTAAAAAAACAGAGCTGGCTGGCATGTACAGTATGCTGCACTTTTTTCTTTTTTTCTTTTAAAGATACAGTTTCTGTTCTAGGAAATACAGTTGAGCTGAAGAAGTTGCTCATAAGGAAGCAAAACATATAATCCCAATACGTTTGAAAAGAATGGGTGACTACATCTACACAGTGTGGTAACATTCTGTAAATTGCACGTATTTTAAACTGTCCTGATTTTGTGGAAGAAGGACTGTGACTGAAAACTAGGAGGTACATTTTGGAGGAATATTTTCATCTTTAGTGGTCGTCATTGAATATATACAGTAATCTATACATTAAATCTACTTACTGTTAATTATTTGCTGGTGGCAAGTATTAACAATATTACAGAATTCAAGTTTTTTACCTATATCATGTCTTGTGAACACTGCACTATCATTAATTACCTGCAATCATAAAACTTTGAAAGATTTCTCTGGGTGACCATTCTGCCACAGAATTTCTATTCAACTACGTTTAGTTCACAGAATCACAGAAGGAACCCTCAATGAGTCCAACTCCTGGCCCTGCATAAGACCATCCCCAAGAGTTACACTATGTGCCTGTCCAAATGCTTCTTGAACTCTAGTAGGCTCAGTGCTGTGACCACTTCCCCGGGGAGCCTGTTCCAGTGCCCAACCACCCTTTGGGTGAAGAACCTTTTTCTAATATCCAACCTAAACCTCTTCTGACAAAACTTCAGGCCATTCCTTTGGGTTCTGTCTCTGGTCACCACAGAGAAGAGATCAGTGCCTGCCCCTCCTCTTCCCCTCATGAGGAAGTTGTGACTGCAATGAGGTCTCCCTTCAGTCTCCAGGCTGAACAGTCCTCAGCCTCTCCTCATACAGGAAGCCTTCACCATCTTCGTTGCCCTCCTTTGGATGCTCTCTAATTGCTTAATAATATCCTTCTTTGCAGTGCCCAAAACTGCATACAGTTTTCCAGATGAGACCACCCCAGTGCAGAGCAGAGTGGGACAATCCCCTCCCTTGACCTGCTGGTGATGCTTTGTCTGATGCCCCCCAGGACACGGTTGGCCCTCCTGGCTGCCAGGGCACTGCTGACTCATATTAAACTTGCCATTGACCAGGACCCCCAGGTCCCTTTCCACGGCACTGTTTTTCAGCATCTCATTCCCCAGTCTGTCCATATACCCATGGTTGTCCCCTCACAGGTGCAGAATCTGGCAATTTCCCTTGTTGAACTTCATGTGGTTGGTGATTGCCCAGTCCTCTAATTTGTCAAGCTCTCTCGGCAGATCCTCCCTGCCTTCAAGGGAGTCAACAGCTCCTCCCAGTTTTGTATCATCGGCAAACTTGCTTAGTATCCCCTCCTGCATCCAAGTCATTAGGAAGATGCTGAAGAGCACAGGGTATAAGATGGAGCCCTGAGGAACCCCACTAGTGACAGGTCACCAGCTGATGTCACCCCATTCACTATCACCCTCTGTGCTTGACTCGTGAGCAAATTGCTCACCCACCGCATGATGTGTTTATCCAGCTGTGTGCTGGACATTTTGTCCAGGAGGATCCTATGAGAGACAGTACTGAAAGCTTTACTGAAATCAAAAAGATGACAACAACTGGCTCCCCTTGATTGACAAGGTGGGTTACCTTGTCATAGAAGGAAATCAGTTTGGATAAGCGGGACTTTCCTCCTGTGAAGCTATGCCAGCTGTGACTGACGACAGTGTTGTCTTTCAGCTGTTTTTTCAATACCTCCCAGAATAATCTTCTCTGTAACTTTACCAGGTGTTTAAGTGAAACTGACAGGCCTGTAGTTTCTGGGTTCCTATTTCTTGTTCTTCTTGAAAATCAAGACAACATCCACCACCTTCCAGACAGCTGCAACCTTTCCAGATTTCCAAAGCCACTCAAAAATCATCGAGAGAGGTTTTGCAATGATATCAGCCAGCTCTTTGAGGGTTCTGGGATGAATCCCATCAGGTCCCACAGATTTGTTAAAAAGCATTAATTAAAAATTCAGGGGCTTACATTCATATAACTGCTTTTGTAGAAAAAAACCAGACACTTACTTTCCTTCACAGATTTTTCTGACCTCTTGTCCAGAACCTTTAAACTGTTGAGTAATTTCTTTTGAGTAATTCAAAGGTATTGAGAGAAAGGAAACATTTACCATTGAAAATATCTTTCAGACATCACTTTCAGACATTTCTTACTAATAATAATGATCTAGGAATCTTAAAGCATTTCATGTGTGACTTTTGTGAAAATTATTACACTATCATTTAATAATGCAAATGGTCAGATATCTCTATGATACATGGTTAATATCTCAAAGTTTGAGTTTATTAACTCTTTGAGAAGTATGGTGTGTTTGCAGAAAATCACCTGAAATTTTAAATTCTCCTGAACAAATTGTTTTGGAAGACATTTCATTTCTAAAGAGCAGGTTACAGCAGAAAGAATACTGTACAGCTTATGTGACTTTAAATCTTGAAGGTTTCTTAAAATTTCTGCTAGCTTTTGCTCAGGTAGGAAGAGACTGCATCTGCAACTTGGTTAAATCCACAGAAAATATTTTCAGTCCCCTTAATTTTATCAGACAAATAATTTTTACTCTAGGAATTTATATATATGACTCTTTAAGAAATCTGTGTGCTCTAAGGTTCATCTAGAAACCTTAGGATTCCAAAGGAAACAACAGGGTGTTATTTACCTAGTAAAATTGTATTGCACATTTTCAGTTGATCTACTGCAGAGTGAACACAAGACACATGGCTTATCACTCACTGCAATTAGCATTAAATTTTTTTCCCTTTTTTTTTAAAGCTCCTTTCAAGAAAACCAAGCCCTAAAACAGTAATTGTATCAAACAATAGAATGCAATTGAGAATGCACCGGTTGCCATCAACAAAACCCAAAGAAAACTATAGATAAAATCAGATTTGTAACAATAAAAATAAGGAATGAAACTTCATTTATTTACATTGGTACTGTTAACGCATTGTGGTCACAATGCTAAAACATACACATTTCAACTTCCAATTTGTTTCTTTATTCCAAATGACTCTAAATATAAACATTTGAGGGTAAGGACACTAAGACTCACTGTTATGACACAGAACTCCATGAATATTGCAGTTTATATTTATCCACTAACAGTGAAAAACATCTTGCTACTTGTCATCCATGTGTACTTCAAAAGAACCCACAGCATGCAACCCTCATTCCATCATGAAGAGCTTATGACTATTTTATTTAACTGCTCAAAAAATTCATATTATGCTTCATAAAGTGATCAAGAAGCTTGCAGGAATTTCATTCATTTCCAGTTATAAAGTTTTCTAATCAGGTAATTGTAATTTTATAGAAAAACATACATTTTCTTGTGTATATAAATATACATGTGCACGCACACACATTTACACATAGGAGTTGGAAGAAAGGCTATTTGTAAGTAACCTGCAAATGTCTTCACCCTTTCTTGAAATAGATAAGTCTTATTTGATGATACTGTGTAGGACTTCTACATTTCTTTACAATTATCAAGTCACCTATACTACATATTCAAAGTCTTTGCATTGTGCTTGATCACCATTTGATCCAATAGATCAGAACCAGATGCACTGGTCTCAGGTCATCTCTCACAATTTTCTTCAAACAAGGATTGCCACATTGTATTCTTAAGCAGGAGTAAATATACATATCTGATTATGGAAAGTAGTAACAGAAGAACTTAAGGAGCTTTCAGAGGGATAGACCTACATTATGCTTTACAACATTTGCTAGATGCTCTCCCCAGTTAACTTGTTTCAAATTTTACTTTTAGGGAGTAATAACAATCTCTAGAGCTACACAGGAGTAAATTAGAAGCTCAGTATTTGTTCCTCTTCACAGCTCAGTTCTTCAAAACTTCAAAAGTGGTCAACAAATGTTACTGTAAAAGGGAACAGTATTTGGTCCAGAGAACATATCCTTCATTTGCAATAGTCAGTTATCTGGGAATTTTCACAATGAAAATGACAGGAATCTTCGGAAGCTAAGTTACCCTTTGCCCTAAACAGATACTAGTGAAAGCAGGAGATAAAGAATTAAGGGACATGCCTATCAAGAACTAAAATGTCCATCTCAAGATTATAATAAAAGATGTGGGAAAAAACTGTAAAAAAGGCCTGGAGGGGCCCTAATTTAAGGATTCAAGTCTCACTAATAATGAACAGGATTTCAGCTCTCAAGTATCTAAATCACTTTCAGAAATGAAACTCAAGCTCTCAATTACACCTTTTTGAAAATAATATAAAAGTACTTATTTGCATAACCATCCATAAAAACTCTCATCTGGAACTTGCAGATTGTACCAGTGAAGTAAAAATTGAAGGGCAAAAATTTGTATACTTTTTAGGCCAAAATGACCTCTTTCAAAAGAAAGGAAAGAAATGAGGGAAAGAGAGGCAAAGTCCACCTGAGAACTCTGGAAAGAAATTCAAGCTTTTCAGACCGACACAGAGAAAAATTCTTATGCTTACATGGTGTTGACTGCTAGCCACCCATGTGCTTTTTGTCACTGACTCTTCATCTATGTGATATACATTTCTTCATGCATTAAGAACAGAACCCACTCACTTTCCCCTATTATTTCATTTACACTGCTGAGACAACCTTGGATCTGGGAGCTCTGATGCAATACCAGCTCTATCAGTGTCTACTGGTGCTCCCTCTGGTCTGGAAAACTGAATCTGTTGTTCCTGTAAAATTTCTAACCTAAAAATACTGTGGTTACATTTATTATACCTGGTTCACCTTGTAAGCCAAGACAGTCTGTAAATACATTAGGCCACAGACTGTCCTGGCTTACAATTGCTAATGCTTTATCTTAACAACTTCTGAATCTTTCACAACCTTGATAACCTGAGCTCTTCTGTGAACAAGTGCCTGTAAAAATATAAAGGTGTGTTCTGTGTCTGTAGTAAAATAATTTGTAGAAGGCAAAGTCCATGCTGGAGCCACAATGTCTTTTCCCTGCACCTTGCCTGAAACATTCATATCTTTTCTGGAGATGATTTTGCTTAAGCCCTTTGAAAATAAATCATTCTCAAAAGCACTCAAGATTTCCCTAAAGACTTTGTAAGGCTTCCTGCTTCATAGCTTTCCACTCCTTTGCTGTAAGGCTAATGCATTTTAGGGATGTTTGTTCTGATGCAAAGCTAACTTATGAGTAAAAATAAACTACCAGCATTTATAATGCTGTTGGAAGGCAAAGAATGCCAAATGCTAAACTTAAATTACCAGAGTTGGTAGTTGTTCCTTAATAACCTTTTCTTTAGACAGCTTTTGCTGTCTCAGAGGAAAAATTTAGCAGGAGTGTAACGATGAACATTCCATCACTTGAAAAACCAGTAAAATCCCCAAACCTGTAACAGTCTTACATGACGAAAAAAGTAATAATTTTATGGGAGAAGATGATGGTATTCCACTTCCAGTTTGATGCACGAAAACAAGAGGTGAATCATTACCATTACTCAAGTGAACTGTGTGTTTGTTACTCATAAGCCATCCTGTTTACCCTTCTGTGAACACTAGGAGCTACACTTAGGTTGTTTCAGATATATCTGTCTACACAAAGATGTTACTAGTGTTCACATAAATCAGTATTTACAAAAAAATTCTTTGTATCTAGAAACAAAAACATTTTTGCAAAGAATATTTAACCTGCAAGATCAACAACTTGCTGATTAAAGAATACATCATTCTCTTAGCATATATTTACTTTTGCAAAACAGTTATTTGGTTTTAAATTTTGGTCAGCAATTGGGTGAAGTGCTAGTATTTCACAGTACACGCAGAACTGCAAACAGAATTTTACTTTAGACACTTATTGGAACACAATTTCATTAGAGAAACCCCACAATTCAGAAGTTCTCATATATGTTTTATAAAAATGTATGAGAGACCTAAAAACCATGGAGAGTCATAACTTCGGGTTGGCTCATTTGTTTCCTTTTTATTACAGCGCTTCATGGTGGGTATCCGATTCTTCACGGAAAGTGGCATATTAAATCTTTATTCTAATCTGTTTTAGCAGAACTATATTATAGTTTAATACTATTTTTTCTGACTGATAAAACACCATTTAAATAAGACCAAAGAGAGCTCTGAACCCCAACAGAGGCCTATCCTGAAAAAAGTCACCACACTTTCTGATAGGTAGGCTCTATATTCTAGTTATTTATTGTTCTCTAGCTGAATTCACTTCTTGGTGAAGGCCACCACACAACTATAAAATGCATTGTGTATATTGACATTCTTTATTTTTGACAGATTAGGCTTTTATTTGGGGCCCTGTAATGAGGATATTGAAACTTCGCAAAAACTCTTTTGTAGCTGCTTGAGTATGTCTTAGCAGTAAGTTTTAAGGGTTGGGGTATATTATGCTATAGCCTAGATATAGCAGAAATTAATTTCAGTTCTGTGTCACAACACCATCCAATCCTTCTTGCTGTGGGAAGGTGGAGAGTATGAAACTCCAAAACTTCTGAGGCCTCCTTGTCTCCTTTACAATGAGAAGAGAACTGATTTGCATATACACTTCTGGTCTCTCTGGAAAACAGGAATTTTATGTACTGAAGAACATGTCTATCCTAACTGACTACTACACTATATACTTGGTCCTGTAAAACAAAATGACAAAACATACAGGCATGTGCTTTATGCTGGCAGTAGTGTCTCATAACCCACTCCGGTCCTCCAGCTATTTCCCCCCAGAAAAAACTTGACACCTCTTCTTCAGCTCTTCTGACAATTGTGGAGACAAGAAGAGATTTAAAGGAGAGGGAAATAAGAGCTCAGACTAAGTCAACCTCTGCAGAATGCACATCTCTTTCTAAACCACGTAAGAAAGCCACAGCATCTGATGTGAACAAGTTTTCCTTTCTTGCACATTGAAACAGATATCTGACACTGTGCAAGATTTTTTTTCTCGACATATTTTCTGCTTATTCATTTGTTGATTTTTATTTACTGATTGATGTACAAGACCCACTCGACTGTTTCAGGAAACACTTTACAGGCTAAAATCCTCACTCCAAATCTTACTGCTTTTAAGTCTCATTTGCTCTGTCATCCAGTATTCTCAGTATTCTCTTCCATCTAACTGTGCATTTTTGTCTACAGAGCCACCTGAAGATCTGCCCTTTCTGCATGTAATCAGAAACCGGTTATCAACCATCCCCTTGTGTGTTTTAAGCATGTTCTGTGAGTTCAAAGAGCTTTGTTCTGGCCTAGATTTCAAAATGGAAAAAAAAATACTAACTCTTTGAAAGCAACAATTATTGATCAAAAGCAGGTATACAAAATAAATACAAGATTCATATTCACTTATTTGATGCTAAGTATGATTGTTATACTTCAAGACTTCTGACTCAAGACTTGAGAGAGAAGAAAGTAGGTACAAGAGGTATTTCTCAGTCCTCCTATGCTTAAAATAACAGCATTACCACACAGCACCTCTAAGGACTTAGTGTCACTGTGCAGGTTCCACAAGAGTTTCAGAATTTTTCAGGAAAATATTGTAGGTCTTAGTTCAAATCAACCTTCATGTAGATGAATTCTGACAGACCTACGTAACTATTACTGCCAGTGAGACTCTAAGAATATTTATTGTTATTTAAATAACTCAGAGTCATCCACTGTACCACTGTCTTCCTTTGGATGGGTCTTTTCTATTGTCGTTGTTCTTCTTTAAATCTCTAAAATAGCTGCGAAGTCATTAAATACAATTAATTAACTAAATCCTTTCCATCCCTCCCCTCCCCACCCCTGCTCCAGAAAGACATGGACTATTAAAAAAATCCCCACAAAAATATGCCAGCCTGTCCAGTCAAAGACTTGTGGAAGCACAAAATTAGGTGGGAGAAACTTGGGAAAAGTTATGGTTTAGAATCTTCTCCCCATTTCCCAGAAGAAGTAATAGAAGTATTAAAGAAATGATTTAGAATACCCCATTAGTCTCCCCTTAGATTGCCTAGGGGTACTGGGGGCTCTGGAAAGCATTTATAAGGACTACAAAAGAAAAAAATTATCATCATTAACCCAAAGAGCCTTAGACAAATCAGGCTGTTACTTAACTGGAACCATCTAACAGGTGATCTCCACTCCCTCACCCCATTTCAGGCAGTCAAAGTCCCAGCTGTAGCACCTGTGTTAGACATCTAAAGTAAGCAATGTGAATATCCCATGACTTTCCCATCACTGCTATTTAAATTCAAGGGAACTTGGTTATTTAATTCCTTTAAAATCTTTCAAAGATTGAATTTTAAGTTCTCTAATTAGCCAGACAACCATGACAATCTGTCAGGTTTTATTACAATACTGTGAGGTTCACTCTGGAAGTCCTTCTAGAAGACATACAATTCTTGATATCTCCTTCTAAATTAAAGCACAACTTGGTAATATGATGGCAAGGAGGCCTTGCATACAACATTGGCATGCAGGCAGGCCATTCACATTCTAGGTAACGATGTAGGATTTTTCTGTTCTGTAATGTTTTCAGATGTAGTATATTTGAAGCCTTAAGAACAAAACCTAAAAACACTCAAATACCATAATTTTGCTCTTCTGTATCAGTCGAGAGGATGGGATAGTTATTAAAGCATGGAAAGATTAATCAGGTAGGAAGTGGGACAGAAACCTCACCCTGAGAGTATATGAGTCTCTAAAATTGCATTTTTCCTTAGTTCCCCACTTACAGTCTTCTTGAAAAAAAGAAAGCATTTGCAAACAGAAAAAGGCATCTTCACCTGTGAGAAAGACATCATTTCTCAAAAGAAAAAAAAAACATTAGTGTGAAATTACCCAGCTGCCTGTATAACCACTTCCTCTTTGTGGGTTGAATGTGGTAACCCAAAAACAATAGGTTGTTTATATACACTGTCCAAAGTAAAGAATAATATGTTATTTTATGCAGTTTTTTCTCCTAATGATCCATTTTTTCGTACCACTCAATTTGTAGCTTCTGCCAACTTTTATCATTTTATCATCTATTCATAGACAACCACAGTATCTGCCTAACCATTTTGCAAGACAGTTACTCTTCATCTCACATTTGTAGGGAATAGGGCTTGATTGCTAAAATACACATTTCTAGTGGAAATGTAAATCCTGCATGATGCTTCAAAGACTGCTGTCTCCAATTGCAAAGGTTATGGGGATGAAGCTGAGACAGAGGCTCAAGGACTAATACATTCTGTGCCCAGAAGGATCCACTGCAGTTTGTTAATCTTGCATCCTGCATAATGCAACCCATTTTTCTCATGGTTTACCCAGAAAGAGGAGATGGTCTTCTCCAATCTTAAAACAAAATGCACAGATCGCTAAAAAATGGCAGTAACAAAACGGGAAATTAGGTAGAAAAATAATGTTGTTTCAGACAGATGGATGTAGTATGTCCACACAGTCCAAAAAAAACCCCCCAAAACATAAAATCTGGTCAGTGGAATAGTCAATGAAATACACACTCGTCACAACATACCTTTTCCAAAGGCATTGTTAAACCACAGTACAACACACTGTTTCAATGACAACTAAAATGGGCATTCACCTTCTTGATATTTACATGATCCCCTGAGCCACACTGATATTGGAATCCTTTCAAGATACAGCAAAATCCCTTTAGTAGTCAATAAATGACATATGCACAAGTTTGTAACATTTGTATTGATAATATATGTAATTTGTATAGCAGAGAACTAGATATATGGTTAATATTATAATTAGAATTTGCAAATGACTAGTTTATGAATGAATTTTGCCATTTCCAACGTACGTACCAATACGTATGTACCAACACAATACTGCCTTTATAAATATTTAAGTGCCATTACTACTCAATTAAACTGGCCAATCTATATGTTATACAGTTCTTAATATGTCCATAAGCTCAGAAAATACATACAGAGATAGAATCTTACTAGTTTCTGGGGGTTTTACCTAGAAAGGGAGTTCAATAGTTTCAAGTTGAGCTCTCTAGAAAGGGATGTAGCAGAAGATTCAATTATGAAGCATAAAAGGAACTTTTCCAATAGCCTATGAAGAAGAAAGCCCTTTTTGTTTCTCTGAATACTTCTTTAGTTAAAGGCAAAGGTGATATGCAAGCCCAACCACATTTCTGATTAACATTTCTCTGCCAAATTATGTGTTTAGCAAAGGCATCTCTGGAAAGCAAAACTTCGCATAGTTTGAAGAATTCAACCTCCAACATAAAATTAAAAAAAATTGTCATCCTACTGAGTAAAGTAGGAAAAATTAAAGGGGCATTCACACTCTTTGCTGCTTAAGTCACATTTCACAGAAAGAAACTTGCTGTTGAATTTTAAGTCAAGAGAATTGCCAAAGATGAGCTGCAGACAAACAGAGATGAAGATTCTCATGTCTTCAAACTACACCAGAAACAGACATAGAATCATAGAATCATAGAATAGATTGGGTTGGAAAAGACCTCCAAGATCATCAAGTCCAACCCCTGATCCAACTCTAATTACTATATCATGGCACTAAGGGCTGTTATGTCACTTATGGCTACAAATGTAAAAACATAAGTGCTTTGATTAATGTGGGTTGTGTGAACTTGGTAAGACTGGAATTAACTGCTACTGTAACAAACATCAACATATTTTCAAGAAAATCATCTGAATTTTCAGCTTTTTCTGCTTTTCTGAACATTTGTTGATTTCCAAACAGAAGAGACACTGAAGCATCATAAAATGTTATAAATTTATCTGAAGTGAAATTGTCCTAGAAATCTCATATGATGTACAGTATAAAGAATTCTCATTCAAATTATGGCTAATTCATCAAGTAAAGAATCCCAGTTTTGTAGAGTTCACTTTTTATACCTACAGCATTCACAGTGTTTCACATATGACAACTTAAAAAATAAAAGGAATAGTTTTACAGTTTTAAAGATCTTGGCCATTACCTCATAATTCTCATCATGAGTGAAATATGCTGGTGTTAAAAAACAAACATTCTATTGCCAGTTGTGTTCTTGAAAAACAAGCAACTTTATGCAACACACGACAGTGATTTTCCAGAAACAGTTTGACAGTGCATGGGCCCCGTAGTTGAAATTTTTTCCTCTAAGCTTTGTTTATAGTAGAAGTAAATAATCCAAACAAAGAGCATTCCACTATGCAGGGCTGATGGTTTTGTGATAAGGCAGAGGCTGGTACGAATGACAGAACCAGCAGTCTACTGAAGTAAAAACCAGCACTCTGATAAAACTGTCTGCTGATTTATAGACCTTAAGTTGGCTTTTTAACCCTTGAATAACAAAGATCTGCACCATACAAAGGCCCCTGAAGAAAGGCATGTAAAAGAAAAAAAAGAAACACCTTAAAAGAATTTTTTGAAGAAAAAATGTAGTGGTTAAGATTACTTTTATCTCCAGGAAATCACCTTAAAGCTGAATTTTAAATATACTACCTTTAAGAACTTCTCCTAGCCATCAGTTTTTGTATTAGACACAGAACTTCTACAAGAACGTCTGAAATACAAAACCACTTAAGATCAATCCTTTCTTTATACACACAAATAAATGGGCTTGACAAAATAATGAATACTTATCTTTCAAAATTTAGAGATGATGTCAGATACAACATGATACATGGCCTTTGGTATCAGTCATATCTTCAGTACATAAGTCCTGAGAGACTCTGGTCCTCAGGTAGATTGAAAAGATTTTCAGTTCTTCCATACAGTACATTCAGGAGTTAATTCAGTGGTTAATATTTAATAGCAAACAACCCTGAGAACTGCTGCAACCCTTTTCCAAAGAGGTCCTAAATGCAGAAGACAGTTATGTATTTGCATATATGAATAATCACTTAATAGACAATGTTATATGATTTTCAATTCTCCCCCCAGCATTCAATATATACATAAGTAAAATCTCAGAACTCATGTGTAGTTAAATACGCATTTCACAGTCCCGTTACCATCTTAGTCTCTGAAACTGGCATTTGCCAATTCTTTTCCCAGTCTGTCTAATTAGCTGACAGATAGACACCTGTGTTTTATATTATATGGGAGGTAGCTTTCACATTCGTAAATTGGGATTTATGGACCACGTTTGAAAGGAAAAAAAAGACGGAAGGATAGTTAATAAACAGTGCCACAGCATCAACGTTACCTTCCAGAAATGGAACTATGAATTTTCATCAAACTCCAGCAAGACAAAAACCCACACAAATTAAGTTCTTGAATTACAGCATCCCACTTCGCAAAATGCAAATATGCTCATACACAGACTAAGTACAATCTCAATTAAATCTATCTCTAGGTCTATGAAAATTTCAAGGCATCTCAGAAAACCTTCCATATTATTCAATCTGTGCAAATTAAGCATCTTTCTGGTAAGATCTGATATCAAGACAAGAAATCATCTCAAAAAACTATAAATTCTATAAGACCTGTTGCACAGTTCAACATCATACTACACCTATGCCTAACAGTTTCTTCCCTAATGCCTGAGTCACACTAGAAAGTGTCCTGGGCACCGACAGAGGATTGGCACCTCTTTCTGCTGACTTCACATAATGTTTGAGAAAGTCATAGGCTCCACTTGAGAAATATTTCCTTCCTAAATAGGATTTCACAGGAGAGGAAGAAATCCTGATATGTGCTTCCTTCTCATTTCCTACAAGTCTGTGCTAGACTGTCAAAACCCTGCAATGTTAATCCATGTGTTGCCAGGAATAGGAAGGTGGTGGGTTGGCTTCAGAGGCACCGTATTTTTCAGTATTGCATATAGTTCACTAGTAAGTTCAGAAGCTTTTTATTCATAGAATTTTAAATACAAATTTTTCATATTTTAGAACACTATTTTAATGACCATTAATATTTAAACTACTAAAAACACCTTTACCAATATTTTTACCAACTAAAATGGTTTGACATGGAGAATGTCCAAGTTTTCCATTATAAAACTTCACCACCTGAAAATGCCACCTCCATTTTAAAGCCTGTTTCTGTCAGTCATCTGAGTATCTGCATAGGGCAGTTAATCACGGAAATGTAATATATTAACCCCACCTATAAAACTCCTTTTTTTTATTGAGAAGGACACTCCTTTCAGTTTTATATAATTTTGTTGAAAGAATTCTTTGTAAAATTATCTTTCCTCTTCAAGATATGTAACTCTGACTAGGTATCACACAGAAGCTCATCAGTCAGCAAGGCCATGTTAGGCTTTATGATTTCTCAGTTCTTCATAATCCAATATGGCCTTTAATAAGTCAATACAGCCAAACCCCATGAATCTATTCCAGTCCATGAACCTAGATATTATGTAAGGTTCTACTAAATAATTTAATTTTACATAAGCATAAAATACTTCTTTCACTAGCACAGGATGATTAAGATGTATGACAGCAAAGTTAAAACAATTCAAGACAAGCTATTATATAATTTAAAAGTTATCTTCTGTGGATTTATAAGTCCAACTATTAAATACAGAACCTAACTGCAAAGCCTCTGTGAAAGCCACTTTTGATGTACGAAAAATTATAAACCAGGATTTTGTCATCAAGCTGATGTGCTTCTCCAAGAAAACAATGCAAAACATTTTTAATAGAGAGAATTTTCTTGGCCTCTAAGCTTTGGTACCTCAGAACCACTATGTTCAGCTTCTATTAAACCCTCAAAACCCAAAAATGCTATTAGATAGCCAAAGACCACAAACAATTTGAGGTGTAACAGTTTAATTTAAGTGATAAAATAATTATTTTAGTAACATCTTATTTTGCCCTGAGATACCAAAAATAAAGGCATTATAGTCTGCTGTGATAGGACAGACTTTCACATAAACAGAAATATTGCTGTTTAGTTCTGCACTGAGAAAGAAACATCTTTCTTTAAGTAAAAAATTAATGGAGACTTTAAAGGAATGACAACCTGTCAATTTCTTGTAGTGATTGTAATAAAAACTCCTGCAACACTGACCTAAAAATTATATATATATAAAAAAAGGGCTAAAGAGAGAAAATAGCAAAAAACCAGCAGTAGCAACCTGATGTAAAGTACAGTAAAAGGACTGTTTGTGCCCAGTACTTCAGAAGAAATTGTTTAGGAACAGTTCATCCATGTGAAAGTCCAAGTCATATAAGGCTACAAAGGTCAGTGAGACCTCTGGTGATCAACTCAGTAAGTACGAGCCACACATGCTAGGCTGTCTTGAAGTAAAACTACGGTAGACACTACAAATCCTATAATTTATATGAAGGAATATAGCAAGGAACACCCAACTTGTTTTGTTATAATACCTCTACCACACTTTCTTACCACTGCTTTCACAGTGCTCTCCTAAACTCTTCAACAACTTCCAAAGTAAACAGTTTTCAGAGACTTATCACATTGTGAAATAAAAAATACTAGCTCTGACCCTCAACCGATACAGGAGTAATAGCTATGATTTTGAAAGTGATCACATTAAAGATCTTGAAAACTTCCTGTTAGAAACATCTGTTTCATTTTGCCTGCCTTGAACCTGTTCATGCTGAGTGTCTGGCCTGAGCTAAGTGTCAGTTTCAGGCTGATTAGTAATAACTACTTCAGCAGTTGAAGCACTAGTAGAAGGTTAAGTATCAATAGTTAATTTATTTCTGACTATTGATTGAACATCTTACAAGAACTTTGCCGCGATGTTCCTTGTGGCACCTGTGAAAATTAGCTCAAGTATCATCAAGCCAGGACATCAGCCTGTTTGCACACAATTTGCAGCAATATGTTAGATCTCCAGAGGTATATTCCCTAAGGCTTCAGTCTGAATGGAAGGTACAATAGCCTGATGTGGCTGGGGTTGAAGGGACAGTTTGAAAATGTTCCTTATTATAGGCAGGATGAGGAACTGATGATTGCAAGAGAAGAGAGATCTTGGCAAATACAGAGACCAAGAGTCAAACTAACATCTCTGTCAGGGAGAAAATAGGACTGGAACAGTGAATTAATGATGGGGATGGTGAATTTAGTTGAAGATTCAGTGTGTGGTTTGCACCATTAACAGTACAGAGAAGATGCCAGAGACAGGAGAGAGACAAAGCTCAAATGGTACAAAACCTTTCTGGCTCTGAAGATACCTGCTATACCAGCGTATCATGAGGACATGAATTTCTTTTATCTTCCTTCTAAAAAGGTAGCGTCTTTATTATGGGGTTGATAATACTGCACAAGCACGCACTCTCAGTCATGGATTTCCCCCTTGTAAGGTTCTTGGCGCAACTTCAAGCTGTTCTGCTGTGATTGTTCCTTTTTTTGTATTCAGGTAAATACTTACTTATGGCTGAGAAATTTTGGGATGAAGTGAAGTATTTAGAGTAGCATTCCTCTTTCCTAATACCTGCAACATGAAGAACCTCGTGGGCTAGACTCCTGCTCATGTCAGTACAGAAAATGTGGCATTTCTAGATCATGACTCAAACTATTGCTTTATACATCATGCTGCAGAAGGACTCATTACAGAAGGACTGTTTCTTTCCCCTGATAGGAAAAGAATTCTGTGTGATCAGTCCCATGTGGAGGGACTATCACATACACCTCCAGAGTCAGAAGGGACCAAAATATTTCTCTTTTGTAAGATATCTTTTACAATTCTCTTCAGCATCGTACAGAGCGGAAATAAACCCACCTATTTACTTTATAAAGAAGTAGGAGAAAGTTTTTCATCAGTGTCTTGGAACTACCTATTTGCTAACCCTTTTCAATGAACGAAAAAGACCAAAAATAAATCAGTATTTCTATTCCAGAGTAAGGTTTAGATCATGAAGCAAAGGAATTCCTAGAACAGTCCATTAGAAGGACAAAACAAATACTGAATAGTCACTCTTGACAAGAAAATAAACAAACAAAAACCCCCAAATCCCAAACAAACAAAATACAAAACACATCCTCCACCACCACCACCACCATGAGCATTTGCTCATGGAATCAAGAAAGATATCATACATCTCATACATATCATATCACCAATGCCCAAGGGCAGGGCATTGAAGTTAACATGCAATTTCGGATACAGAAATTTCCTGGTTACTGGCAAAAAAATTGAATATACTTTAATTGTGCTTTGTATGATACTTACATACTAAACAGACTGCATGGGTATATGTTTTGTATAACTTTCAAGGATGGGTTGCATGTTTTAGACAAAATATGAAGAACAAAAAATTTCAAGTAATAGCCATTAGCAGCCCAAACAAATTTTGTTGCACAGTAACTTCAAAGTTTTGCTTGTGGTTCCTTCCCTAGTGTTATCTATGGCATCTCCAATCAGCCTGTATACAACCAAATCAGAAGAACTCAGTGTATGACATGTTAACACAAGGGGATACTTGTATGGCATGTTTGTGATACTTATGGCAGTATTAAACATCCTCCTTTTCAGAAGGCAACATATGCATTTTCCAAATTCTTTGTCTTCTAGTTTTTTACTTTGGAGAATAAGACAATTAGAACACTCAAAAGCTAGGTGTTTCATCAGATTTCTAAAAATGAAAGTTTCTCATCAACCCTTTAAAAAGATAGTTGTGTCAACAAAAAATACATCCCTTCCCTCCCCCCCAAATTCCCTTATCTTAAATATTTTACACTATTTCCACTCTATCTCCTTTTTGCTCCTAAGAAAAACTCCTAATCTTCTGGTTTGTTGAATATGGTCACCTCAAATTAAATTATTATGAAACACATTTATCTGAAATTATTTTCAGGAGTAGAAGGAACCATAATGATGATTTCAAACTCCTTTCTTAGGCCAGTCATATTTTCACTCTTTCACATGTTTCTACTGTATCAAGTTTAGTCCAAGGATAAGGTGGGGCTAAATTTATTTGTTAGGTGAAACGCTTTTATTATAAATTAAATAAAGCAAGAAGTCCTGATTTTTCAGCCTTTACTTGGAATAATAATTAGTTGAAACTTCCTCCTAGTCTTTTGGTATTCTGTCTCTTATTTTCTTTTAAATTGTCTGGCGATGCTCACCACACTGGTGCTATGTTATTTAATGAGTTCATTATTTAACCTACAAAAATACTCTCAAGAACTTACACCTCCCTTTTTCTTTCTTAGCCAAGTTGTCATCCAATCCCTTTTTTCCCCTTTGAACCATCATCTTCTTTTCCAGTAGCAAAAACTTCAGATGAAACTATGGAAGAGTGACCTTCTAATAATAAAAAGAATGGTGGTAAAAATAATGCAGGTTTGGGTCCATGGTTCTCCTTAGGCAGAAGAAGATTTGTAATTCTGAGGGGAAAAGGAATTTTGGCTAATAGGCATCTTTAGGTATATTTAACTCATTTCCAAGGTCTGATGAGGAGTCTTGATCCCAAGTGTAAGTAAAAATGGAGCATTTTCACTTATGTTTTCTCTCAGTTTTAACAAATGTGTGTATCCTAGTGAAAACTTCTTCTATAGGAAAACTAATAAATTTAATCTTGCACTCCTGTAGTTCTCCATATATATCATAAACTGTGAAAAGAAATAAATATTTGCAGACTCTTCTGGGAAGGGACTTGGGGTTGCCAGTGCATCAGAGAGGTACAAAACATATCATATAATAATGCCAATTCTAAACCGAATAACCCTTTCCATTTCCCTTCTTTGCCTTTCCTTTCTCTTTTTACTGAATAATTACACTGGACAAGCAGTTGACACTCTAGGATTGAACTGAAAAATCAGTTAATCAATACAACCATTTCACTTCTTCAGGTTTGATATGTGGATCACTCAACAGCTCTGCTCCTTACCAAAGGTAGCTCCAAACATCTCAAGTAATGCTCCCTTTCAGTGAAAACAGTTGCCAGCACCCTCAGGCTGCTGTTTCTAGATTGTTGTAGAAGTGAATAAGACAAGATAGGAGTAAAGTAAAAGAGCTGTACCCTGTGCACTTATTCTTTTCCTCCTCTTCTGGGAGGAAGGTAGACTAACAAGAACAAACCTCTCTTCTTCAATGTCCTTCTTCACAGAGTAGTATTAAAAAGAAAAACCAAAACAAAAAGATGGTGGTAAGGCAGGAAAAATGGACTATGCAGGTTGATGATAACAGGCAGCGACAGAAAAAAATACCGAAAAGCTTCACTAGAGACCGAAAAGAGCTAAACCAGTGACAAGACAAGAGATTATCAGAGAGCATAAGATAAGAAAAAAAAGGCTAACAAGTGCTCTGGTAAGTGGTGGTGGGAAATCAGCTGGGAGATGGTGTCATGGCCCTCAGAATCTCAAATTTTTCAGTTTTTTATGCTGGGCTGAAGATCTTACAGAGAACTACTTGAATCATTAGGTCCAGACTTGGCTAGACTGTGGAAGCCACGTGTAAATATTTTTTAAAAAAAGCTTCAAGATTTTCAATCCTGAAAACAATCTCAATTTTATAATCAAAGCTTTGTTTTCCTAAGTCAAGGTTTCTGTGCTCTTTTTTTTTTAAAAAAAAAAAAAGGAGAAGGGTGAAAAGTGTCAATACTGACCACTGCAGGAAACTATTTTCTGAATTGAAGTATGGAACTTTTTTGAGGGTCACTTTCCACCATTAAAAGAGACTGAAACAAAAAGTGATGTGCAAAGCCTAACTACCTCACCATGTGGCCAAATAAGCTTTATTCTCATCTTGCAGTGATTAATGGAACTTGATTGATTTCAGGAACTCTTCTCTTTCACACTGGAACAACTACTATTGTTTATTCTGAATCAAAACAAAGCCAAGAAATTCTTAAGCTGAGATGCCTGAGTTGACTCCTACTATATGCCACAGAGTAATTCAGTTCCTCTGTACTGATTTGGATCTCTGTTGGTTCAGCATAAGGTCAGGAATATCAGAAGACAATGAAATGTAAAATCAACTTATAGTTGGAAACAAGGTCTTCACTCCCCAGAATTTTTTTAAGCCCTTTTTAAGCGGTGTTCTTAAGATCTGCTCCAATGGCATTGGAAAAGATTTAGCAATTTCAGCACAATGCACTGTCTGGATTTTCTGTTACAGTGACATTTGACTGATTTACATTCTTCTTTTGGCTTTTGCTCTAACCAGAACCTTTATTATGAGACCTTTATTCTGGATGGCCTCCAAGGTACTATATACCTTCCACACCACTACCTCAAATACATGCCAACTGACTTCTGTGCTAATTGCTGGATTTGAAATTTCCTTTCCTCTACAAAGTTCCAATTAAAAGCAAAGTATTTATAACTCTTTAGGTACTCTGGATCTAATCTAGGTCTCTAACTTTTATTCTGAGGAAGATGTTGCAGCCTGTTTTCTGCTCTCAGGAAGACACAGTAAAAATATTCCCTACAAGCGTGTAGTAAGGAAGACAGCAAAACCAGGAATGCATGAAATGGAGTACTGCTATCAGAAGCAGCTATTTTCAGAATTCTTATGTCAACAGGACCAGTAAACAAGTGTTAATATTTCTAGTGGAAGGAGCACCTGTGGGGAATTCAATGTAGTTAGCTGCACAGAGCAAAGAATCAGATCGGAGAGGGAATTGTGTCAGCTCTGGCATGTCGGCAGTATGTGGCTGTCAGGAGTGTGAAATGGAGCTGCTTCAAAGCTGAGTAGGCTGTGACCTGAATGCTGCACATCCATGCACTCAGTGTGAGAGGATCAATGACAGCATTTTCTGGGCTCTAGTCATCCCCTCTGCTAATGAAAGCAGTCCTGAAAGGCATAATGCAGGGCCTCTAGGCAGCCTACAGCCTAGCTAGCATTAGCTGAGTTTGTTATAAGCTTGGCTGGCGAGTGCACTAAGTACCAAAGACCCCCTCCTCTGTTGCCCTATCCCACCAACTCCCCCCGGCTGTCTGTTTAGTGTCACTCAGCTGGGACGGATCCTTTTAAAGATCTGACGCTTAGCAAGGACTCAGAGGTGTCTGGAACGCCTGCCTCTAATCATAAAAACCACAGCTGGCAATGATGTGGTTGAGGAAAAAAAATCACCTTGATCCAGCAGCACACATTCCCTTTGATGTTTCTGCAGTGAGTTCACTGCCCAGAGGAAAAGGTACTGCTTTAAAAAAAAAGTCAGGCTTGACATTCTCAAATCATAACCATATGACTCTCAATTCCAAGCTTAAAAAACCCCACAACCGAATCCCAGGAAAACACAACATTTTGTTCTGAGAAACTCGGGGAAGAAGCATCTGACAATGATAACATAAAACAGGTTTGGAAGATAATGGCAGTTTGAGAAGAAAACACTTCCAAAAAAATTCAGACTGCCACTACCAAAAATGGAAGAAGCCTTCTGCCAAAGATTGCAAACTGTGGTGACCTCAAGCAAGAGACTGTAGCTGATTCAAGGGAAAAATGAAACTTTTCAAAGACAACATTGCTTGTGCTCTGCCACTGTTTATAAGTGCCTTATGCCCCCTTGCCTTTCGGGGTGGCCGGGTAAACACAAGAGCTCTTCTGTACTTTTCAGTCCTCTGCCACAAATTTCTGTTAAATATTCAACCCTGTGAGCAAGATTTTAAATTTTTTTTAACCCAGTGAGGTTACAAAGAAAATTATGAATTCACTGCAAAATGCTTATTATTTATTGTCGTGTTTTTTTTCCAGCTGTCCCTGTGCTTCATATATGGTTACCAGATATCCAAATGACCTGTTTATTGTTGTACTGATTAGATTTCTTGATAGAAAAACAACACTATTCTTCTTGCACTGATTTCTTTCTAGACACAGAGTGCTACATAAACCATTTGCTAAAACCTGGGAAAACTGTTAACTTTGTCCTCTGACACATTTGTGCTGTTGCTTCCTTATGCTATGCCATAATATACCAACACAGGTAAAGCGCCTCATTTAAACAATCTTAATACAATATATAGTCTAATTTTATTTTCATTATTCACAGCAAGGGAGTACTACAATTAGTAATTATTTCCAAAGCTGTAGGAAGAAAATGGCATACTAGACACAATGATACAGAGGCATATCTACTAGGAACAAAAAGAAAAATTTGGAACTAATTTTGAAAAATGTCTTGAAAATTCATCTTCAGAATTTGCCCCTATTTGCACATTTAAATACCTAGCATTTTTACATGTAAACTGAACAGCTGGCATGGAAACAATTGCAAACAGCAGTTTAGGAGTATTCAAGCATGTTTTTTTCCTTTCTGGATATTCTTCTTCTAATGTCCTTTTTTAGGATTTCATATTATTCACAAGGTTTACTTTCTTCTCTAGATAAAAAGGTCAATTACATCCCCTCAGAATCAAAAACAATATTAGCAGACATTCCTAATAAGAAAACTAAAGAGAATTGCAGAGTTTCATTATTTTTGGTATTAAAATGCACTATTTGTTTTTGTGGCTCAAACTAATCAGAGACAACTAAAGCAGAGTAGTGTCATACCGTATACAAAAAACAGAGCTTAAGAGTGAGCGTAAATTGAACTACCATGTCATGGCTGGAAAATCTGGGAGCTGTATTCCAAACCTATGTGAGGTTTCTCAGGCTGTTTGTGCTGACAGCCTTTCCTGCAATTCCCTCAAACGTTGCAGATTCAGATAAGATTTAGATTTATGAGGTTTATGTGCTGTTCTACAGTGGCACACATGTTTGTCTGTATGTGAAGGAGAGGGAAGCTAACTCAGCTGGGTTATGAAACACATACCCCTATATGGCAATTTTTCCCTTTTACGGTATGTAAGCAAAATACTATTAAATAATAGCCAAGATCTGCAGCCCTAGTAACACTTTAAAGGATCTCAAAAGGATCTTTTTCATTTCCATGTGCATTGATCTCTTATTTTCAACCATCAAGAATTAAAATCAGTACCAGAAAACTGTTACTAAGGTACATGGGTCACAAGCATGGGTAAATTAATTAAAAAAAAAAAAAAAAAGAATATTTCCTCAAGCCTTGTGAAGAGCTACAGATTTTACTGCAATGGCAGTTATTTACCTCCATGTGTGCAAGCATTCAGGAGGTGAGAGTCAAGATACGCATCCCATTCTTCAAAGAAAAATCAAGGCCATCCATCCAGTTTGTTCCCCTGTTGCAGTTTCTTTATGAATAATTCTAAACTTACTGGCAAAGTCTATCATAATTTCTCCTTTTTCCCTATGCTTACATTACTCTAGAACATCACAGGATGAAAATGATGAGGAAACAGTCTAATCATTAATATGGTTTTACCACGAGGAATTTTTTTTCCTCACAGATTTTAATATGACAAAATCTGTGTGGAAATGTTACTTATCAGAAACATTCCCCCAATGAGAAGCATAAGAGAATTCTGTAATGTATTTCCTCTAGCTTCATTTTACAGATAACATTTAAAAGCGTTTTATTGATTACATATTCTTACATAATGACTAGAGGGAAAAAAGAAAACCAAAAAACACAACACCCTTAAAAAGAAAAAAAGCCAAACACCTTCCTGGTCACAAATGGACGTACTTCAAGGAAATCTGAAAAATTAGTCCATTATGGTTTTAGTTCAACCAGATACAGAGCACTGTCATCTAAGAGAAGAAAAAAAGTTTGGTTCTAGAAGGTGTTTTTCATGCTTATGCGGCAATGAAATATAACTGAGCTGATGACATGTGAAATACCATATGACTGCGTCTAAAATGCATGTGGCCTCCACCTGCTGCATTGGACTGCACCGACATTCAGTTCATCTTACCAGCACCTAACACTGACACATTGCTTTACTGTTGTGTTATAAAACATGGCATGTTGCCTCATAAAAGGAAGCTACTTTAATTCATATTCACCAAAAATGTACATCATTACTTGTTTTGCTAAATGTCTTAGATTCCATGTAAGTGGCAAGGCCAGTATGGAAAACATCAAACCTGTGCAAAACTCAGGACAAGTTTAGTGGTTCAATCAGGAAGCAAATGCTTTAGAGCACTTACAAGGCTGGAGTTCAAGGATGCCTTCAGCCCTTCATTCCTAAACCAGACCAAAGCTGCCTTTGGACAGTTCACTCTTAATACGACAGAGTAGATAACACCTCACACCAACTCTGTAGTGACCCCTCCAGATGAATCAGGAGAGAAACTGACAAGCTACAACAGCATTATTGTATCATCACTGATGAAGGGAGGCTGGTTAGCCAGGATGAGACAGTTGAACAGCAGTCCTCAGGGATCCAAAAGCTTATGTTTCCTGCATCATTCCCCCTTTAAAAAGTGCAACAAATTCTGTCAAGGTAAAGTCCCAAAGGTTTTTCATTTATTTTATTTTTATGTAATGTAAATCTAAACTTAATTTAAAATTCACTGCGTAAGTGATTATAAACCATTTAACTTGGGCACAACCATAAATTCCTGATACTGAAGTCTGATTTGTGCAGATCCTTACTCACAAGAAGTTCTCTGTTTACTAATCACACCACTTTTCATGTGGAGGAGGAACAGTTTCAGAGGTAGAACAGAAACCACACCACTGTAGCACTCCCTCCACAACTTCTTTTTTGTTTCTCTTACTTTTGAAATTAACTGCCTTCAATTGCTTTGTTTCTTTGCTGATTTTGGCAGCCCCGCTGGGAACTTAATTTTTGTGCACTGATAGTTTTCATATCACTTTCCAAAATTTCACTGTTCACATTCATTCTATGGCTTCTGAAGTACATGATGTCTGCCTGCAGAACGGCCTCACCAAGTGGGCACTGGAGTAGTTTATGCTTTATGAAGTTTTGTCAAGTCTTTGCTTTTTGGATGTCGTGTTTTGGGTTTTGTTGGTTTGTTGTGGGGGGTTTTTTGTGTGTGTGGGTTTGTTTTTTTTCTTTTTTGTTTGGTTTGGGGTTTTTGTGTGTGTGTCTTTTTTTCCCCAGGAGGTGATTGAAAACAGAGAGAAAAAGCCTGATTCTCTTTTTTTTCCCTCCCGTCCTCCCCCCCCCCCTTTTGATACTCTTATTCTGAGAACATGTATGACAATACCTCTTGGAAAATTTCTCCTGTCCAATAACATGCTCAAAGTACTCCTTTGCCAGAGGCATTCACTCATTATATAAATCAAATAAGCATACAAAAACAGACAAAAAGTGACTGGTAATGCCCAGTGAATTTCTGTGCTCAGCTAAGATGATTTGGTGCATTGCATGCAGATGTCAGGTATTTTTATAAAGAGCTCCATTGTGCAGGGCCCCACTACTCCTCCATTGCTCCCAGCACTCCCTTAAAAGGGGGGCGGTGGGCAGACAACCATTCCAGCTGGGCTTGGAACCTCGTTTGAGTCAGGAAAACCACAGCTCATAAGCAAAGAGGAAGCATAATGTTCTACAAGGACAAAACATTAGCAAAAATGTCACTCAGCCCCAGTTCCACATGTTGGCTGCCACGGCCTCTTCCTCCTAGCATGCCCGATTGATATAAATTCCATCTGCTCAGCAGCCAAGTGACAGAGAAGAAATACCGGCATCTGGTCTCTATTGCTGTCGGGTTTTTGTTCCATGTTAGACCTTAGCTAGAAACATATGAAGAAATGAAGGTGCTGGCAAGCAACTAAAAGGCTGCGCTGGCACAAATGAGACTTTCTGATGCTTTTCACACTTCACTCTGGATTTTTAAAGAGAAAAAGGTAGAAGAGACTTGATAAACTGAGTCTGGAGAGCCAACAAGCCTGGAGGTCATTTGGTGTTTCTAATTTTTTTTTAGAGTTTAAAACTGTAAAGCAAAACAATTTTTGTAACACAACAGAAGGTAATGAAGTCACACAAGAATGTTGCTCTTCAGCTAGCTTTTTTTTTTCTCCTTCTCTTAAACATCCACTGGTTTGGACCTGATCCACAAACACTTTATATTCTCCTGAGAAGCAGCTGGAAAGTGCCAAACCACAAACTTTTTTTTAACCCCACTGCGTCCAGTAGAGAGCAAGTGTTTTAAACCAAAGAGAGAGTGCTTTTCAAGAGCAACTCCTGAAGAAGTAGGGAACACTGTGAGTCAATGTGAGTTCAAGTGTGTGTGTACATTCAAAGATTTCTTTGAGGAATGACTCCTCACACCAACAGAGGTGCAAGAAAAAATTAAGGTGTGACAGAGAGGAAAGCAAAAAAGAAAATACATTCTTAATAAACCTGGGGACAATTTTCTCCTTGCCAAAAACAACTGGAGCCAAAACCTTAGGATGGCATTTTGTACCTAAGAAATCCAAAACTACACAGAATAGCTGGTGTACAGATGGTTTACCATAAGGTAAAATATTTCTAAAATTTATAGTGGAATCTAGATATTCCAAATTAATACATAATTTGCTTTTATTAGAATAAAAATAGTTTTCCATTAATTTACTATGCCTCCAGCCCTTGGTGGTCTCATATGACTCCCTCTGCAAGACAACCTTCTCCTCTTTTGTGTGACAGAACAACAAACTGACAGAGAGAAATGAAGCGAGTGAACAGCTATCAGAATGACATTATAACACCAATGAGAGAGAGCGAGAGAGAGAGAGAGAGAGAGCGCAAGCACATGTAAGAGAAGAGCTCTCAAGAACACATAAATACATAATAGAGCCCTGGAACATTTAATAATTAATTGTGAGGAAGAAGCCTTTATTTCAACAAAAAGAAGAGCTTCTAACCAGCAACCCCATGAGACTGGAACAGTCCAGTAAACTGATGCCCAGAAGGTAGTTCCATGCCACTTCCTTTACAAGGTGAAGTTTCCCTTCCATACATGGCCAGGATCACCTCAACACACTGTCTCCACTGCATCCTCAAATAAAGTCTGAAGTGGTACTTGCCTCCTGTGGTGATGCAGTGGAACTGCTCCCATTGTGTTCAATGGATTTTGCACCTAACCAATAAGGTCAGCAATTTAGCTTACCTAGTTGGATAATGAGTATTACAAGATTCCATAATTAGGGTCAAATATTCCATAGATGGTTCATCTCACTGAAGCATTACTTTAGGCAACTGAAGTTGCTAACTCAGTGTTCTTCAGTGGAAATTATTATTCAACTTGTAACCCCTACGAAAACTCTTAAGTACATATGGTGTAATATTTTTGTTAAGAATCACTAGTGCTCATCCATTAACAATGTGCCTTCATACAATCAGTGGCTTAGACTACTACAAAGAGTTTGGAGCGAGTACTTCAGGTCTCTTTGCATGGGATGTCTGCCTCTAGGAGTTGCCATTTACGCACCATCCAAAAAAACTCAGCATGGGCACTTTCTCCCAGTAATGCCTTCCTCAGGACATTCCTGCAGTGCCACTCCTCCAGAAGAATTCTGATTTTCGCTGATTTGTTACAAGGCCAGATTGGAGGAAGCTCTGGGTGACATGTTTGAGTGAAAGCTGTCTCTGCCTATGCCAAGTACTCTTGCAAGTACCTTTACATTAGCAAATAGTGCAAGCTCACTATTCAACCTAAAGAGTACTATCTTAATTAATGTAAATATAATTGTTAAATGATGCAAGTTGCTTTGCCCCAATTTCTACTCAGGGCAGAAACTGTCTTAATACAACAGCTACGAAATTAATATAGCAACTATGTATCACTTCGCTTCAGAGCACCTTTCCAAAGGACTACCTTTGTTCATGAGATCTGTCTCTTTTTTGCCTTGACCCTAGAGATTTCCTGTTCACAGACTGCTTACAGTCAGTTTCTTCTATGCAAGAGGATCAGGTAAAAGTAACTTCCTCAACCAAGGCTGCTTAGGAAAGCAAGCATATTACTCTCAGGCAGATGGTGCAAGTAAAAATGTAACCTTTTATAACAAAGGTGGCAAAGTCACTTGTATCTTCCCTCTCCTTCCCCCAAATAGGCAGTTGATATAGACTCTCAGTTGTCTTTTTGTTCAGATTTCTAGAGGAAAAACATCACTGTGGGTACTACCACAGTAAAAATAAGCAGTAGGACAAAGTTTTTAGCATTAAAATAGATGTGTGCACATCTATTTTATTTAACAGCTATATACAACGGTTCAAACTAACTTCAGGTTTAAACTTTCAGTGAAATCAACATGGTTGAGTGAGACTTGACTTAAAACAATTTGTAAGGTATCTCACTGGCCAGAGCATTATACATTATGCTTCCCTAAGGCAAGGCTCGGCGCACAGTCAGTGATGAGAGGGGACAATTGAGCTGCCTAATGCTGGAACCCATCAGTGCAATTTCCCACAAGCCAGGAATATGAAACAGCGCAGCTGCTGGGATGAGTGAGTAGCTGAAGGAGCTTATGTGAGCTTCAATAGCAGGCCTGAGCAGCACTCCACTGTGAATGACAAGTGATGGGCCAAATCACTGGGGAGCTACCGATGAGTTATTAATGGTGACAGGTACACTACCTGGGAGACAGGTTGAGAGGGGAAAAAGATTATTTATAAGCGAATAGTTAACAGCTGTACCCACTGCTAAGCATTACATGGATGCCACAAACTGTAGAATTCAAATCTTGGGTTATTCAAGCACGAACAACTGTCTGTCACCAAACTGCAATGCATCGGTACAAATTAAGGTGGGAGAGATGAGACGAGGCTGGAACGATGGCTTGCTCAAGTCGGCAATGTCATCACAGAGTGCAGATAAGAGCTGGAGAAGGGCTGAGATAACCATGAGGTGAAATATGGTTCTTAATAATAATGATGAATTTGCAAGAACAGCTTTTTAATTTTTCCTGAGGGCTTTTGGAAGAGAACAGATGCTGAATGTGTCCTGTACTGACATGAATAAATGGGGGGTGTGGGGGGATATAATAAGCAAAAGAAATGTTTTTGAAAAAGTTTTTTCTTGATATGAAAAATAATTATTTTGTGGAGATAATTTCTTCTATCTCCAGCCCCTCCCAAGTTTGAAAGCCACATTGTTAAGCTTATAACATTCTTACAACACCTACAATAATATAGTTACACAGTTTTTCCCCAAAGAATGAAACATTGTAGTACTGAGTATATTAAAAGTTGACTGAATAAAAATCTTTCTAGTTTATTTCTCTTGTACAATCCTGCACCAAAAGAAGCAGGAAAAACAAAACAAACCCCCAAAACTAGAGCCAACACTTCCCCCACACACACATAGATATCGTGCCCCCCTCATTTTGGAAATATATTTGTAATGTGAACATAATCATGAAAGAAACTGGTTTTGAGTCCTTCCCTATTCCACTGCAAAGGTATGTCTCTTCAACAACTGCTTCCACAGAAGAAAAAAAAAATTAAGAATTTGATTGCTTTTTTGTGGTCTTTTAGTGTAGTAGAGCAGTTAAACATCTGCAAGACCAGTCAGGTGCCAAGACAATAAGCAGGTGTTCCACTGACTTCTAGGCTTCCACAAAGCACAGGCAGGGAATCGCGCACTAGGTGTCTGACCAGAGACACTTCTGACCTTCAACAAAATGTGTCAACTGGCCAATTTAAAAAAAAAAAAAAAAAAAAAAAAGAGAGAGAGAAAAAGCATCAAAGCATTACCTAACTAAATGCTTAAGCCTAAAGTTTAGTTTATCTTGAAATACGGTCTCAAACAGATTGTAAAATGTTAGGACAATGGTTAGTCAGCAAGATCTGTGTTCCTACAAGATGGAGGGGAAAACTCTTCATGGTTACTGCCACTTCTCAATTCTATGGCACAGGGACACTGTGCTTTTGCATGCTCTGGAGGAGATGTGTGAGTCAGAAAAGTTTCACACTTTAAAAAGCTTCTAAGGCTTTAAACTATAAAGACTGCTTCAGCATTGTAACTGCAGGATTCAGTACAAATTTTTCAGTTTAGGCAAAGTGAACATCCTTAAAAGGTAAACAGCCCTCTCTGTGTGCATACGCGTGTGCGCATATTGGGGGTGGATATGATATTAGTCAAGTTTACTCATTACTTGCTTTCTGATCTTCACAAGATGAAATTATTTCTCCTTATCTGTTTCACTCCAGTACTTACAGAAAGATACTGTGATTCCTCAGTGTCTGAACTTCTCACACTGTGAATCAGTACTTAAATATATAGTCAAAGTGAATAAGACTGTCATATTTTATCTTAAGAATTGGTCATTACAGTATTTTTATTAAAATATTATGCTTTGTGGAAACTGCTTTTCACACAACTTAACTTTAAGGCATTAAACAAACACAACATCATTTTCAAAGGTACAGTAAGAGATTTGGGAACTCAATATAAGTTGGATTTAGCATTAGTAGCCTTCTGAAAATACTGCAGTGGTATCCCCAGATATTACTGATTAAGCCCTTCTTTCTCTTCCCTCCTATTTTTTTTTTTTTTTTTTTTTTAATGCTCAAACAGTGACATGCTAGAGGAGATGATCTAAAGGCATAGGAAATGTAAGTCAAATTTCACAAAGAGTGAAATTTGAAAAGTTAATTCCCTATCCTTTTCTAGAAAAAAACATGCCATTTAGAATGAGCAAGGTGAGCTTAGTTTGGATGTCTCCATTTCAACAAAACAGTGCCTTACTACTCAAGTTGTTCCATTGGGTATAAGCAGTTTGCCTCTAAACGACAATTTTCTTTCTTGCATTCACAAATGGAAACTGAAATATCAGTTTCCTTAATTTTTGTTTAGGGATAGGTCTCTGAGTTTGGAAGCACATCTTCCAATAGTCAAGTTTGCATGGAGATGCCAGTGCCTGCTGCTACTATGCCGAAAAAGTAAAATTACAACTTAATTTTGGAAACTGTATATGCAAAAAGAACAACTTCAAAATTTTGTTTGCTACCTCTCAGCAAAAACAAACAAACAAAGCCACTAAAATTGTCATAAAGCATATGGTGCAAACCATAAGTGTGTTTATTTTTTATGAGTCAACATTATTTACCATGTAAGCAGGTCAGAACTAATGCTTCAAGAATTACACACAACACTGTATTCTTCTCAGGTCCACTCACAGCGTCCATCCACCAAAGCAGAAGTCACATTTTCCTCCAAAGAAATGTCTTGAGTGACACAAAGGACAAGCTGCCAATAAGAATAAAAAGCCAGGATACTAGGAAGGAAGGCTGGTTTCTAAACGTGACAAAGTTTGTTGGAAATTGAACATTCAAGGACTCTTCCCCTCTCTCTTTGATCCCTAGCTGTACTATGTTCCTCACATTACCTCAGTTTTTCATGTATTAGCAAGCACTTCAAACATTTTTGCAAGCGTCCTCCTCTTTTGCACAAAGGGTATTTGGTAAATTACATCCACATGTTTCAAAGGGAACAGAAATACATATCTTAGTTTGCATGTACAACAAAATCAGCCTGGCAGGCTGGTCAAAATCTTGGCTTCCTGTGCAGCCATATTCAAAGAGCTGTGCTCTAGGGTCACTGGGTGGCTGGCAGGCCACCTATCCCACAAAACTCCTGCTTGGGGCAGGAAAGATAGAGAGCAGCAACATGGACCAAAGGAGTTAAGATCTTCCTTTAGTGAGGCTCTGGTCATTCTGGACAATGACAAAACTGACTTGAAGGCCTCATGATGAGAATCTGCTTCATTAGTGAGTCTTCATTTGTAAAACATACCATAAATGATCCATGATCTGGTTTTGAGAGATGTGATAAATGTCTGTGCAGAGGCAAATGCAGTCGACCCCAGTGAAAACAATAAACAATATAGCAAGAATCTTTAGAAGCCTATAGTTTTTAATTGAAATATACTTTCTTGCACAGTTCTCACAACCTACTATTCATTTCTTTTTAACTAAAGGGTAATGCTTACAGGAAGAGAACTATTGTGTGACCACAGCTGACCTATATTCATTGAGACCTCAATGCAGAAAAATATACAAACATATGATTAACGTTAAATATGTGAAGAGATCTTTGTTGAATCAAGGGTATTAATTGTTTAAAGTTGAGTAGGTGCTTATGCACCTTAGTGAATCAGCAACCACTTTCTGACAGCAACTGAGCAGTTCTCTGGATAACAAATTAAGTTTGGCTTCCTGTGCCTTTACGTCTCTAGTGTCCAGTAAGCTGAGAACTCTTTTGGTTTTCCTCTTCTTAACCTCTTTCCACCGTGCTTCTCTACTGTATTTTCTTTGGTGCTTCAAAAGGGATGTCTTACCTTTTCTTCAGTGTAGGAACTCTCAATGTCTCTCTCTACTACCCGGCCACATACACAAAGCCTACAGAGACTACCTCTATTTTCAGCACTTTCCTTCTCATCTCTTGAACTAAGCTCAGATTAGTTATAGAAAGCATTGTTATACAAGTCCTGTTCATTTGAATAGCCAGACAAAAACAGACAAGTAAATACAGAAGGACTCTCCTACAGTGCAGTAGCTGCTGAAATTCCAATACAGTTATCTTGTATGAACTGAGGGTAAACACTCTGTGGAAGTGGAAATGAGTATCTTTGTAAGGGACTTACAGACTACTAGAGCATAAAGCAGTCTGGTGACAGGGGGAAAGCCTTACAGATGCACACCTAAAGTCTGGTGTGACTCGTACTAGAAATTCATACTATGTTACTGAAGCTGTTATTCTGGCATGGGAGTATATGTATAGTTTCATCTCCAATTTTCAGTTTGAAGCACTTCTGAAACACCTCAAACTTGATTCAATTAAAGTTCTTACATGTGCTTCAAAGCCAACTTTATATTGCACTGGCATTTCTATCCTGCTCTAAACAAATCTCAGCATCAATATAATAAGCACGTATTATATTTTCATTGAACTATTTTATCCTGCAGGTTACTATTCACCGAAAGAAATCCCACCAAAGCAAACAAAAAAGCCCCATGTATTTTTTTCTGTAGCTCCACAAAAAGTGTATAGCTCAGGTTTCTTATTCACAATGCTTCCACGACCCAGTGTGAGAGGTATCTGCGTTCCAGAAGAATAGATACTCTTCCAACTACCAGAAAAACCTTCCACTTGATAACTGTTGTAGGCCAGTATTAGTACTACATGCAAGGATACTGCACTACAACATGGTAATAAAATTGGAAAACTGAAATATATACAGGGCCACAGGACAGTTCAGTTCATAACACATCAAGTTCCAGGCTTTGAAAAGATATACAACTAGACATTATGTGAAACTTATTCTTTAAGATTCCACTTAAGCTCATCCTGTACAATCAACTTGCTAGCCTATGTGCCTGGAAGAACACAGGCTTCTCAAGCTACAGCCTCCAAATGAAGGCTGGAAGTGACCAGTTCATAGATGTACATAGATGTACATCATAATTGGCTGCCATTCTGCCTCTGGAGCACCCGCACCCCACTTCTGCCGGTCAGCTGCCCCACAACAGCTTCTTACATTCTGTAACACCCAGGTTTTCTGCAGCCTCAAAACAAACACAGTTGTGTGAGCAATCTGCTGCAGACATTATTAATTCCCCACCCTTTTTCTCTCAAGAAATGTATCTCTGCCTTCAGCTAATGGATGAAATGGTAGAAAATGGATGTCATGAGTCTTATATTAGCTCACAACTCTTTGACCCTACATAGGAGAGAGATCTGTTTTGTATTCTTTAGTACTGTTCGAAATACTCCTATCAAGAGGTAACCAGCTCCCATGTGGAAAACAACTAAATTTGTACCAGTTAAATTCTTTAAACCCATATCTATTTTTATATTATGAAATTCTTTCTAAAAGATTGGTTGGACAAAAGCATTTTTGTGAACTGTAACAATACATACTCAGACTATTGTATTATATATATTTATATTTAATATATAAGTATAATAATATAACATTTATTTAAAGATTATGTACACAGCAACATTACTGCAGAACAGCTAATTCTTGCAATTTTATCAAAAATCTCTTGATATGGCAAGATGGTTTTTGTTTTTACTGTATCTGCTTCCTGAGCTTCCTGTATTGATTTCCGTTTCTGTCCAAAGAAATCTTTTTTTTTTCTTTTTTTTTTTAATTGTAGGTTTCAAAATAGGAAGAAGCTTGACAATAAAAATCTAAATTTCCCTGGTATAAAATGTAAATAAATAAATAAAATTAGTAAATCTAATATTTTAAACCAATTCCCAGATTTTCAGAATCTGAATTTATGACCTTCTAATGTTTGAGGTTACTAATACTGAAATAGTTAATATATTATTTTAACTTCTGTAGTGACAATTCTTTTCTGAAGCCATTCACCATGCATTCATTCAGCTATAAATTTAGGTAACTGAACAGAGCAAATTTTCCCAGATATTGCCCTAGATATTTTCAAATAGTCTGAGAGCTTTTAATGGAAAGCCTGGTGCAACAAAAGCTAGATTGCAAGCAACCTGATAAGTGAGTTTATTTCTTCTATTCCCATTTGTCAGCACCATATGTGAACTTGGATACAAGTTAAAGACATCCAATATCCAGACTGCATGGATAAAAATGTAATTACATTAACTTTATTACCATATCTGCATCCCTATTCAAGCAATGCAGATACACACAAATTCCAGGAAACTGATACATGAAGGCCAGCAGTCTTAAAAATCTATCTGTCCTACAAGTGACTTCCTTCTCTGCAGGATGGCTGTCAGTTTGTAACACAGGTTTCCACACCCTTTCTCCACACCCTTTCCAGTAGATGAAAAGACTTCAGGGTGCAATTCTAGTAAGATTCATCATGAAGAATCCACCAAGACTGGATATAAAAGATATACTTTCCCCTACTACAAAAGGTAAAAATGAACTAATAAAGCAAATCCTTGCTCCTCTATTTGCAAAAAGATTGTTAAAAAAATATTTACTGAAATTACAGTGGTGGTGATGTTTCAGAATTTGACTAAAGAATAATCATAATTACACATTCTATTTCATTAGAGGATCTCAGAGCACCTCATAAACATTAATTAACAACATTCAAGTATTAATTGGGATGATTAGAACATTTTGTAAAAGCCATGGGGGAGGAGAAAAATCAAGTTGAAGCACAAAGGACTCATGCAGCAAGTTAATATATTACAGCCAGTAGAATAATACGTATTTCCTGGCTTCAAGTTAAGTCAAAATGCTAGGACCTCGTTCAAAATGACAAGCAAATCATAGGAGGTATTTCAGCACAGGAAAAAAAAAGTACATTTCCTAATTAAAATATAGGAGTTCATCTTCATTAGATTCAAAATGTACCTTGATAAGTAAAAGGGGGATTGTCTGTCTACATTCAATGCTGTCCTCTTATTGCCTAGAAGGCAACAGTAAGTGTTAATGACATTTACCCCTCCTAATAAGAGTCACTCACACTTCAGTGTTATTCCTTGTTATTGCCGAGGACAGGCACAAGCATCTCATTGAAAGATCAGTGCTGCAAGGAAAAAAAGTCCCCATGAGATCCCTTGGATGTCAGGAAAAGCAGTAAATCAACTGACGCTGGACAGATGACAAGTTTGATTCTCTGTGGCCCTCCTTGATTTCTAAGTGTCTGTGGGCCTTAATTTCGTAAGTGCCTGAAGTCAAAGCTGACACACAATCAAAACCGCACCTAAACTCAAAGCAAGAGGTTTCTAAACTGGGGAAAAGTCTTAAATCCATTAAAGTATCATGGTCCGGACTTCATACTCTCTAATTGAGGTAATCTCCACTGATGTGCAGCTGAATGGTTAATATCACAATCCTATCACCTCCAGGACCATGATTTGAATTCAGCCCGAGGTTCTCTATGAAGAGAGTAGTCTGTAAAAAGCAGAACTTCTAATCTCCAAGCCGTGCTTTGTGAGAAGAATGATGTTAATTCTTCAGATTCTTGGCACAACTCACTCCACTCCACAGCCACACACGTATTTCCCTTTGATCAACAACTTTCTGCCCTTTTGTTTCCTTTATTTTATTACAGGTCACTGCAGTTATTTCAAGAAAACTGAGGTGGACAGTAACCCCAAGATCCTGTCCTCAAGTCAGTGGTCGTATTTCTTTGACATAGTACAGGCTGTGTTCTGGTACAAGCTTCAACATGGCACTGTCAGCAAGAAAAGTGATTTTCCAGGCTAGGTAGAAAGCCCTTTTCTCCCTTCCTTCATCCACAGAGAATCAGTCTCAAAATCAGAAAAAAGCTTTTGTCACAGACACACACACTCACAATATATTAGAAATACAAGTACAATTAGATTCCTGAAGTATGTGCATGTATATACCTATGAATATACATATATACAGATACATATCCACACATATGGAATGCATATATATTTCAAGGAAAAAGTTCTGTGATCATAAATGGTTAATAGAAATTCAACCACATTCTGAAGCAAGAAAGCTGGAAATAGTTTCCTCCTTGGCTTACCTGCCAAGACCCAAGTTCAGGGCTCTGTTTCTCCTGAAACGTTTGATGGCATCACTCACACCTAAAACAGCCTAGGGAGTGAACTGTTCCTCCCACCTCCTTCATCCTCCAGTCTGCTTTAGGTGTTTGTGATTTCTATCACAAGAGAGACACAGGACGATTAACTCAACCCTTGGCAGGTGAAGAGATTTTCAGCTCCATTTTAAAAACCAAGAGCATATGGTCAGGGCACATGCATGACAGATCTTCAGTAACAGCCACTGCCATGCTCTGCAGCCTAGTTGCTGTGCCCAGCTGTGTGAAACTACATCAGTGGAATCATGGCTTCCCATCCCAAGTACTGTAAACAATCAGCATACATTCCAGGTAGGACAAACACACCTACACAAAAGTCTCCATCTCTCTGTTTGGTTTTGGTTTGGTGGTTGTTATTGTTGTTGATGACATTGTTGGTTTTGTTTGTTTGTTTGGGTGGGTTTTGTTTTGTTTTTGTTTTTTACTTTGACAGTCAACAATATTTGCCATGAAAAGGCTATATTTGCATTTCTGAGTGATGTGAAGCACTATGGCTACAAAGGCTGACTATTTCATAGTAGTCATTAAGAAATAGCATCATGTATAGCGTTGTAGATCACCAGAGGTTATACAGCCCTCTGCTTCATTACCCTTGCAAGATGCAAGACACAGAGCAGCAATAGCACAGCTCTCCAGCTGCACATATTCTGGAAAACCAAATGATCTCTGCATGTTACAGAGACATCTGTTGTTACATAAGTTGTCCTGGTGGCATTCAAAAGTGTCATGAAACTCTCTGGACTTTATTTTTATTCTTGCCCAGTTCAAGTGTGAACAGTCATGATAAATACATCATGTAGCACTAGTGTGATCGGTAGTGCTTCTATTAGAGGCACGGCATCAAAAGCAGCAGGGAGATGTCAGGTAAGTTGGTGAAGATACAGAGAAAATCTGAAAGCATTTCACAGTGTAGAACAAGTGGCACTGACTGCTTTGCTCAAACACACAACAATGCTTCCCTCTGGCTCAGCAGTTGTGCTTTGTTTCCTATTTCCCCCTTCAGGCTCAAAGGTTTATCTGAGCTTTTTCCACCCTCTGTTTAGAGTAGACATAGGATAGTCACTCCTAGCTTAGTACAGCTAAGATGAATACAAAAAAGGAAGGGGCATAGCAGAGAATCTCTGTTCCACAGAAGTGCAGGAGAGCCATGCTATACTGACACACATGGGTGAAGAGAAACAACTTCAAATACGAGCATGCAGTGATGCCGTAGGAGGAACAAAAAACTCAGGAGATGGACACATCATCTAACAGATCCTTTTCATCTTTTTGTGCTAAAGAGGCAAAATCAGAGAAGGAGGGGAAGTTGAATCTAAGGTGAGGCTGAAGCAGGGAAGATAAGCAAGTAAAAAAATGGAGGGGGAGGGGAATAGGAGGCAATGACAACAGAATAAATAAGTTAAAGTGGAGAGGGAGGAGGGAGCAGACAGGCAAAAAGAACAAGAAACAGGCATACAACATACAAAAGAGACACATTTAAATCCCATGCGTACTGCAGGAGTAGAAGTCTGGATAAATGTTACCCAGCTTTGAGCTTTGGTTGCTCTGTTGAAAAACAGAATCAGAACTACAGAACACATATGATTGTTAACAATAAGTACAAAGGGGAAAAGAAAACACAAGACTGAATTGTATCTAACAAAGTTCAAAAAAAGTAAATAAAGCCACAAAAGGGTAACTTTCTTCTTTATCAAGTAACTAAATGTGGGTGGCAGCTATTATAAGAAGTATGATCTTTCACGCATGTGAAAGACTTAGCTTGCACTTTGGCTTTGTTAAAATCTTTACCAGATATTTAAACCTTTATCTGCATCAGTTTTACTATAAATAAAAAAGGTATAATACTCCCAAAGGCATGGAAAGACTTAAGTGACTGCTTCTTAAAATGCATGGGAGTCCTCCAGTGGTCACAGCTAAACAAATGCCAAGTATTAATTAAGATATTGACAAACAGACCAATGAGGAATGAGAAGCAATACCAATTAAATAAATACACAACCTTCACATATAAAATCAATTTTGATTTATGGTGTGTAACTGTCAACAAACTTTTGCTGGGTTGCAAGTATCAACTTTTTTTTTTTTCTTCATAATTCAATTACCTATTTCTCTTAATTTTCTTTATCACATATAATATAGCATGCCAATCCTTTAAATGTGTTCTTGCTGTGAAAGACAAAAACACTAAATCAACTGATGGTACTTGGGAGAAAAAAAAGAAACTGACAGAAACTTCACACGACTCATCATCATAGCTAGCAAATTACATTGAACTTAACGTATGATATCAACACAATGACAACCTGATACCACATGTCTACCCTGGAAAAGCTGTTATCAGGGCAGCTGTTTGTTTTCTTTCTAATGTTCTTTATGTTTAAGCAATGAAGGCGGTATGACAAGCTGTTTAATAAAACAGGCCTTGCACTTCGGTTCTATAGTAAAAGTTCCAACATCTTTAAAGGCATATGATTTCAGACAGGATAAGACTCTAAAGCTAAGTCTCTAAAAGAGGTCAGAAAACAACAGAACCCATCCTTTTCTGAAATTCTCAACAGACAAGCCAACGGTGGGCAGTATTTCATTTTAAGAACAGTAAAGCAATTTCCATCTCTGCATACGGCTAATACTCCACCTGCTTAGAAAGTAAGGTGCTAAGGGATTACTCCAAGAGTAAACAGAAAAGAAATTAATAACAGTATTATTAAAGATGCTCAAATTTCCTTCTCTGGTCTCCTTCCAAATCTCTTGACTTAATCTGAATGTGAGAATGGTGTGCATGAACAAACTACTTTTGGTAAATTAGGGCAGCAAACAAATTACCTATTCCACCAAGAGCAACTATGTTTTACAAAAATTTGAGAAATTGTCAGTTAAATATAACATCAATATATGTAAGCAAATAATTTGGCTATGCATATAACTAATTTTTCTTTTAAAATCTCAGAACTGAATTATTTAAAATGCACTATGAATTTCACAAATTGAATGAGTTTGGTTTAGTTAATGGGATGTTATTTTTTGAACAAATGTTTAAATCTACCACCCCACACCCTCCCTGCCCATGTATACCTTCTGAGAGTATACCTTCTCAGTTGACTTCTTGCTCAACAGTTGTTTTAGCCTACAGAACAAGTACAGCAGTGGGAGAACAAACCAGTTTTCCCAAAGCAGAAAATGTTATCTAATAATTTTGAATTCCATCATCTTTCAGCATTGACTTTGCTATGGAAAAGGCCTTAATTTAGGATTAGTGATTCCCCATGCACTGTCCAATGTACAAATTTTTGTGAGTGAGCCTCCTTTTGGACCTATAAAATACCCATACTCTTCCAGCGAGATTTAGTTTTGATTTTGTTCTGTGTTATTTATTTTTTGTAATTTCTCATAGCTGTGAATGACACCAGAGAGTCTGGCAGCCAAGATGTTGCCTATGAGCTACTGATTATAATCTGCTTTTTTCAAGAAAATGATGGTAAGAATGGGAATCCTAGGTCTAGACCCTTTTCCTGATTCTGTCAATGTTCTGTTCTGTGCCTCTGCTTCCCTCTTTGTACTGTAAGGATAATATTTATTTTCCTCTTTTACACTAAGGGACTACAAAACTGTTTTGATCACAAAACAGTTGAAAAAGTGTTGAGCTGTTACTCAGAACATTGAATCATTATTTGTGAAGAGTCAGTTTATGGCCTTTAAGTTACAATCACATGTTCTGCCTTCTGCAGCTGAACCAGTGTAAAAGCTGGATGCCCGAACTGTTCACTTCTAGTGGCATAACTGCTCTCTAGCCCCTTCCCACCAGAATAGTCAGAACTAACTTACACATGTTTAGGAGGAGGATTTTTCTAACCCGGTTTGTTTAGAGAGAACCCGGCTAGGGAGCAATTACAAATGTAGCTACAATAGCAAATGGGTGGGGTAAAGTATTCTCCAGTGCTGAGCAGGTGAGAACAGCTGGCAAAGTTACCTCTTCACTCAGCTCAGCCGGAATTAAACCAGGATTGGAGACTCACAATTGAGCTGTTCTTTACAGCAAAAGTAATGTCACCCAAATCAGTGGAGCCACTAATCACATACATCTCTTTCAGCAGCATGTGCAGAATCTGACCCAAAATAGCTGCTGTTTTTGACAAAACTAATTTCTTGTTATGTAAAGACATGTAAAGTTGCTGCACTAGCTGTTCCCAAAAGAGAAAACTACATGGTTGCTAACAGCTCCACACCAAATACAGTAACTTCAGTGCTGAAAAAGAAGCCTAAAAACTCAAGCACTCTGGGTGCCTATGGAGCACATGCAGTCCAGAATGTTCCCCTATGCAGTAAAGTTTTTTTGAGAATCATTTCTAAAGATGAGAGAACAACTCCTCCTCTAAAACATTAATCGTGTGAGCAGTCTGATGAGACTGTTGACCAAATTGTCACTCACTGACATTCCAGAGATAGGTATCTATTCACCAGAAACTAGGTTTATTGCACAGAAGCCAGAGAAGACTGCCAGGTCTTAATGCCTTTCAGCCATTACTGGCAATGCTGTGACTGTGCCCAAATGTGAAAGGCAGTGTTATCACATTACCTCTGTTGGCTTCAGGGTTCCTTGACTTCCTGTACTCCATTAAGGCATCCCCTGAACGAAGGCATAAATACTGCATTTTTGTCTGCCCACTGCTTTTTAATTTGCTATTTGGAAACATTATTAGTCAAAGTGAGGGTATTACAAATAATTCCATCCACATTTTTTTTTTGGGGGGGGGGGGGCGCGGGGGAGAAGGGTTTCAATATGGATCTTGAACAGAACAGAAAATATCTGGCAATACTAAAGTAATTGATTTTGAGTAGCTACATCTATCTTACACCTCAAAACCCCTTCCATTTAGGGAAAATGTTAAAATATTTTAACACTGCCATCATGATTCAGAGGAAATTCAGCACAGATGGATGTCTCAGACCTTCCCAAAGCATGAAACTCCAGTACCAGCTTTACAAATCTCTTGCACTGTGCACTGGTTAATTGGTGAACACTGGAACATGAATCAGGTGTAAGTATTCTGAAAGATGTCACAACCACCCCCTTTCCCTATTCTGGTACTTCTCTTAGTCCTTGCAGAAAAGATTTAGGGCACAGAGCCTGTATGTATCAAATAAGTTCTGTGTTTCTGAGCAGGTGTTCCCAACCTTCCCATTGGGACTAACCTTCCTGATTTTTTTCCCTTCACACCAAACAGTAATATATATAATTTTGTGACGTTACAAGTGTAAAATATTATTTTTATTAGGTTAGAAACAAACAAGCTAGTTTACTGATCTGTGCTTCTCTAACTACACTATAATAGCAAATCTTTTCCTACAGATATGCATTTCTGTATTTGATGTACAGTAAGTATGTACGAACGTATGGTAAACTTACTAGCACTGACTGGAACTATGTAATAACTTAGATTTGGAGAGACAAGTTACAAAGAACTATAATTCCTGACTGAGAGTCAGATGTTCCTGAGTTCACTGCATGACAGTGTACCAATAATTCCAACGTTCTGTGATATTCTGGATGATTTCTTTTGGTCCTTGATACTTTTGATTCTCCTCAGCATGCTCATGATGTTTCATTCAGAGCTTTTTGTGTGAAAAGCTGAATGTGAAAGCCTCAAACAATTCCGTGAAAAGCTTCAGTCTACAATGATGAGCTTCATGGAACAACACTTTTTGCTTGAAGGAGACATTAGTTCTCAGCTGTATGCAATTTTACTGTGCTAGTGTTACTACAAATTTCCTTTCAAATTTCTCTGCATGCCCCTTTTCTCCTTTTTATCAGATACTTCAATATAGATACCTTTTAAACAAGACATTTTTATTATCAAGATTTGACTAATTTTCCAAAGATGTCTCTACATATATGTTTTTCTAAGCAGTTTCCTTTTCTGCCATATACTGAACTTTCTTGCTTTAATGGAAACAAAACACACTTTTTGCCTAGAGATGCTGTGGAGACTGTATCTGGTGATATTCAAAAGTCATCCAGACATGGTTCTGGACAACCAGTTTTAGGTGGCCCTGCTTGGTCAGAGGGGTTGGATAAGATGACCTGTCTACTAACTTCAACCAGTGTGTCATTCTTTGAAATAAGACAGCTAAACTAACTAGGAGGCTCCACTGCACCTATCGTAGATCTTCGTTCACCTACTAACACAATTTACAGCCGAGTGCTAACAAAGTCGTTATGTGGCAAGTCTGTAACAGCTTCCCTTAACTTTCACTGATAATTATTCTCATTTAAATGACATAATATTTAATATACTGTTGTTGAATGTAGAAATGGTAAAATTCATGCTTCAAGGGCTACAAGGTGACTGAATTTTAGCTAGATACACTGAACTGTGACCTAATGGTGTAATACAGGCCTTTACATCACTTAGATGCATAGGTCACAATCTCACTTTGTATAAACATCCATATGTTGCACATATTGCGATCATTCCAGCAGATAATTAAAACAAAATCAATATGAGCATGATTCTGTGACCTTTAAAACAAGAAAACTACTGGACATGGAATTGCATTCCATGTTTCTTATCAAAGAATCATAGAATCAACTAGGTTGGAGAAGACCTCTGAGATCATCAAGTCCAACCCTTGATCCAACCCCACTGTGCTTACTAGATTGTGGCTCTCAGTGCCACATCCAGTCTCATCTTAAAAACCTCCAGGGATGGTGAATCCACCACCTCTCTGGGGAGCCCATTCTAATGTCTGATTACTCTCTCTGTAAAAAATTTCTTCCTAATATCCAGCCAAAACCTCCCCTGGAATAGCTTAAGACCATGCCCTCTTATCCTACTGCTGGTTGCCTGGGAGAAGAGAGTGATGCCTACCTGGCTACAACCTCCTTTCAGGGAGTTGTAGAGAGTGATGAGGTCTCCCCTGAGCCTTCTCTTCTCCAGGCTAAACAACCCCAGCTCCCTCAGCCCCTCCTCACAAGACTTGTGCTTGAGTCCCTTCACCAGCCTGGTTGCTCTTCTCTGGACCTGCTCCAGCCCCTCAATATCCTTCCTGAACTGAGGGGCCCAGAACTGGACACAGCACTCCAGGGGTGGCCTCACCAATGTTGAGTACAGGGGAAGAATCTCTTCCCTGCTCCTGCTGGCCACACTGTTCCTGATCCAGGCCAGGATGCCATTGGCCTTCTTGGCCACCTGGGCACACTGCTGGCTCATGTTCAGCCTCCTGTCAGTCCAAACTCCCAGGTCCCTTTCTGCCTGGCTGCTCTCCAGCCACTCTGTGCCCAGCCTGTAGCGCTGCAGGGGTTGTTGTGGCCAAAGTGCAGGACCCGGCACTTGGCCTTGTTGAACTTCATCCTGTTGGAATCAGCCCAACTCTCCAGTCTGTCCAGGTCCCTCTGCAGAGCCCTCCTGCCTTCCAGCAGGTCGACACACCCTCCCAACTTGGTGTCATCTGCAAATTTGGTAATTGTACACTCGATCCCCTCATCCACATCATCAATATAGATGTTAAACAGAGCTGGGCCCAGCACTGACCCCTGGGGGACACCACTGGTGACCGGCCGCCAGCTGGATGCAGCCCCGTTCACCAGCACTCTCTGGGCCCGGCCCTCCAGTCAGTTCCTAACCCAGTACAGAGTGCCCCTGTCCAACCCATGGGCTGCCAGCTTTTCCAGGAGAATGCTATGGGAGATGGTGTCAAAGGCTTTGCCGAAGTCCAGACAGACACATCCACACCCTTCCCCTCATCAACTAGGTGGGTCACCTGATCATAAAAGGAGATCAGGTTGGTCAGACAGGACCTGCCCTTCCTAAACCTGTGCTGGCTGGGTCTGATCCCTTGTCCATCCTGCAGGTGCTGTGTGATTGCACTCAGGATGATCTGCTCCATAACCCTGCCAGTCACTGAGTATCAAGCCGACAGGCCTGTAGTGTCCTGGGTCCTCCTTGCAGCCCTTTTTGTGGATGGGCATGACATTCATCAACTTCCAATCATCTGGGACCTCCCCAGTGAGCCAGGACTGTTGGTAAATGATGGAGAGTGGCTTGGCGAGCTCTTCCACCAGCTCCCTTATTGCCCTTGGGTGGATCCCATAGACCTGTGAGAATCCAAGTGGCTCAGCAGGTCGCAAACTGTTTCCTCCTGGATTACAGGGGTCTATTCAGCTTCTTATCTCTGTCTACCAGCTCCAGAGGCCAGCTGTCCTGAGGACAATCTGTCTTACAGTTGAAAACTGAGGCAAAGAAAGTGTCAAATACCTCAGCCTTTTCCTCATCTTCAGTGACTGTGTTCCCCTGCCATGTCCAAAAAAGAGTGGAGGTTTTCCTTGCTCCTCGTTGCTATTGATGTATTTGTAGAAACACTTCTTGTTATCCCTAAGAGAAGCAGCTAGATTGAGTTCAAGTTGTGCCTTTGTCTCTCTAATTTTCTTTCTATATGACCTAACTATATTCCTAAAATCTTCATGAGTAACCAGCTCTCTTTTTTCCCCCTAATTTTCTTCAGAATCTCCCTGTTCAGCCAGGCTGGCCATCTTCCCTGCTGGTCTGCCTTTCAGCACACTGGGACAGCCTGTTCCTATGCATTCAAGACTTCCTCCTTGAAGCATGTCCATCCCTCCTGGACCCCTTTGTTTTCAAGGGCTGTTTCCCAAGGTATCCTCTGAACTAGTCTTCTGAATAGGCCAAAATCTGCCCTCTAGAATTCCAGGGTAGAAGTTTTATTGATGGCCCCCTTTGCATCCCTGAATACTGAAAACGCTATTACTTCATGGTCATTGTGCCCCAGATGGCCTCCAATCACCACATCTCCCACCAGCGCCTCTCAGTTTGTGAACAGCAGGTCTAGTGGGGCCCCACCCCAGTAGGCTCATTTACCAGCTGGAGTAGAAAATTCCACTCTAGGAATCTCCTAGACTGCCTCTTCTCTGCTGTGTGAAGTTTCCAGAAGACATAAAGCAGGTGAAAGTGTCCCACAAGGAGAAGGGCTGGTGATTTTTAGACGTCCACCAGCTGCCTGTAGAATAATTCATCACCCTCATCATCCTGGTTGGGTGGTCTGTAACAGATTGCCACCAGGGTGTCAGCCTTGTTGGCCTTCCCCCTGATTCTGATCCACAGACACTCAGCCTTATTGTTACTGACCTTGAGTTCTACAGAGTCAAGAGACTCTCTAACATACAGAGCCACCCCTCCACCTCTCCTACCTTGCCTGTCCCTTCTGAAGAGCTTGTAGCCATCCATGGCAGCACTCCAGTCATGCAAGTCATCCCACCACGTTTCTGAGATGGCAATTACAGCACAGCTTTCCTGCTGCACGATGGCTTCCAGCTCCTCCTCTTTGTTACCCACACTGTGTGCATTGGTGTACATGCACTTCAGCTAGGCTGCTGATTCCACCCTTAGAGTCATCTCTGGAGAGCCTGGTTTCAACCCTTCCCCCTTCAAACCTAGTTAAAGCCCTCCTGATCAGCCTCAATAACTTATGGGCTAGATTCCTTTTGCCCTTGCAATTATATATATTATGCCTAAATATTAATCACATTTAGTAAACAGCAGATTTCTAATGTTATCTCTTAGATATCATGCATTTTTTTACATGTATTCCTTTGCTAATCATATTTTTTATCCCTCTTGATCAGTAGCATTCAGAATGTAGGAATCTAAAATATGATGCAATATGTATGTAACGTCATTACAGTATGTATCTCTGTAGATATCTCTCATAAATCTAACTTAATTGTATATATATAATATCTATAAATACATATAAACATATATGTCTATCATACGCACATAAATATCCACTGTATGAATATCATGGATGTATACTTGCATGTAAATTTTACATCGGTAATAGAAAAAAGGGATTCTGTTGCATTTGAACATGTGTAACCATTAACTTTTACAAAAGAGAATCCTAAAACAGTTAAAGAACTCCATTCAGTATATATTCTACCAAGAATAAAAAGATCGCATTATTAAAGTAGTTATCTTTTTAGTTCTCTTTCTCTAGGACTGTTCTACAATTCAGCACACTTTTCTGTGAAAATCTGTGTATAGAGCATTTAAGAATATAAGCAAAGAATGCAAAGACTTCCATAAAATCACATAAAGCTAATTTACTTCTTTCAAACAAAGGACACAAATTGAAGAGTCAGAATTCTTCAGATCAGGAATAAAGAATCCCATATTTTCTGTGAAGTGCCAAGCACATTATTATTGCCTAAGAAAATAAAGAAATAAATCAGAAACTAAAATTTTCAAAGTTTTTCAAGCATATCCACTTCAACAACAGGATGACTTCTAGAAGAAGCAGAGCTCCCACAAAGTCAGTTGCAATTAAGAAAATTCAGAAGTGTGTAGTATTATTAATCAGAAATAGTCTTACAAAATATAATAAATTACTTTGGAACCTAAAAGATGATGGAATTCTTCAGATAAGCAACCATATATATTTATGACCATATTCATTAAGCAAACCTGTCCATTTTTTGTTTACTTATTTTATGTTTTGTTTATCTATTTCAACTAATCTACCTGTAACATTTTATTTAAAGCTACCTTTCTAAAATGGCCTTTTTTCCTGCTTATACATTACACTGTACAGATACTTTCCAATACTACCATGATCACAAGCCCTTTTCATCCATACCTTTTATCTTTCTAAAGAAGGAAAGAAAAGATGAAGGAACTATTGGCTAGTATCTTAGTTTCTTAAGTCAAACAGTAGCCCTTGAAACTTTGCCAACTGCCCTTAATGAGCAAATCATGCTTGCAGCTAGCTAAGCTCAGTATTTGCAGCATTCAAGATATTTCCTACAATAAGCATAAGCAAGTACACATAAATACTATGGTATGAAGGAACCTGTATTTTTTTAGCTTAGGAAAAATTGAGTCTTTTATTTTGCCAACACCATCATTAGTCTTCAACATGCCAGACTGTATTTACTACATTTCCTTGTACCTCTTGGGGCACACCATCACTACATCCATACAATAACAACAAAACTCAGTTAAACTGGGTTTGGAAACATGCTTTGCTTTATGTCTTACCTGAAGAATGTAGCCTCGAACATAGTCTCGAAGTGTCCAGCCTAAGCCATGCAGAATATGCAGGACCTCCTCTTGCTTCAGTACACTGAAGAGTCGATCAAGCAGTATCTTCAGTCTCACAGGCACAGCCTGAGTGCCGTAGAGCATCAGGCTGCTGATGTCAAACACAACGTTGGACTGCACAATCTCCACTTGGGTTGGGTGGTAGAGATGCTGAGTACTAAGTTTGTCCAAAGCTGAAAGAAAAGGGTCAAGCATAAGTAAAGAGCAAAGGAAAGTCAAGAAAAAAACCCCAAAGAGTCATGTATGCACATCATATTTGGCAGATGAACTAATTTTCCAGAGAAATATCACCTGGATGCTTCATAGAATCACAGCATTGTTTAGGTTGGAAGGGAGCTTTAAACGTCATCTAGTCCAAATCCCCTGCCATGGGCAGGGACATCATCAACTAGACCAGGTTGCTCAAAGCCCCGTCCAATCTGATCTTGAATATTTCCATGGATGGGCCATCTACAACCTCATTGGGCAAACTGTTCCAGTGTCTCACCACCCTCACTGCAAAAAATTTCTCCTTTACATCTAATCTAAATCTACTCTCTTTCAGCTTAAAGCCATTACCCCTTGTCCTATCCCTGCATGTCCTTGTCAGAAGTCCCTCTTTGTAGGCCCCCTTTCAGTACTGAAAGGCTGCAGTAAGGTGACCCTGGAGCCTTGCCCAAGTTTCTTTTCAACTCTTCCCCAGGCTGAAGAACCCCAACTCTCTCAGCCTCACAGGAGAGGTGCTCCATCCCTCTGATCATCTTGGTGGCTCTCCTCCGGACTCGTTCCAACAGGTCCATGTCTGGGGACCCCAGAGATGGATGCAGTTCTCCAGGTGAGGACTCAACAGAACAAAGGGGCAGAACCACCTACCATACCCTGCTGGCCACTTTGATGCAGTCCAGTATAACATCAGCTTGCTGGGTCATGTCCAGTTTTTTATCCATTCAAGTCCCTCGAGTCGTTCTCTGAAGGGCTGCTCTCACTGAGTTCATCTCACAGTCTGTACTCATGTCTGGGATTGCTGCCACCCAGGTACAGGACCTTGCACTTGGCTTTGCTGAACTTCATGAAGTTCCCATGGTCCCACTTCCTCAAGCTTATCCAGGTCCCTCTGGTTGGCATACTGTCCTTCAACCACACCACTCAGCTTGGTGTCATGTGCATATTTGCTGATATTCTTACTGTGTTATTAATGAAGGCATTAAACATTATTTGTCCCAGTATGGACCCGACTCATCACTCCTCATCGCTGACCCCATTCACCACTAAGGGTGCAGTCCAAAACAGGACTTTCACAGATGCATTCCAGAACAGGACTAGTTTCCAAAGGTAACAAATAATTTTTAATTCCTATGGCAAAAGATTGCTCAGCTGAGACTCAGAGACTACAACACTCATAGTTCAAGAGACATAATTAACTGACGATCAAGACTGAAGCTATGCAGAACTGATAGAGACTGTTAAAAGTTTTATACTTAAACTATAGAGTTAAAAAAGAAAAGATACACCCTAAACCACCGTTTTTAAACATGTTAAAAGTAAATCCCCTGAGGTACCGTAAATTCCATAATGAATTCACTACAACTTAAGTTGGTTAGTTTTTTTCACCTCACACAAATTTAGAGATAAGGCGAAGGGAAGTTTGCATGATGAAGGTAGTTCTTATGCTCTCGTGAAGTTAAGTGAGATGGAATTGCATATGACATCACACATTCTACTGACTACCAATGTTTAAATTTAATTTTATTTCTATTTTATGGACTACGTTGCAGCACCTAAGCTACTCACTGCTGTTTTAAGAAAAATTTCCGAGCATCTAGAATAATCTCATAGGCACTTCTTGTCTTGTACTTCAGTTTCTTCTTGGTTTATGGTCACTAGAGAGTTCATGTACTCTTGATAAATTGCTTTTGTACATACAGAGCGCAAAGGCCCTTATCATTTACTCGCTAGCTTCATTCAACACATTTACTCCAAGGACTACGTTGTCAAAGAGTTCTGGTTTCCTCATACTTCATTTCTTGCAACTGATTTTTCTGATCTTTCCTATTCTAGTGGCTAAGTCAACTTTGAATAAATCGCTTTAATATTAATTTAACATTCAAACAAGATAAGGAATTGGCAAGCCTAGGGACTGCAGTCTTGTGTCTCTCCACAGGACATTTATACTGAAGAATGTTAAGGCTGGGATTTTTTCTTCCAAAAGTTCTTCTTCTGAAGTACTTTGGCTATATAGGCTTCATGATGTGGGACTGATTTATTTACAATGTCTAGTGAATGGGATTTTTCTAAGGTGTTTTTTTTTTTTTTTGCTTATACCATATCAGATGTGTCCTAAAAGTTCTCAGTGAGAAAAGCCAAGAAAATTGATTTTGTTACTTTGTAGATTGTGCCGCATATGTGTTGATATGTATGTACATGGGTGACAGAGCAACCATTTAGAAGGAGTAAAAAAAATTTGTTGTTTTTTAATAGATATAACACCTTCTACCAGACTATTGAAATTACTGAGTGGATCTGGATCACTCTGAGCTTTCCATCTTCAGTCTTACTGAATGAGAATAGGGTCCAAAGATGTTAACTGGCTTCTCCAAGTTTACACAAATTCAGACCAGAGCCAAGACATGAATGGATATTTTCCAAATACTCGGTGCTTTTTAATCACTGCATCATACTGTATTTCTAATATATCTAATATATAATATCTAATATTTACTTAACAGTAAATACTATACCCCCACAGTGAGGAAAAACAAGTTCTTCTAGCCAAAGAAGACTTGTCTTGCTGAAGATTTTAAGGTCATTATTCTGCTGTGATCCAAGTCAAAATGACTGCAAGACATTTTTATCTGAAGACTATTGGGTGCATTACAAAACTAATAGCTCGAATGAGATTACAAAACTCTGTGGACATATACCCACTTCATGTAGTGTGACCACTCTGAGGATAATAGCTTTGGAAAGGCTGAGATGGAATAGAAGTTGAAAAGAAATAAAAAAAGACCTTTCAAATTACTAAGTACAATATTTGACCAGTGGATAGAAATTTCTACAAGATAACCTGTACTAGTACATTCAACTGCAATATTTGTTTTCAAGTAGTATTATCTATAGACATCTGCTTCTCAAAACATATGCATGAATAAAAATTAGTACCATGTTACAATAACATTACAAATGACAGTGAAATTATCTCCAATTTTGATTTGTGGCCTTATTCTGTATATTATGTAATAAATAAATAAGCAGTGAAGTTTATCCTTTTGAAGTATAAGTCAGGATATGCACTGTGTAATTTATAACACAGCAAAGCATATACTATTGCATGGGAGCATAAGAACATTTTTGCAAGCTAAAGACAGACCTCATACTACATGAAAAAAAAAAAGGTTGTAAATGAAAAGAAAGGAAAGGAAACATGGTTCTGTCCATATGAGAAACAATAGACTCATAACAATGTGAAATTCTTTCAAACCACTGACTACTCATACCCCTTCATCTTGTCATGAGAATGAAAATTTTTACTCCAATTTGTAATTTAAAAAAATTTTCATGTTTTTTTAAAAGACACTGCTAAGGAGAATTTTGTCACTCCTCTGGTACCCTTAGTGAACTAATGTCAGTGTTCTAGGTGTATTCAAGAGGTCATTCATGTTGATAGATACTTTTTCAGGTAAGACATAAGAAGGAACCTTTCTCATTGTTCTTCCTGTAAGAGTATTAGCTTTCTGGTTTTTGCCAAATCTCAGAGTAGATAGCTGTATTCTGCTGTCCTGAATTGCTCACATGATTTCATGTGGATAATGCATTCCTCATCATATTCTGTTCTAAACTATTTGTTTAATTTATACATGCTAATGAACAATGTCCCATTTCACAAGTGAATACATTCAACAGCATCTGCAGCAGTGCATGATTTCTTAAGTGCTTTGGAGGCTTCAAGATTAAATATGATATATAAAAGAATGTGTTTTGTCGTATATGGAAAATTATACAAACAGATGTGTCATTATTAAGAAGTTATCAGTGACTGAACATCATAAAGCATACATTAAAAGTCCATTCCTTGTGCAATGTGGGGTATTACTCAGATTTTGTACAGTTTCAGTAGGATCAAAAGTTCACACACAAAACTCTTAACCTGTTTGTGACATTTTGGTTGTAACCTGCACAATCTTTTCCAAAAATGAAACTATGATGGGATCAGGTATGTGCTTGAACTAAGAAAGATACCTTTTCTTAACATCCCAATTTAATCCTTAGCACTGTTGATAGTCTGATATTCTTTAATTCAACAGAAGTGGAAAGGTGTTCTCTGATATAGGAAGAAGAGATCTAATGAATCTTAAAATCACGTATTTGCTGAGCAATCAACATTTTCATGGAACGGTCTAAAAAGCCCTTTGTGTTTTACTCTAACAACATGCACTCAAGTAATATTTCTGTGGTGAATTCCAAATTTCAAGTACTTGTTTCAGAAATTTTTACTATTAAAAAAGGGAGGCCAAAAAGGATTATGAAGACAAAGAAGACATTACAGAAGACTACCTTCAATATCCAGAAATTACTAACTCGATAATTAGTATAGGAATTATGGAATGTTTTTCAGCAATGCTTTTCCAGTTCTGAAGTATCAAGTATGCACCATAATAGTTTAGAATATTTCAGTTGGAAGGGACCTGTAATGATTATCTAGCCCAACTGCCTGACCACTGCAGGGCTGCTCATCATTTAAAGCACATTAAGAGGCATTTTCCTAATGCCTCTTAAGCAGGGAGAGTCTTGGGGCATCGACCTCCTCTCTAGGAAGTCTGTGGTTTGACCACCCTCTTTGTAAATAAATGCTTCCTAATGTCAAGCCTGAACATCCCCATGTTGGCTTATTCACTCTTTACCTTCTGGAGTAGTAAACAAAATCCCCAAGATTTTAGAGAAAATCTGCTTAGTATAAAATAAATTGTAAAGAGAACCTTGAAGTTATTTCGACATTGATCTTCACATTACAGCCTGCAGTATTCTTATTATGCAAAATTCCAGCAAAAAAAACTTTGGACGTATTTGTAATAAATCAGCAAATAAACTTTCAGGTTCCATTTGTAGTTTGATTTTTTTTTTGTCAGTAAAATAGCAAGGGGAAATCTACGTCATCATTTATATTTTTTTATTGGAGTTTTGGGACTCTGTGTAATTCAAAGGTAATTAAGTACAAAGGATACATTAAAATAAGGCTAAGTGCTTCTTCAATTTATCAAAAGACAGAGAACACAGACAAAATTTTTTGTTTCATCTATACTGCATCCAGTTCATAGGCTCAGTTCTGCATATTTACTCACTGCCCTTACATCCCTTCCTTCCCAGTGTGCAGTGAAAAAGGTCAATCAAATTAAAAGCCATACATCAGAGCAGATTCCAGTTTTGTCAGCTAAAAGAAATACAAATATGCAGTGATGATTTTTGTACTTCGGAGGTCTCATAGTATTTTTTTAATAGCTACAATAAAAGCATAAAAGCATGACATTTTGCCTTTACTGAATGGAAAAGAATTTTAAATATCCTAGTTTTAAGCAACCGGAGTTGTAAACACACACATCTCCTGCTAATTTCCTGATCCTAGATAAAAATTTTATTATCCTAGAGAGGGATGAAAAGGTCTAGTAAAACCTTTCTTTCAGCTTATTTACCTGGCTGTGTATCTCAGAAAACCACAGAGAAGAGTCTATAGATTGCAGTTATGGATCTCATTCCATTTCAATTTTAAATTTGGGCTGTGCAATATAACAACTCTAGATTTTCCTGCATACTCCCTAGCTAGTTCCCTAACTTACCAAAGAGGATTACTGTTGGAGTATATGCATGCATGCACACAATGATACAAAATTTTACAAACATCATCTTTCTGTGATTACTAGATTTGTTCAAGAGGAGGAAAATGAAAAAAAAATTGTATGTAGTCTGTGTCTAGACAATAACAGAGACATTTTTGAAATCTAAATAACTAGGCCACTTTTTGCAGCAAGAGAAACTGTAATTAGAAGGCAGATAAATTATAGAATACCAAAATAAAATGATTCCATAATACTGCTGCTACAATAGGGTGTCAAGTATGGTAAAAAAATGACAATGCTGAGCACTGTGGTTTGCTGTTGATTTTAGTGGCAAACATGAACAGCTTTACATCTTAAAAGTTCAAAATTTTCTTCTTTTCCATCAATCACAGTAAAAAAAAAAAGCAGCAAATCCTTTCAAGAACAGAAGGTAGCTCAGGAATGACTGAAATGCTGGAGGGACGGACAAACTACTGCAGTCATAAGAGGTGGCCTAAGCTAGTCTTCCTCAGGATGCAGACTTAATACCACCTCCAACATGGTGTAATGCAGTGAATTTTGAAGGTGGAAAAAATTGCTCCTCAAAAGTATCATGCTTAGAAGGTGATTAAGGACAAGAAAATTTGTCAGTATCTACTGAACAGCTCAAGTATTTTCATTGTGTAAGAAATTATCCCACTTCTGGTGCAAGCACTGAGAGCAGGGGACATTAACATTCATATAAGTGGGTGAACATCCTGAATAAGTCTGAGTATAAATTTTAGCTACAACACGGCATCCCTTGCTGATCTCCATTTTACTTCTGTCTTCATTGCTTTCACAATTTAATCCATATAGCAGAGAAATGTTCACTGAGACACTGTGGATTTCAAGAAATCATGGAAGGAGAGTAAGTAAAGCAAATTCTGATTCATAGGCAAAACCAACCTTTCATTATGCCTTTTATTGTATTTAAAAGCTAATAATGGAAACCATTTGCCAAAGGCATTTAGTCTCTGACAGAGGGACACATATGTGATCTTCCAATTTACAGCTTGCATGTACAGATGTTCACACTTAGTAAAAGGATACTTAATAGCATTTTAAAATTAAACATGTGTTGATAATAGGTGTTGCAAACCCAAACAACAGGGCAACTAAACTGATATATGTCTTCATGCCTCACCATGCCTAACAACATCTTTATAACAGATCAAAAAAAACCAACCCAGCACTTCAGTTGCATGTACACAAAATAAATGTTATTAAAAAAGACTGAATGAAAACTGTCATTAATTTTTCTATCTATGATCTGATTCCAAGTTGAAACATTTAGAATGCTACTAGGTTTATGTAGCCAAAAGCAGAACCACAGTTTGTTCACAGACATTGCTTGCTGTCTGCAATTTTTTTATCCCTTTGCAAAACTTTGAACCCCATCCAGCTTTGACACACTGCCTCTTCAGTTAATAACTATCAAGTTTCCCCTTGTCTCCTGTCTACTTTTCTTTGAGGCAATTGCGCACTCAGCATCCCGAGATAATAACACACATCTATAAGATAAAAGCAATGGCATTAATGTAATTGTCTGCCTTTCTCTCTTTAGCCTAATCTTTTTTTTCCTCCAGTTTTGACTGCCTCTGTGACACCTGTTTTTGTCTCCTCTGATCCTACGACAGGTTTTCCGCTGACAAGGTTTTTGCCTGACAGAGATTCTGCCAGACAAGAACATAATAAAATATGAAGAACTGCTTGTCAGAGTTTCTGCCAATGCTTACATGAAATGGGGTGAAAAAACAGAAAGTCCTTTTTTTTTTTTTTTTAAGGGACTCTTTGCTGGCTGCTTTTGGCCTGTCAGGAAAACAGCGTCCCCAGTCAATCCCTGCAAGCCAAACAGGTGTTTTCCTTTATGTTTTCTTTCTATACTAACTCGTTTTTCTTTAATAGTGGAAAATACGATCAAAAAAAACCCCAAAATGTTTTCTCCTAAAAATTAAGGTTAAACTTAACTTTATGTAGTGATACCTCAAGACCACATCTTTGAATCAGAACTGACCTTCTAAATTAATTATAAAAATAAAATAGTAGGCTTTTTCTCCCTCTTTCTTGCCCGCAGCTAATGCGTTCAAAGGAACAAGCTGTAAAGGACCTTCATCCCAAGTTCTCAGAAAAGTATCTGGGCTATTAGAAACTTCCTGCAAAGGCAAACTGCAGGAAGGACAATACCTGACTGTGGGGACCATGGTGGGTAAGAGGAGACTAAGCCTCTTCTGTGGGATTTGGACCTTGTGTTCCACTCTGTCAGTGTGTGCATTTTTGCCTATGTAAAAGAGGACTTCACCATGATTATCCAGATGGTTATCCTGATGGAGGAAAAACATGTAGATTAATCATGTAGATTAATCATCCCAACCCACAGCTGCTTTTGTGTGTGTCGGTATCCACTGTCACCTCTGCTACAGACAGCACTATGGATTAGTCCCTGGTGTCACAGTCTTTAGAGCTCCAGCTGGTCTCCATTGTGACAACAATCCTCTCTGCAGATTTCCACCCCGTATTCTGAGTCCATGGGTCCAGAACCACTACTAAAGCTCAGGCTTGGACCTTCATGTCCCACCTCAGTTACATTGTAGGTGTTCCTGGCTGTAGACCTATGTTCTAGATTACCCTCAGAACCATGTTACTGGTCTTCATCTCTAGCCCGGCCTTCTTTCATTCCTGATTGAAGCTCCTGTATGGACTCTTGATCTGACTATATTCCCTTGCATGCCAGAGATTGTCAATGGACATTTACCCAGTATCTAGTTTAGTCTACCATGGTCAGACCTCAAGGAACTGTGCTTATGATACAGACATGGTCAGTGTTCCTGTTGCCTTTGACATCTAGTTCAGATCTTTTTGTTGGGCAGGTTCACTCTCACTGCTCTTTGACATATAGATTAACAGCGTCATTGTTGAAACCTACAATCTATAATGGAAGCTGATAAATAAATAAGCTCTATTACTTTGACTAGTTATTAATCTTTGAACTTCCTGTCTCTTGTCTCCAAAGCTAAATGCCCCCTTTCTTTCAGCCATTAACACCTTCTTAAAACTATTATCTCCATTAATAACGGTGAGATAGGGTTTAACATCTATCTTAATGGTCCTAAAACTATCTGGTTGACATACTATACACAGTGAGACATAAGCACATTTGGGAGTCCTGGATTATGGTCTGGATTTGGAGAATTTCCATCTTAATTCTAATGCACCTCAATTCCATTAACTGTGATTCACAGCAATTCTAGGTTGGAAGGGATTTCTGCAGATTGTCTGATGCATGCTTCTAATGAAAGCAGGGCCTCAGATTAGGTTATTTTTTTGTCCTGCCAAGATGTCTTTGGTATGTAAAGGGGGGGAAATTCTACCACTTCTCCAGGCAGCCTATTCCACCTTTTATGCATCCTTGAAAATAATAAAAATACAACAGGCACTGCCCACCTGTTAACATCATTCTGTTTGAATGGACTACGGTGTTGCAGACATATTTCACAAAGGCAAGCCAAGACCATGCTGGTGTTTCAGTCCAGGGTGTAACTCTGATTCAAGCCTACGAAACTCTCTCCTACACATGTTAAACCACCTCAGTTTTCCCAGGAAAACCTGCTGTCCTAAAGTTGCTCACAGCTGAAGATGTTCAGACCCTGTGAACACTGGTTCATAAAACTAGTCCTACCATTCATCCATCTTTCCCATCCCAATTCAGGTTCTGTGACCGTTTCACAAATCTGTTAAATACACATCAGAAAAATGGACTGTAATCAATTAGAATACAATTAGAAAAGTCTCTGAGACTCATGTTATACATTTCTTGTATTACCTTTTCTCTTTCTAAAACCCAGATGGAAATAGGAACAGTATTGTTTGCTAAATTAATCTGGGCCAAGTTTACTCAAAAAAAATTTTTGTTCAAGTTCACATCTGCAGAACAGAAAGCTGAGGTACAGTTACCCATGGTATTATTGTTACTTTGAACATCTGAAAGCAGTACGAGTTTTTTATTCTTGAAGTCAAATCCCATTTTAAGCTTATAAAGCTCTTTCAATTTGTGTTCTGCTTAACCTAGAGAACTCTAGTTAATTAAGATGTACCTATAAACAATTAAGCTTCTTGTAGGATTGTTAGGAAGATATAAACATTTATGATGTAATAAAGTGCAATAAAATGATACAGTGGTTAGCACATCACAGCAATTCATGTGCAGCAGCATAGGTGTTAAAAGAGACAAGCAAGCAGGTACTGTCACCTAAACATCCTGGAGTGGATGCATGCCACAGAAGTCCACCACTACTTCCTCACAAATCTGTTGGCGATTTGCACTCCCAAGTCCCACAGAACTTATCCTGCTCATCTGGGAATCAAGTAGTGAACACCAGACACTCTTTTGTTCCCATGTGAAGCTATGGCATTGAAATTATGTTCTTATCATCACCATAAAGGGGGCAAGATCATGGGTTTCACTGACTACTTTTCTAAAAAGCAGCCTCTATTGTGACTGGAAAGAGGAATTCTAATTTAAAATCATTGTTTTTATTGCCTTCGTTCCATCTTGCACACAGCAAGTCTATTTGTTTCCTTACTGGTTTCTCTCCTCAAGAAGAAAGGGTAAGATATCATTATCCAAGCCAACTCCTAGAATTTTATCCTATTGTACTGGGTCTACTAAATGAGATTAAGCCTTCTCTGTAAAATGTAAATTCAATAATGATGGGCACCAAAATAACAGTATCTTGCACTTCTGAAGTATCTTTAGTCTAAAGCTCTATGGGCATTTTATAGTCCATCAACAGCAAACTAGCTAAAAAGTGTATTTCAGAGTTGCCAATGAGTATCTGATGGTAATAATGCTAATTCTGTCAGACCAAAAAATGCGATTACTAAATCAAAAATTTTTCAGACAATAAAATGTTCACAATGAGAAAGGGTCTCACTTTGACATGTGAATATAACTCAACCCAGGAGAAACAGGCACTATGCTTCAGAATGGGTCATGGTCTCTTTAGGGCTTATCAGGCACTCGAGTGGTCCTTAGCTGCCTGCTTAATGTCTGGTCAGGTATAGTCTCACCTGGCCATGTCTGAAGGACATTGGCATATTCAAACCCAGGACTGTGAGCCAATAAAGTTAGGGAGAGCAGGAGAGGTCTAACCTCTTCCTGACTGAGTTAACATGTCCTGGCAGTGTCAGGGAAGAAGAGAAGAAAATATTTTAACCTGAACAGATCCCCAGGGAAATCCTAGGAGGTATGAGTGTGAACACATGTAAGTTAGAGCCTGTGGTTTACCTCCAGGGAAAACATTACTCAACACCTGAGGATGTCAAATTTACATGAGGGTTAAACCCTTGCCCATATGGTTACGTAAATATCAGATGAATACAAGGATGGAAAAGGAAGGCTTCTTATTTGATCTTGGGGCATCTAAGCATTATTTCTTTTCTGTCACTTCTGTCTCATAAACCTTTCAAACAATATTATTTCTATTGGATGCCCTAATACCTAGATTTGCTTTTATCTCAGCATGACTTGCATTAAGGGTCATATCCGAGTAACCCAAAGCAAATACTACATCACATCATTCCTAAGAATATGGTAGACTTTAAAACCAAGTACTAGGTCAGAGTATCCACAAGATAACAGAGTGCATTTTTTCTGTGCTGCATTGGCTGCTTTGGGAAATCCTGCTGAAGGGAAGCAAAAAGAAATAGAATAAGCAGAAGGGGGACCCTTAAAAAAGTGTTTACTAGTAATGAATGTTAATCTTGTAAGGTTCCTGGAAGCAACTCAGTAATGAAAAATATGCCTCAGCCTTCAGGGTCAAAAGAAAGTTGTAACAGATGGATTAAAATGATTTTGTCAGGAAAAGACAGGAAAAGCCAGACTAGATCTAAAACAGTTTTACTTTAAAAGTCATGAAAAGCTAGCTTTCATTATCAATGAACTGTTGAGAATTACTTCACTAAAAATCTCTACATAACTAAAAAAAAAGAAAAAAGGAAGAAACATGTTCTCACAATTTTCTCAAGTAATTTTAAAGCATTTCAACTAATTAAATAGATTGAATGGAAGGAAACAAGCATGTTTGATCTGATAAATTATGACTTTTTTATATCTGAAGGAACAACACAGAAATAACCTGATTATTTTACTACTCAACTATAATAGGATTAAATTTCTCTTCCTTTTTTTTTTTATTTTTTTATTTACTCTTTACATAAAAATCTCCATTTTTAAGAAAAGAACAACATGGTAGTTCTGTCAACTTTTAGAGAGACTCTAATATTGTTTTGTTTTATTTTGTGAGGGATTATCTCTGACTGCAAACCTGGATTTCCTTCACTTAACAGCTTTGGACTGAGACAAATATAGGAACCCTGATAGATTTTATTTCAACATAGCACTCATCTTCATTCTTGCCTCATTTCCATGCAGTTCATATTTAAAATATAAACCTTCTTCATGAACCAAGTCCTTTCAGAAACTTCAAGGTAAGAGAGAGAGATAGCATTACTAAAATTTCCACAGCATTCTTCTGTTTCTCATCTTATTTCTACCTGTCATTCCTTTCTTTTGTTCTCAATTCATGTTTCTTTTACCTGACAGTTTCATGGCCTACCATCTGGAAATTCAAAAAACGCAACCATTCTGAATGAAGAAGTCACAGTCATGTCATGCATCTGACTTTATGACATTCTCCATTTTCTAGTGGAGGCTGTTGTTTTCATTCTTAGTCTCATTTACAGCAAGCTAGCACATGCATTATATAAATGGAGCAGCAGAAAACTTCCTTCACAAGGTGTAACTCACTTGGCATATGTATTCCCTGTATGGCAGCTTTTACTCTGAAATAGAAGAAAAAAAGTAATGGATGTGCCCTATGTGCCAAAATCTACTAGTTAATGTCTTTTTCATTAAAACTGAAAGGAACTTCATCTCAAAGTCACCAGAGAGAAGGCCTGGCCCAGTCTTGGATGGGGCTGTATGAGGCCTCATCATACCTCAGAGAGGTACTAAAACTTACCTGAATAAATACCCCAGCCCTGAGCTGTACTGATTGGCATGGTGTAGACAAACAGATATCAGAGACCCCTAGAGGACTAAGGATCAGCTTTCTATGAGAGAGGTGGGAGGGGGAAAGAAGAAGGGAGACAGCACAATGTTCACAGGATACTTAATTTCCTAAGGTAAGTTGAACAGTGTAAAAATCAGCTAGTCCAGGTATGCACAGTATACCAAAACATCTGAAAAACATGCTGTTGCTGTTTAAGTTTTATCAGTGACCTTTTTCAGGGTAAGACAGAAAAGTAGTATTTCTAATTTTCTGACTCTCTTTGAAATAAGGTGACAATGATTTCAGACAAACTTAGTAATACTATTATACAGTGAGAGGGTTTTTTTATGGGGATACTGAAACTAAAATAAGTAGAATGAATGTCAAAAATAATAGCTTTAGTCTACTGTGATATATGTGGCCTTGGTACACCTTTTCAAAGCAAAAGAGTTATGAGAGGGTAGACTGTATTTCCCATTGATACTGCATTGGGTCTTTTGATCCGTTGGACAAGGTATAATAAGAGTATTTCTGCTAGCAATATGGTAGTTGTTATTCTGATACCAATGACACGCATATAAGGCAAAATGCAGAGTCAATGAAATCAACATCTTTTTATTGCAGACTTGCCTAATTTCTTTCCTCATAGGCTAAGATACTTTTGCTAGGGGAAGTACATGGCAAATAAAGTGGGTTTTTTTCATTATTTCTAATAAACTTTGAGTAAGTGTTGTAGTCATTCCTATATGGCTTAAAAGCCACAAAATGCCAATTGCCTGGGTTAAAATTAATTTTCTTTAATAAAATTACTATTAAGATTTTAGTAAGATTTTATTTTCCACCATATTCACTATACAAAGTAACTTAACCATTTAAAAAAAAAAAAAAAAAAAGACATCTACCTTATCTGTTTGCCTGCCTGAAGTCTAGTAAGTACTTGATAATGCTGCTATGCTCTGAATAGCTTTTGGTTTTGGCCTTAAACACACTGATGGTAGAATTACCACTATGACACATGGCTCAAAAACTTGATAAGCTGAACTTCTGTCAACAGAAACATTTACCTTGCCACAGAAGTACTTCTCAAACATATCTGTTCATATATTTACAATCCTACTTTTGGCAACTCCAGACAGATGAACTTGAACTCGTAGGAGACCTTTCCTCTCAAGATGTGTGCAGTTTATTTCAGGTGAGGAAGGGAAACATGAGAAAGACAATGGAAACAGAAAAGAAGAAAACGGGCAAGCAGCTGCTAAGTGCAATAATACAGTAGTGAATGTATGCCCTTTCCTCCTCAATCCAAGAATTCCAACACTTTAAATGGCACAGATGAGTCAAGCACATCATGAGAAGACTGCCATTCCAAGCTATTTTTGATCTGTTCAGTTAAATATGATTCTAGTTTATCAGAACTGAATAAGCACAGTACTTACTGTTGGAACACCTACTCTTTGATAATTACATTCAGTAAAGCACTACATCGTGTGTCAAGGAGCTGAGCTGAAGTTCATTAATAAAAATCAGAAGGAAACCCTTTAATTAAAGCAGCAGGAAATACTATTTGCATTCAAGGAAGAACTTCTGAAAGTACCATGCTAACAGTTTTAAGCAAACGATTTCTGAACAGCAACCTGATTCAGTCATTTTGAAATCCACTCGCTACTGTGCACTGAATTGATCTGTCTCTTGAATACTGCCCTCAAAATCCTCAAAACCAGCTAAGATCAAGAATGAAGCAGATGCATCACTGTCTCCAGAAAGTAACTTATACGCCTGTGCTTTACGTATATGAAACTTGTATCTGACTTGTCTCACTCTGCCATAAAATTTAAATACTCCAGACGAATGTACATGAAGTGCACAAAAAAAACCCAAACAAACAAAAAAACCAAAAACAAACAGAGCATCATTCACTTTGCAAAGCAGCAAAACAAACACTTTCTAATAATATATGGCTGCATTAAGTTTTCTATTTGGAATGCTAAGCACTCAGATATGGGAGCAGATGATATATCTCTAATCATCACATTCACCTTTAAACTTTCTGGATTTGTGAACAGGGGCATTTCTATAACACACATTGTGGAAATCTCAGATTACTGTCATATATTCTGACTTTGAATTCAATCACCGTATAGGGAAGAATTTATCAGGAAAGTCTGACTGCACTCTTGTAAGATGTACCAATTAAAATGAAAACTCAAGATGCTCAGGTGCCCAGAATCTAAGTGCTAGACTCTCAGTTTCTATTGCTCAACAGGAGGACACCTTGCAAAAAATCTAGACAGTGTTTCCCTATCTGTGGATCAGCTAAACCTCAGATGCTGATTCTACACAAAACCTGAAGCAAGCCTGAACTATACAAATTCTATGAGGTTTAATGACTTGTCCAAGAAATGTGAATCTGGTTATACTGTGACTGAAGATATTTTTCTGGGAAATACAGGGAACAAATATAAGTTATATTCTTAGATAACCTAGTATATAGTAAAACTGCAACCAGCTACCAGGTTGGTGGTGTTCTAGGCAGGTTGTAATCATTACCAGGCAGTGACAGAAGACTGCGTAGTACCTGTGTACCCGCTTTCCTTTCCATTTATGTGAAGGTTTTAAAAAATTCTAAGTCAGTCTGTGCTGCTGAATTTATTAAGCATTCACACTTGTCATATGTCAGCCAGGGAATCAAGTATCCTCTACTCAAGGTCTCATCAAAATAAAATAAAATTCATAGCATAGAAGCCTCTAAAGTCTGATAGAAGTAGGGAATGAGGACTGTGCTTGCTTTGGTGCCAAGAGCCTAGACCATGAGAAAAAAATTACTCCAATAGTAATTTCTTCTGCAAACATAGTAATTTTTCTCCCCTCCCTCCCCCGGCCCTCTGCTTTTTTTTTCCATTAAACCATTTTAGGTATCCTCCTCATTTGCCTTCTAACAGGATATACAGCGCTCGTTCTCTCTCTCTCATGCTAGTTTAATCGTGACCATCAGGAAAAAAACCTCCACAAAATTCACAAAGCAGAAAAGGATAAATACAATGGAACTTTCATGCCTTTACATAGGATCCGGGCATTCTACTACCTTCTTTCTGTTTTTACTTAAACATGGGAAGAGCTGTTCAACTCACAGATCATGTATGCACAATTTCATTGAGCCAAATAAGATTCACTCATCCCGATGTGAGATCTGCAAGTTTAACACTGGCATGTTTGAACTTCCATTAGACCCTATGACTTTTTGGTTGATGCCTCTTTGCAATACAAACTCTGCTGTGCAACCATACTGTAAACTTCTAGCATTTCTGCTAAGCCCTGCTAGAACTACATTATTTCCTGAAGGCCAGAATACTCTTTTGAGGGGTACACAAGCTGTTGAACTCCAGAAGCACTTGAAGCTATTGCCAGAATAACAGATTATTACTTTTTCTTCCTACAAATTGCTGTAAAAAAAACCATATGCATACATACACATGTACAAACCCAGTCTGGGCACACGTGAATTAATAGACAAATAGGTACAGCTATTGTCTGTATCACTCCAGTTCTTACTATTTAGAGATACTGCTAAAGATAGACAGAATAGAAAAAACAAACTTGGAACAGACATTTCTTACCATGTGCCACCCAGCCATGTTTACACTGATCACAGGTTCTCAGGTTAATCTTCCCTGGTTGAAAACATTCACATGTGCAATTTACCAGTGTACAGCGAATAGCCTAGAAAAAGAAACAAAAAACACATATTAATGTATTTCTACCTGCTTGTACAGATTTGTTGTGAGGGCTAGAAGGATATGAACTGCATAACAAAACCCAGTTTTCTAATATCCAAAACACTTTTCTTTTAAGTAGAAATTAATTTTCTTTCAAAAACATACATTAGTATGTTCCAGGGATTTGAATACATTCCCAAAATCTTTAAAAGAATTGTTCCATTTCTTTAGGGGGGGAAAAAAAAATAGTAGTACGAGGATTCCGTAGGAAAACCACAGATATATTCCCCCTTCTCCTATGGTACCCAAACTTATTTTCAGGGTTCCTTTATATGGTTCAACTAAGAAGTAACCCCACTGCAGAAAGGAGTCATGTATTTGATGGGTTCCCAAAACAGGATAAAATGATCAAGGTACAAGAATAGGACAGCTTCATAAAACATCCTGTAACTTTCCTTTGCATTTATCATTTTCTCTAGTATCTAGGCATAGCCCTCTACCTCCTAACATTCTTCATTTGTTAAACTTATATTTATCTGTTTCAGAGTAGAAACTCTAAAACTCTGGTCCTATGCAGAGATCTCAAATTTGTTTAAATAATACACATTATTAATATCTCATCTTCCTTTTTGAAATTATTGCAAAAATTACACAGGTTTATTCTGGCAGGGGCTAGGTACATCTACAAAAAAGTGAATATAAATTGAAAGAGACTCTTCATAACGTAACAGGCATGTGTTTTTAAATAGTGTAGAAGATGACCTGTGCACTTCAAACTGCTGTTAATAAATTTATGATATGCATTTAGATGTAATTTGCATGGAGATTTCTGAGACAGGGAGACTTATTCTGATCATTCACAGATTAACAATCTACTGTAACTACCAGAGCTGCCAGGAAAAGATATCTCTATAGATTTAGATGCAATCAATGATTACTTGGGGGCTAAGGTGGGGGAAGGGTGCTTGGTACCTATTGCCACAGCGATACTGAAGAATTATGAAGACACTTGCCTTTTCCAAAGAATTAATAGACACATTCACACACTTTTCCCCTACTAAAAAATAATTATCTTAACTATACTGCCTTTAAAAAAATTACATTCAGCATTAGCTTGCCCAAGCTAAACTCCTTGGCTGCTGACAATAAAAAAGGCTCAGAGTTATTTTAAATGTTTGATCTCTTTACTTATTTCTCTGCACTGGACAGCAATTTAAAGATATTTGTAGTTCGTGGATACACTTAATATCTGTATTTCTCTGACAAATTTCTGGTACAAAAGTCCTTTATCCCTCCTATCCTATTACTCTTTTACTATCTCTTACTCTCACAAACCTAGTGGGGAAAAAAAATCCTGCTCTATTATGCCTTACACTTCAGGTCCTCAGCCCCAATGTCACCTGTCCAATTACTCTTTAGCTAGGTTATAAAGCACTGTTCTATGTACACATGATTAGAAGAATTAGTAATATGAAATATAAGGGAACCAAAGAAGTGCTGACTATGCAAGAATAATATATGTGTTTGTGGGTTAGGAGAAAAAATTCTCCTGAAAGGCCCTGTTTCATGTTCAATAGTTTATTGACTCAGTAATATATCAGGTCTCCACTGGTCAGTAATGGTGTTCTTTCACTAATATGTTCATTAATTAATGAACTCTATAATTAATTGTAGTGCAAGAAGGAGGTCTTAAAAAACGGTATTCTTATTGGACCATAAAAGATTTTCTCACATTCACCACTTTTTTTAGATCTCTGCACCTACGTGACACATATTTGTTGTATTCGATGTTATTTTAATTTGTTCACGTGCCACTTACAGTAGGTATAAGAGGCGTAATATAGTTTAGTACATGTAGCAGATGAAACTCTGACATTTGGTAGAGCTGCTTTATTAAGGCTCATCAGCATTTCCATTACAACCCTATCTACTTTTGGCCTAGAGGTTAACAGGTTGTCTGTAAAAATTTGATTCAACTTGAACCTGAAATACAATGTTTCAGCCCAAGAGTAAGCTTTATTAGACACATTCAAAATGATCCATTTAGCTGTTATAGATTTAAGACGGGGGAAATAAGTTCAGGTTACATGTTTCTTTTCCCCTTTCCTGAGTTAAAGAGAGTATTGATGATGTAAAGTGTTGAAGGAGACTAACTAATTAGTAAAATTTCTGTCTTCTATGTATATCACCCAAAAAGTTCATCCAAATTTTTCAGAAACATGAAAATGTCAGCTTTTCCCCCAGTAACTAAATCTGAAAAGTCTTCAAAAAGAGCTATGCACTTTTATAAAGTAACATGGATTAGCATGAGAAACTCAAAAGATATTTAGCATGGCCAAAACATTCAGTCTGGCCTTACTTGTGTGCTTTTTCCGCAGGGTGTGTGTGGATGCCAGGTTGTAGTTTGGTTTCAGTAGTTCCCCACTCCAACACAGAGAATCCCATGCACTTCTGAGTGGTGAGGATTACCCTCAAGCTGCAAGATGCTCATTTAGGGTTGAAAATACTCATTCTAGCTCAAGTTCTGGCATGATCTTAGGCAAATTACTTTGTTAGCCTGATGTCTACATTCCCTAAACAACAACCAGACACGATGATAGTAAAGTGTTACCAGGGTAGATGCAACATAAATTTTGAGGCACTCTATAGCAGTAGTGGCTATGGAAAAATTTCAATCTTTATTTCAAAGATAAATTTTTCACTTTATTCAGTTAATTCAGAATCATTGTAACTACCTCAGATGACTACAACATCCAATATGAAGCCGATATAACTTGGTGAAGACAAGATTAAAGATGCCAGAAATAGTCTGTATTCTTACTCACAGGGATGGAATGCTAACATTTGTTAAACACAAGAGAAAGCAGTGTCCTTGAACACCTTCAAAATGAAATGAACAAATTTACTGAGCTTTGCAAGGATATGCATCCAAATTATTAACAGTATTTTCCTACTGTTTTTCAATACCATTTGAGAACACAAGTCAGTGAGAGCTTGTCCAAAAGATTCAGGAAGGACTCAGAATGGCAGCCAGAGGTGAATGTGGCATAGATTCACCTAAGAACCCAAAGCTGTAATGCAGATATCCATTTTCCAGTGGCAGGATTTTAAGGCACAGTAACTGGTGTGCTTGTAGATAGCAGCGTGTGTTGATGAACCAGTGGTTGGACATCTCTTACTGCTTAATTTGAAAGGGGTGGAGTTGGAAGTCGGGATAATAAAAAGATCCTGGGTGAGTTTGCAGCCCCTAAATACTGTAATCATTGTTCAAACCTGTTACAGAGTTGGTATAAAAATCCAAGGGGCTAGTAATGTTAAACTTTAGCCAGAAAATGCTTCTGAAAAAGTACAGCTAGGAATTACAGAAGTCATGCCCTGTAGTTCTGCCTTCCCGAGATTTTGTTAAAAAGTTTATGCAACAGGACTTGGCATATTAAACTACTTTGTTGGGAAAGAAACAGAAATTTTCCCTAAGGTTTTCCTAGAAATTTCTCTAAGAAAGGTAGAGAGAGAGCAGAAGGAAATGAAAAGAAACCAAAGACTTTGACTAGTAAAAGAAAGAGTAAAATCAGCAAATACAGCCTCCCCTGTACTAGCTGGTAGGCGACCGTGTATTTAGATGACAACCTACACGTTAACGCCCTTAAGTATGCAACAAAAAATGTGGGTTTTTTCAGCTTCTTGAGACATGCTGTTATGTTTCACCACATCAATGGCCTTCAGTTAACAGGAGTTCTCAGACATTTTAATATATCCCTTCAAGTGAGTTCCTAGCATAATTTTGCTTGTATTTCTATCAAAATTACAGTGGCCCTTGAGGACCTGTGGAGGAAATGGACTGGATTTCAGTAGAATAATTTAAAATAGTTTATACTATGGATTCCTTAAATCCTAAAATTTTATAATTGACACTGAAACATTCAGAAATATCCTGCTGCTCTCTTTGAGATATTCCTGTAAAGCATAACACAGAAAGAAGGGAACTTTGTCTAATATTAAAGCACGATTTCTAGTACACCTATGCATAAGTTTCTATGGATAACATTAAAAGATGTTAGACCTGACTTCTGTGAGTTTCCCCCACGCCAAGGATATTCATTTAACATTGCTTGGGTCATTTGATTATAACTAAAAAGTAAATATTGTTCATATGTTCATAGAAATAGCCTATAGCAGTGGTGGAAAATCAATCTGCCTGTTTTGCAGAGCTTCCGAGGGATAAGAGGCAATAACCTAAGGGATCACAGTGTGGGAGAAGGAGGAAAGAATGTAAAAAAGAGAAATGATTCTTCCTTTGGAGTTCTAACCAGTGACTACAAAAGAGGGAGGGACTTTTAAATGATAAAACATTCTGGAGAGACAGGTAAGGTTTGCAATAAAAATTCTTAATATAACTTGTGATAAGGCCTCAAGAGTCCTGTGAGGTTGAATACCATCTTACTGAAGTCTCAGCTATATCCTTCTATACAGTGGCAGTGTTAACAGAGCTTTACTCTTAATGTTCTTGCCTCACCTTTTTCAAATACAAAAAGGTGTTTAAGAAATGTCCCCTCTCCAACCATCTATAATATATTATTGTGCATCTGAATACATAATGGAGCCAACTATACTCACTCTCTATACAATCTATCTGTCTAATGCATCTCCCATATGTTTATCCTACAGAACTCAAACAATCTAAATCCACTGTTACCAGACACAGGAGCACGAAGCTTGAGCATGAGTTGGTCAGTGAAATCTTTTTAGCAAGACTGCAGACCAGCCAACTGATGCATAAGTGCAGTTCTACACAGCTGCATTAAAATCAGTAAGACTCAAAGTGTATATGCAGTCTGCACAAATGTATGAATTAACAAGAATGCCAAGGGTTTTACATACACGCACATATGCACATACACATACTTAAAATTTAGATTTTGTATAATGCAGCAATTCACAAGTTCTCTCCATTTTTTAATACAGGCAAGAACTTTCCATATTTAATTGACAGAATAAATGATCTCGTTTATGATTTTAGACACAATAAAAGTGTTGGTGATGTATATCAGTAAATGAAATATTTGCATGAAATGACAAGAAGTAAAAGCAAAAGTAAAAGCAAAGTTTACTTGGAAAAGTAAAAGCTTTCAAGTTTACTTGGAAAAGTAAAAGCAAAAAGCACTTTTTGCAACTTATCTCTCAACTTTAAGAAAAATAATTATGTTAAATTAACACTTTCTACCCATTGTCAAATAGTTTTATTCTATATTTAAATGCCCAATACCTAAATTTGAACAATATTTTATTGAAAGTAAGTAACACTGTCATTGGGAGAATAATTTAGAGACATACAGTAGCTGGTCTTGAGACATGACAGCATATCAAAATAATCAAAGTTACTGAGTAAGAGGCTGATGAGAAACAGAGATCTACACTTGTGTTGGTTTCTGTTGACTCATGACAGAGTAAGCTGCAAAGCAGCAGACAACAGGTAAGTTCTGCAAATGTTTCAGCACTTTTTAAATGGAGTCTCTTCTGCCATTATATTTTTCTTACTGTTTCTTTGTTATAAAGTGAAGAAGACAAGATCTGTTTACCTAAATTAACACTATTGCTCAGCGCAGGACCATACCGTACTAGTGGTTTAGGTTGGGAGTTTTTTCTTTCTTTTTCAAAGCACATTTTATATGGTTTGTAAACAGCTCTTAGAAAATCTGTCTCTTCTCTTCTTTACTATTTCATGAATTCAAATAAATATTTTTCTCCTGTCAATTAAGTACTTTTTAAAAATACCACAGCACTGCAAAAAGATCCCATTGAAACTATACTCCTCTAATAGTTGGCAAATCAGGAGTGCAATACAATCTATTTTTAAATTAACATCAAAAGGAGGATCATTTGTGTACTGACATTTAGGAAATGCACAATGTTGCCTCTCTATAATGAGCTTGATATTACAGAGAATTGTTTTAACTGGTTTAACTGCAGCTGACAACTAAGCCCCACACAGTCACCTGATGTGGGCAAAAGTGGGTTGGGGGAGAGAATCAGAAAAGTAAAAGTGATAAAATTTGTGGGTTTAGATAAAGAAAATTTAATAGGTAAAGCTAAAAAAAAAGCAAAGCAAAACCAAGGGATTTATTACTTCCCTTCCCACAGGCAGGCAACATTCCAAAGTACTTTTTAACTTGTAAGAAAGAAGGAAAACTGGGGTGGAAGTGGTTGCCATACTTTCTTCAGAATGAAGCCTACACATGCAGAAATATTTCTGTGTCTGCAGGGAGATCTTATGTCTCCATCACATAATTCTGGTATAAATATGACAATTTTTAAACTCAGCTAAAATGTTTATATGGGTAATTCCGCAGCCAAAGCACTGGACTTGAAGAGGAGGAATGCCTTGATTCTGACTCTGGGTGTGTCACTCCCACAGATGTACTGTGTGGCACTGGTTAAGCTGCTTACTTAACAATTCAATTTTTAACTGTCCAATCTCAAAAAAATGGGTAATGATAATACATCACCACTTTCAGAGATAAGGCTAATAAACAGTTCACACAACATAGTAAAGTATGAGGACAAAAGGTAAGGCAGAAGCATTTCGCATTACTATTTCTCTTGCTGGCCCAAAGATTTTAACAGATTTTTTTTTAATTATACAAGCTCAGGTTGATTTACCACTCTTAAATTAATGATTTTAAACACAGGAAATCACCTAGAGGAAATAACCTTCATTGATAGATGCTCTTCCCAAAACAAAAAACAGTAAGGAGGAATATACTTTGCATTTGAATGGTCTGAAACATTCATGTAATGCAATGATACTTTTGATCTCTCTCCCGTTTACAGATACTCAAAGATCTTCTGAGTTATTCACCGCATTGCAATATTTTCTTAGCAATTTCACATCACATTATATTAGCATTGTTTCTTACTTGTATTTATTTTCAGTAAATATAGTTTGAAAGATAGTAATATTGTTATATTTCTCTCTGGCATTCAAGAAAACTGTTACTAATATAATACGAAGAGAAGGATGCTAACGAGAGAGAAAGCTGTTAATATGATAAAACAGCTTTTCCTGGAGCAAGGACAATATAGTCTTTAAGCATTGTATAAAACTATTTCCAAGTCTTCTGGAGAAAGAGCTGGTAAGTGAATGGGGAATAAGAAGACAAGGGAAAAAAAAATAATTTGTAATCTTGCTTTAATTTAGGAGTTCCTCTTCAGTTCTATGGTAGAAACTTCCAAAAGTGGAAACTTGCGTCAAGGAATGTTACCTAGACTTTTCTACAGAAAATATAATGCAGAATATATTTGTTATTTTGCAGGAACTTTTTGCAGACCTTTCATCCTGATTCTAGACACTCAACTCACTGTGCTGCCAACAGGATATTCTACAAAGACTGAAGGTAAAGTATTATGCTATGTTTCTATAACATGCAAAACTAGCCTGAGGTTCTCAAGCACCAGAGACAAAGTTGTTAGTGCTGAAGAAAATAAGACTGACAAGTGCTTCTTTGTTTAAAATTTAAAGAGAAAACACATAGTTGATTTAAGAATGCTATTCCCTGCACCTGAGAGCATGTTAACAAACACAAACATTTGTTCTTATAGATGAAAACCAGATTCATGTTATGAAACCAACACTGTCAGTCATTGGAGTTCAACCACATACTCTTCTAGAGAGTGACATTGCAAGCTCCACCCAGTCCTCATCTCAAGTAAGCACAAATTGCCATCTTAAGAGAGCACAGGCAGCAAGTTGCTTCCACTGGTTTCACTGCCCTGCTCGCCCTGGATCAATCATTTACTCTGCTCTGGTGAGACCCACCTGGTGTACTGCATCTGCCTCTGGAGTCCTCAGCAAAGGAAAGACATGGACCTGTTGGAGCAAGTCCAAGAAAGGACCATGAAGATGATCAGAGGGCTGGAATACCTACACTATGAGAAACGCCTGAGAGAACTGGGGTGATTGAGCTACAGTGAGCAAAGGTTCCAGAGAGGCCTTGTAACAGCCTTCCTGTACCTAAACAAGGCTACAAGAAAGCTGGTGAGGGACTTTTTCTAAGGGCATGTAGTGATAAGAGAAGGGGTTATAGCTTTAAACTGAAACAGGGTAGATTTAAATTAGATATAAGGAAAAAGGTTTTTTTTGAGGAGTGTGGTGAAACACTGGAACAGGTTTCCCAGCACACTGGTAGACACCCCATCCCTGGAAACATTCCAGTTCAGGTTGGATGGAGCTCTGGTACTGTCCTGATCTAGTTGAAGATGACATGACCATGCCCATGGCAAAGGGTTGGACTAGATGATCTTTAAATGTCCTTTCCACCCCTCACCATTCCATGACCTACGATTCTATGGAAAGTCCAGGTGATACTTCTGTGGAAAGTAAGTGCATCTGCTGGCAACTATATTGAGTAATACCAAGATCCCCATACTGTAGTATCAGCCTTGTGAAAGAACGCAAACCAATCATTCAAAGCTTGTGATGTAAAACTTAAACTAAATAAAGCACGCCCCAAATGGAAATTTTCCTGCAGTATCTTAAAAAAAGACATAGAGCCTGTTGATGTAGCAGGAGCATGGAAGGAAGCTGTCAACATATTTTTCTTACATTACATGGACTATTGGGTCAGTAATCCATGAAAGATGATTTTTTTTCAGTAGATTATAAATGGTTCAAAAAAAGTTATTTAAATCTTTTAAATCAAACAACAAATCTATTAAATCTAGTATCTATAATTCATTAATTGTTTCCCCACAAATTAATCAGAAGCCTTAAAGGTGATCAGATAAATATCTCTCTCTAGACCAGTCTTGATCAATCTTAGTTACAGTCTGTCCAGTAAAAATTACAAGTGAAAAGATGCAAATATGCAAAAATATCACCTTTAACAGGTAAATAGTGAACCTTATAAGAAAAATGTAAACATCCACACAAAATTATGTTGTCAAAATCAGCAGTTAGATTTTTTATTTTCAACTTTTTTCTTCTATAAATCTGTAGAATAAGCAACATCTGAGTTAAACAAGGTAAAATGCAGCATGGGTCCTGGAATAGCTATTCCTTTCTGTCCATTTATTTACAAATTCTCCTTTAAGAATATCACAAATACATTGTTTCTTGTCTAATCTGCTCTTCAAGAAGATTTGACTTTTCAGGCTTTTCTCTCCTTCTCAGATATTACTGCTTTCTGGATTCTAAATGATGGGTTTTCAATTTAGAAAAAAAAATTGGATTTACACTGCACTGTACTGCATTTTAGCCAGTGAAGATAAATAGGAGTTCTAAAGAAGTTCCATGAAAGAGTTATAATGTAAGATTTTATTGTTTTGAAAATAATTCTAGAAAGAAAATATTTTTTTCTGTCTCATCAAGGTCAACATTCTGTATTATGTATCTTGTTTTTAACTTATCACCTAAAGCAATAACTTCTTATTTCTATTATCAAAATACTCAATCCTGCACTGTTTCTTCAGTGACCAACTCTGTCAGCCACAAAACTGATACTGTAAGCAAGTAAGAACAAGAAAACCACACAATCTTTTTTTTTAACCTGGCCTCCCAAAAGCCAGATTAATAGGTGTAAAATTTTCTCTTCATTAAAGTCATTCATTATTTATATATGTATTTTTTTAGGTAATGTAACTTTTAAATTTTGCTTCTTCAATACTGCCTGAAAACAGAGTAATAGACTTTTTTCATTAAGGTTCACTAAAGAATACTCTATCCCTTTACCTTATGTATAATACAGAAGAATTACAGTAAATAGAAACAGAAAAAATGTTTCTCCTTGGCCAGAATGGAACATGAATATATATGTGTGTGTGTGTGTGTGTTTAACCAGAGAGAGAGAAGAAGAGAGAGAAGGAGGGTGGGGGGAGATATCATTGGTTTTCTCAGAAGGATTTTCTTTTATACATAGCTTTATCCTATAATTTTGTCCCTGTTGGGCACACTGCCTAAATTTAAACACAAACAGTCAAGCAATGAAGAAACATTACCACATTTACTGTGAACAAAAACTCCCAGTTGTACAGTGAAATTTTAATACATTTCAACTTATCTCTTTTACTAATGGGGAGAGTACAAACCCTGCAGGAATTCGCTCTGCAAACTGGTAATTACAGTAGACTCACTTTTTTATAATGCATATGTATAGTCAGACACAAGAAACATAGCTGCCCTTTTGATGTAGGTTACAATAGGAATGCTTTAAAAAAATTATGAAAATCTACTGCAATTCTAAAGGAATGTATTAATTCATGGGACGTTGTCCTTTAGCTATACTCAAGAACACAAATACATATAATACAATATAATAATAATTATATTTATTTGCTTTTATAAACATAAGCACAAGCTTTAGCAGCCTGTTCTTTTTATTCAAGTAGGGGATTTTTGTTTTGGGGTTTTTTGTTGGTTTTTTGGTTGTGGGTTTTTTCCTAATGTACTTACTCATACATTTCCATCCTACAATATCACGTATGAGTTGAGAAGATTTTTGTTCTCCCAGGCCTCTTCCTTTGCACAACCTTCAAATTTAAACAGTTTTGATCTTCAAATTTATGTCTCATTAAATCATTATAACATGCATTTAAAAGCACTACTGTAACTGTACAGATTTACAACATACAATGTCCAGCTCATCTAAGATGAGTCATGCTGTTTATGGCAAAACACGTTTGCAGCATACAATCTGAGGAGGTGTAGAATGTAAGATCTACTGCCATATATACATAGAGAAAAAATTTATCTTTAATACAATAATGATAAGACAGAGAGAGCTACAAACAAAAACAAAGCACAAGACAAGTAAAGGCCTACAAAAAAAACATACATATTTCTAAGTCTTTACAGTTTATACTGCTATTTTTTACAGCCTATCAACCAACTATACCACTTGATTCTGCAAGTACACACATCCTCATGGTTTCCACATACTCATATTCATATTCTTTAAAGGTAGAAAAAAACCTCACACAACTCAATAATTAAATCACTGTGTGAACCAAGTAATAATAATAATAATAATGGCCAGTCTTCGCGAGCGAAGATCCGGAGAAGGTCTTTACACCTTCCAGCCTGCGCATTGGATTTTTTAGGTGAGACACAGTGTGCGCGGAACTGAGCCCACCCTTTAATCCTAAGGTTCATCTGCCGGGGCCAAGCGAGCTTGGACGGTGGCAGTGAGGTCCTTAGGACGTAGGTGGGTTGCCTTTAAGGGCTAACGAGCTCCACCTGCCCGGGAGTGGCCCTGACCGGGAATTGAACCCGGGTCTCGGCGGTGACAGCGCCGCGCCTTTACCACTAGACCACCAGGGGCTCCGTGAACCAAGTACAACACACAAAAAGATCATGTAAGAATTCCAGCTTCTGGAGTTCTGCAAAAAGGCCAGAAGAGCAAGTCACATTACCTAGCATCTCTTGGGCCAAATGCTGCATTTTCACTAGTTTGCAACATCTAACTTGCTGGAAACAAGATTTGCCGTTCTCTATTAAGCAGCTTGTGAGTGTTACGTTGATTGAATGGTAACACAAAATGTCTGTAAGTTTCTCTCACTATGGAATAGCATATTCACAGCTCAAGACAGTCACAGGTAAAATCACTAGACCCCAAAGCTTCATTCTTCAAGCAAAGGAAGTTGTTACTACAAAGGAATGGTGTAAGCTGGTGTGTAAATGATTACTCACAATCACCAATGAGGGAATCAATGGTCAAACGAAAATTATAATAGTGATGGTGAAGGTCACTCTTATAAGACTTTCAAAGACACTTGCCATGGAGGCATTACTAGAATCCCTGAAATATCACGTGAGTTGAAAATGTTCATTTCCCTCACTGCTAGGCAGTAGCTTTCTCAGAGATGTAGCCCTCTTCTCCAGAGATGGTTTCTTTTAGCAATGAAAAGTGAGTAGCTAATGACTGTGGAATAGCTTAATTTTTTTTTTAAACTAAAATCTGGTCTTGACTAAATATGAAGAGATTCTTTCTCATTCAGAATTATGGAGTCTGGTACAATGTGAGCATCAGACTGATGAAGGGTGCTACACCAGGGTTACTAACAAAAGGCACAGAACACCATAATACGTGTATGTATGGTATTTTACTAATTCTTATGAGAAAATAAAATCCATAAACTGCTAGGAGAGTGAGAAATATGTGCCTCCAGTTCTGTGTGTGTAAGCTTTCTTCACAGTAACAAAACTCATTTTCAAAGAATAGAAGATACATGCTGTATCACTTGTGGCTCTGGCTGATGCAATACTTAGGTTGCGCTTAGTCAGCAAGTCTCTTTTGAAAGCGTATGGGAGGTAACACAAACTCATCCTCCGAAATTACCTTTACCACTGTACATCATAATTGTCACAGCGGTTTCTATCTGTCTCAGGGTGGGCAGAGGAGATACACAGAAGCTCAGTTCTCTTAATTTCTAGATTTCAGAAGCAGTGTGGGAAGAAACAAGAGACAATATATCCCAGATTATGACTCTTTTTGGGTAGGTGACAGCTGGTTCAGTCACATTTCTAAATGGAAGAAACAATATCTTTGCAAAGAATACGCAGCAACAGAGCTGCCTTCCTCTTCCTCAGTTACCACCTTCAATTAATTCCTAAGGATTCACAGAAAAGAAACTCCAATCAAATTAAAAAAGACACTGCTCCCTTTTATATCTTGTCACATGCAAAAGTGAGCAATGCCTATTTTTAACAAGTTTCCATTAAAAGAAAAAACTACAATACTAAATGGGTGTAAAGACTGTATGTGCGACAATTAGAGATAAAGGCTTTATCTAATGAGAGTGTTCCACATCATTGACAGTGACACTCATTAATTATTTCTTGATACTTCCCAATTTTTAGTACTCAATTCAATTTGGGACACTATTTTGAAGAGTGTAAGGGACCTTCAATACATGCAGAGGTTCTGAGGATCTTGATGTTAAGTAACTTTCTTTCTCCTTCTTACTCCTTATTTTTATGATATTATGTGTAACAGTTGATGACATAGGCAGAAAATAAAAGAAAACTAATCAGAATCAGGTGGTTGCTGTTTAAGGAGATAGTCCTCAGTTGTGACCTGAGAAAAACATAATGTAAATTGCTGAGAGCGAAGCCAGAATAGATTCTGTGTTGGCTGTACACCTTCATGCTGAATGCATGGATTAATACAAAGCCTTAAAAATAAAGGAACCCAGTGGTCGTAACATATACCTCAAACCCTGTCTTTTAAAAATAATCTCTGCTTGAAGGGCAAATGGACAGCCCTAAACTGAGAGATACAGAAGAACTCCAAAAGTCATATAATCCAGCTGAGCACTGTGCTTTCTGGTATAACAGCAATGTTCCCACTGTCAATCCTTCACATCTGCCCAAAAATCTGGACACAAAGGTGTCTATCACAGCGCACCAGAATAACCCTAAACACTTGCTCTTCAGTGAGTGGCGTCAGCAAAGGAGGAGGACTGCTTGAGAGAGAATAGAAGCAGTTTATTTCTTTCTTATTAGTTTAACTGATGGCTGTCTGAAAATTCTGGATGACCTTAAAAGTTAAGAAGTAGCAAGCAGAAGAAAATAATCTTTAAGCACAATACTGGGAAGATGACCAACAAGGCTTACCTCACAGTAGCATTGCTTTTTACATTTGTCACCAAGCTGCGTAAATGACTCCTATGTTACACCTGTATACTTATTTCTACATTAGGTAAGAAATATGCAGTGCAGATATCTTTTCTAGAGGTTTACATGATGTGCATTCACTTGTACAACGTCCAGAGATTACGGCTTCTATGTAATCAAACCGCTAACTTTTTATACATTTGTTGTAGTCTGTAGCCAGCCCATTATCACAGTTTCTGTCCCAGTAACTTGTTCCTGAGAACCAAATCAGGTAGTCAAGAGATGCTATATTTCTTGCTCTGACTTTATGAATTTAGTATTATTGTTTTGCGTAGTTCACACTAATCATAGCTAAATTTGGCCAATTAATATAAAATTGTTTTTGAAAGATAAATGTGCCCTCTTCTGGTTTGGCAATTAGGAAGGCATCTTCATATAAACAAACAGGAAGTTTTACATATAAATACAGATCAGTTTTTCTTCTAATCTCTTATCTTATAAAAGTTTAACTTAATTTGCATATATTTCTTTAAAATCAATTGAGAACTCAGATACTAGACTACACCAAAGGGAAAAACACAGTCAGCAAGATTTTGGTTTTTTTTCCATTACTTTTGGTTTTATATAGTGACAGGAGTGGTCAGCAGTCTGACTTTGATAAAATTCACTTCTACCTCACACTAATAGGTGAATTTATACTTTGAAATGCATGCTAAAATATTATCTCTGGACCCTGAAGTCTTGTTTATTTAAAAATCTGAAACAGATTAGGCAATGGTAGTTAAAGTTTTGCTGTAACAGCCTGTTTCTGTACCTTATTCCTCAGAGCTTGAATAAGGAAAGTCATACTCGCAGCATATTCAAGCTTCGAGAATTCTGAAGAAAGGGCAGCACACCAACTAATGAAGAAAAATTCCTATTTTTTTTTAAATGAAAGTAAGTTATTTTACTAAATAAAACTCATCCATTCAGTTACATGCATTCAGCAGAGAAAGACAACAGCTATACAGAAGTCCTAGGAGCAGTGAGGCTACACTATCCAGAAGAATGTATTCTAATTTGCTGCATTAAATTAAAAGCAACTTTTGCCACTTGGCAGTATATATTGTATTTGAAACTTTTATCTTCTAGGTTATCGCAATACCAGGAGTAAACAGAACATTCGTACTTTATATTTGTACTTTATATTTATCAGATCCTGAATGTTCATTTTGATTTATCAGTGTTCAACATCTTTAAAAATCAACACACATCCTCACAGACAAAGTCAACTGAGTGCATTTAGCACATTCCTAGCATCTTTAACAAGTTCTCTCCCAACTGTATCCAGAGGAATACGATATTCAGTGCATGTTTAACATTTTATTCATTGTGCCTTCTGCCATACTGGTGTTAGATCTCACCAAGTGTAGCATCAGCTACAGTAATCCTGCTGCTGCTCACTATACAAGTGCAAAGACCAGTCTGCAGGCTCTAATCCAGCATGTATACTTATGGGCACATGCTGTGCTCATGCGAAGCCCTGCATTTACTCCTGTCATAGCACCCAGAAGTTTATCGTATGACAAATCTTAACTTTTGTCACCATTTAATATGCAAATGCTTTGCAGCAAATACAAATATATACTGTGCACATTTATGGAAAAAGAAGACGAGGCTGGTAAAAAGTGAAATGGCTCAGTGTGTGTAACACACCAGCCCAGAGCCTCTTCCTATTGCAATCAATAAGAGTGTTGTCCTGCTTCACTGAAGGCAGAGTAAGCCCATCAGAGAGTTTTTTACAGCTTTATGAAAAAAGAGCCTAACATAGTAGCCTGGAAATCTGTCAGTAACAATCTTCCTTCTCCCAGGTTATAAAATTGAGAAGATTATTATAGTTTCCTAACTATATCATCTTTCTAGCACAGTTTAAACATATCAGCCTAAGAGAGTGAAGAGCAAAGCTACCAGCCTATCTAACAGATGGATCAAATTCTGCTCTCAGCAAATCGATGTCTGTGGGACAGTAGGGCTGCAAAGGGACACTTAAAACAATGATAACCATAGCAGGCATCAGGGGTACTCCTTATTCACAGACATTGCTATAGCTGATCCCCAGTGCCCTTCCTCCCCAGATAAATTCAGCAGCAGCCCTGATGAGAGCTCCCGGACAAGCTCTTGCTGCCATCCTCACCGTTACAAATGCCATTCCCTGAAGCTCCTGCTTTCATCCACCTTCACATACATGCATGTTATTAGCAGCTGTACAGTAAATATTTACACATATCACACTCAGCCCTTAACAGCAACTTTTTCTCCACAGTACAAAAGCAGAGGCTGCATGGAATGGGTTCCTCTGTCTAGACCTCAGGGTCTACACGGTGGATGACAGAAGCATAAAACAAGCAGGTACATAAAGACAGGGCTAAATTGTGCTCTAAGAAACTCATGTGTCAACTCATTACAGCCAGTATATTTTCATGATGAAAAGTTCAAGTCACAATGAGACAAATATGAGACTTTTTTCTCATTTTTATGAGAGTTCCATCAGGTCATAATTAAAAGCAACATTCTGACTAGCAAAAAATGAGCAATTGGCAAAAGTAAGATGCAATCACAAGCATAGGCTCTTTTCTCCACTCTGCTTACCACCCAATCTTCTCTGGTGTGAAAACTGGTCTGGAAATTGCACAAAAGCCACCCTTCTGGTGAGATTTTCAGAGTTTTTGGGTAATAACTCTGCCAGACACACCACAAAAACAGACTCTGTTACAGTATGTCAGTAAGTCTGTTTCCACTCCTTGGAAAAGCCAGATGGTGCAGAGGTGTGTGATGGTAATTTCTAAACAAACAAAATAAAAATGAAAACAAAAACAATGAAAAAACTCCCCACAAAAACAAAACAAACAAAAACCCCTCAAACAAACAAAAAATTGAAACCTCAGAATAGTTGTGGTTAGTTTGAATTTAAGGATCAAATTCAGGTCAGTTCCACTTTATCTGATTCACTTTTCCCTATTATTACTTGATTGCTGACAATGTCCTGGCTGCTGTGAAACCCTCAAAAAGAAAAGGAGTTTAACCTAGGAGTTTAAACACAGACACAGAGGAAGAAGATGTACTAAGTAGCTAAGAAGGGAGTCAAACTCACAGAATTACTTTTTCTTAAATTAAAAAAAAAAAAAAATTTGTTTTCAACATTCTTAATAGAAAATGTACATTCTTTGTAAAGTAATCTAATTGAATTAAAGATTTGAACTCCACACTGGCTCTTGGTATTTTAAAAAATAGTATTTACATGAAGAAAGTATCATGCCAAAAACCAGGAAGTGATGCGCCATTAATATTCATTACATGCCAACACTCAAAAAAAAAAGGAAAGAAAATGTAAGCTGCCAAGTTTATTTTGGCGAAGCCGTATGACATGATTTGTATTCAAAGCAAAATCTAGAAAAATGTCTTTAAATCAATGTAAATCCCTTTCAAATTGAGAAAAAAACCACCCCACACATAAAGAAGGAAAAGCACTTCTGAGTTTTAGCCTTTTTTTTCAATGCTAGACTGTACTTAAGCAATTTTAGTGAAGTACATTGTCACAGAGGACCTACCAGCTTGGGTTAGGTGCGCTTTTTCCTGTCTTGCAATAAAGAACTTGATCTTTTCATTATCAAGAGGTTATAAATTAATGATTAGTTTTTCCTTTCCACCTATTTTTTAAAAATATATATATGGGCACAATTTTTAAATTTGTGAGAACACTAAGTACAGAGTATAATCTCAGTTTTCCTAAGCAAAGACCAAACTACACAAGATGGCAGTGGACTTTAGCGTGGTCTTAGCACACTTCTCAGAAATGAAAACACTGATTCATTGCCTGGCTGGGTCAGTGGTAGGAAGGGGGCCAATGATGTCCATATTGCAGACTGGAATGAATGCCATACAGAGATTCCTAAAGCTCTTCTGCACAGCTTTGCAAAAGCAGCACTCCACACATACTTGGCCACATGGCTTCTGGCACTCGAGTAATTTTGTATAAAAGCAGTTCATGTATCTCTCAGCAGTGCAGGACCAGTACACTGAGAGGCCATCGTGACACACAGCACAAAAAAGTCAGTCTAGCAGGTTTGTCCTCAAAACAGAAACAGGGAGCCTCTGTTTATTCATGTTTAAATTTCAACTACCAATTGCAATGGCTAGAAAAACAAAGGCATTTCTGAAGTCAAACATGAAGACAAGGAACAGGCCCTCACATGACTGCATGAAGGTGTTGTTTCTAGATCAATTCCACTGACTTTCTGAGTGACTTATTGCATCTCCTCCTTAATTCTTCTACCTTTCAATCACAATTAACAGCTCAGGAAAAGAGACCAAGAATTAACTCTGCAAAGCAGAAATCCTCAAATTAGGAGATGACAGGAGAGCAGCTATGTATGCATGAAAGAAAGAAGTCCAAAAAGTACATTGAGGTTGTTGTTTGTGCTGTTCTTCCATTCTTTTCCCATTTTTCCCACTCCAAGCAAGTTCTGCTCTTTTCTGATGTCTTGAAAAAGCCTGAGATTTACCTTGTGCCAGCAGGCAGGGGAAAACGAGGTGAGGGGGACCATGGGCTACACTCCAGGCAAATGCATCCTCCCTGGCTACATGAAGGGCATCTGTTCTTCCTCAAGTGCCTCTGTTCCCGGACATTGAACCACACCCCTCCTGGCAGCCTGCCCAGATCTGATCCCACCCTGCCTACGGGAGCAGGGCATGCCAGGCATGACCAGGTAGTCCTAGGGCTGGTGACAGGGTGCAGGATGTGAGGTGGGGACACCTTTGAGCAGAGAGCAGAACTCGATGAGGAAGCAAAGAGTTGGGAAGGTTCCCAGTATGTAGGATTTGACAGGGAGGGCCAGTAGAACCCTTGCAGCCCTTGCTTGAAAGCTGTTTCATCTGATTTAGGGATTTGGGCTGGCTCAAAAAATAAAAATCAAGTCACGTCATTAGTAACAACTGCTAGACTTTAATTAAAAGGCAACTGAGGACCAGGGCTGAGGAAACGAAGAAACATTGCAGCACTGAGGGGATGAGTGACAGAAGTGGGGTAAAGAAGCAAGCTCAGAGCCACTTTTGACTAAACAGCAGAAAGGAGATCTCATCTGTAAAACCACTGCTTTGGAGGCCATTATTGGCAGGTATCCATACATTCATGCGGATATATTACTTTTCAAAATTACCATTCAAGTCTGTTGGTATAGCAGTTAAAATGCACCTTTCAGTTGTAAGCATATATGGTAATGTTCTTCACCTCATTTAAAAATTTCTTCCCTTCTCTGAAATAGTGCCCTATTGAGTAAGGACTACAAAGATGAAAAGCATATGCTTCCTAGGAGACTGGCAAAACTGGTAACTCAGAAGGCATCTTACTCCTAATTACTGAGTAGGACAGAATCTAACAGTTATTAGATAGTGATTCTAGTAAATGCTACTAAAAGAAACAGATTAACTCCAGTAGCTCTGTAAATTCTTCCTTAGTGTCAACACCCAAATACAACACTGTTGAAGGGAATCCTGGCAGATGAGAACAGACCTTCTGCATAATTCTCCCAAAATAAAATTGTCATTTCTGTGATTTTTCTAATGCTTTCAGAGGGTTTTGATCAGGCCCACTTTTTAAAGCCAAATGAAATTTTGGTTCTATGCCAGGTTGTTTGTTTTTTCCTAAAGCTTAAATCCTTGACGTGCTTATGAGAAAGTGATGACTTTTCAAGTGTTTAGTCAATACAAGAAGAAGTTGCAAAACTATCCCACTGCTTTGTAAAACTTCAAGGGAATGAAAAATATGTGGAGAGAAGTAGAACACTTATCTGACAGGCAGTACTGAAGGAAGTAAAGGATGAAGGAAAGCACCGGGTCAGATGCAGAGAAAGAACATAGGGTTGAGAGGGGACAAAGGCAGAAGGTGGAAGGAGGGAGAGAGAAATAATCAAAAGAACTAGGGATACAGATGTAAACAGGAAAAAATGAGAAATATATTAGAGAAAAATCAGGAAGAACTAGTATCTTCTCAAATTTAGAAGAATTTAAATTTTTTTACATCAAAGGTTAAGTATTACATTTTTGAGAGTAATAGGCATAGCAAACCAACTGATTTGCTACAGCCTTGCAAAGCTCACATGTGAAAACATGCCATTGCACATCATGTGCATCCATCCTACTACAATGCAGACAGACATTAATCACCAAAAGAGGAAGTATGACATTTACTTTAATGATTTCTAGACTAAAAGTCCTCTATACACACACACACGCTTGCAGACACACCTTTCAAATAGCTTTTACCAGTGCCCTTGATGTATATATGTTACCTGGATGGTTAATGATTATAAGTAAAACATCAGGAACTCCTCTTAATTCAGACTATTTTGTAAAGCACCTGCAACGTTCTTTAGGTTCACCTGTGCAGTTTTGAACCAGAAGAGTTTAACTACTCAGAATGTCTCTGTAAAGCTGATGGAAAATTTTGAAAAAAAGGCCTGAAAGATCAAAATTATACCTGTAATTTGACAAAAAATTGTATAGGCCAGAAATGGTTCACTTTTATTCTTTGCCTTAACTTCGTTGAACAGTACTCCTTTTATCTACTAAAAGACTCTAGATTTTTGCAAGAACACAAAATATGGATGTAAAAAAAAGAGTAGCATGACAGTAACTTTCTGAGGAATCAGTTCTCACAGTAGGTTCTCAATAAGCAGATCGGCATAAGAAACATTCCTCAAAACTCCATGTGCATGAAAACTTTCAGCATGGGGAGCACACAGGGCAAATACACCTCATGACCCACTAGATTAAGCCAGAAGACCTTTTAGCTCTAATGTTCAGGTGAAAGGAAGTCAAACAGAGCTATACTCTCACTCCCACTTGTGTCCAGGGTATGAGGAAAAGTGGAAAATACTTGTCTTTCTAAATGAAGTATATAAGTATTTACAAAAAAAAACACACACAAAAAAACCCAACACAAACCAAACAAAAAACCACACAAAAAGCAAGCAAACAAACAAAAACACCCCAACAAACAAACAAATAAAACACACAAATAGAAAACAAACAAACAAACACACACACACACATACAAAAAAAAAACCACAAAAAACACAGGGTTGTCAACCTACCTGACTATGCCTCCAAAGGAAACACTAATTATGAAATTCCAGCATCCATGTGCCTATCTTTTTACCCTTCCACCACTTCTGAATCCATGAATCTACTTCCTCTATCTTTAGTAGAAAAGTAGGGTTTGCAAATGTACATAATGCTTTTAATACAGTTGCACCAAGCATGACCCAGATGCTGCATGCAGTCCTCAACCCCCTTCTGTTTTTGCCTGCCAGGTACTCTCAGTCAGGTCATTCCATTACACTTAATAGTGAGGAGGTAGCAGACAGCTGGTCAACCAGCAGTTCCTGCCCAGCCACACCTCACCTCTTACTCAGCCAAGCAAAGGTAGCTCCAGATGACAAGTGCTGCAGAAGATGGGCTGGAGAGGAAGCTTGGGGGAAGATTAGAGATCTGTAATAATTTTCAGCACTTGGACTAAAATTGTAGGAGATTCGGTTTCACTAATGCTGCGGTTTACTCAACAGTATGCCTGATATGTCTGATACAGATATTTCAAATTTCAATTCAAACTCTGGAGAAAAAAACCACAATCACTCTACTTATGCCAAGCCTGACCTAAAAATTACTGGACATCTAAGAACTCAGAAAACTCCAAACTTCAACTACGAAAACCAGTAAAATCAGCTACCTGAGTACACAACATTGTACACATCCTTTGCCAGACATCAACAAGATGTGAGAGTATTAAGATGTTTTCCTGAGTACAGTGCAAAAAATGTAAATATAACTGTAGAATCAGACATGCTAAAACCACATTTGAAATGGCATACTAAAACCCAGAAGATTTATGGACTTCTATAGGAGATGTTTATATAAGTTTCAAAGTTTATTTTCCAAAAGATTTGTTTAAAAATATTTCACCAGGAGGCTCCTCGGTAGGAACCCCTGGTTAAATTATTTCCTTGGTATTGCAACCAGAACTCATCAATATAAGATGGCCAATCAATTTAGTTTTTCACAGATCTGTAGGCAGATCCTGAGCTGCTAGGCAAACTGATCTTTAAGGATCACAACTGATCATGAATCAAGGCAAATTTTCATACAGTCAATTTTTGTGAAATGATTAACTAAATACAATTACTATGGTTCAGTTCAGTAAGTACTGCAGTTACTTGTTCTCATTTTTCCTGGTTCTCAGATGATAACAACTACAAAACATAAATGGAATGGCTTCATGACAGTGTCACTCTTTTTTGCAGCAATTTTAGTTATCTAATAAAAACCTACGGACATGTCACACCACCGACAGTAAAAAAGGGTGTTGAAAATACTGAAAACATTACATTTGCCATAGACTTTACAACTGTAACTATGCCCTACATTTTCAGAAGATCAATTAAAAGAACTTTTAAATCATGTTTACAGTTAAGTATTTTCCCAGGACTCTTTAGGTTTTGGTCTTCTTTTGTAAACTTCACCACCCACACAGCTCCAGCCTGCACACATTTTACAAACCCAATGATATACCATATATGCTAGCCTTTCACTTACTTGTTGTTCATACCAGCTAAGAGTCGACCATTTACACCTGACTGATAAGAAATGATTGAGCATATAACTCAAAAGTAATGATCACCTACACAGTATTAAACCTGATTCAAATATGGTATTTGTGGAGTATTTGGGAAATGCCCCTTGGTAGTTATGCTCATTTTAGGATTATTAAAAGCAAAGAACTGAATACAGAGCCCTGGAAAAAACATAAAGAAATGCAGTGCAGATACTTCAAAATACATGCATTTTAAAAGACAATGAATTTTTAATGTGTGAACATTTCTTATATAAAAAAGTGTCCCACAGCAAACAAGTGAAATGGAGTCATAGAAATGTGTAAGCTGCCCCCCTTGAATCTCCTGATTCAAATTCTATCACTGTCACTGATTGATTTTAATTACTCCTTACAAAAGTATTGTATGTAAAAGCTGCACTTTAATAACCACATCATTAGGGGAAAAAAAAAAAAAAACAGAGGAAGGACTTTACATTACATACAGGACCTGGTCAAAACCTTCCTTTTCATTGATTTCAGTGGGCTCTGGATCAAGGCCATATTGATTGCAGAGAGTGTGGCTCAATGATTAAGACAGCAAATTTAAGTTTCATTCTTAGCCTGGTCATTCACTGGGTTCTGAGTCTTGGGAATGTTAATAACTTTCTCCATCCATGTAAAGGGAATATTTCTAATTCCCTTTACCAATAAAGGGAACCAACATATTCAGACAAAGGGAGATGCACAAGAGCTAAATATTCAATTTATGTGTAAGTCAAACCCCCTTATTTTTAAATTTAAACAAAATTTTCTGGAACAGTGGAACCTCAGCTGATAATTTATAATCCTGCTTATGTAGTAGTTTCTATTATAAGTCTCAGTTCTGAGATATCTGTTTTGCATATGTGCATGTGTGCAAGAAAGTGAGAGACAGAGAGGTAGAATATACTTTTGCTCACTATCTGGCACTTCATGAGATATTTGATTTGTTGTAATAAAGCAAAGAAAAAGAAGCTGTCAGTTAAAATGCCATTTCTGTCACACTTTTTAATAATACTGCTCCCATAATTACATTGTGGTTCTTTATACTTAGTAAAAGCTTGCTAAGTTTTAGCATAGAAAACAATTTGTGAAATTACGGAAACAGAGTGAACACAGGAGTTCATTTGCTGAGGCAATTATCCAGATCCTTGTCAAAAAACAGAGAGAATAAAGACTGTGATGTGCAAAAAATGTTTCTAATTCTATGCCATAATACATACAATATGTCTGTGGTTGTGCTGGATTATGTTAATAAACTACAGTCGAAATATATTTGTCACAACACAAAGGAAGGGTGCTATCAATTGTCTTGCCAGATATTTTAAATTAGTCACCAAAATGTCTAGCCAGGGTTTCCTCTATGACTGTCAGACAAAGGGAGAGGCTTATTGGACAGTTTTTCCTATGGGACTAGACAGATTTTTCTAATGCTCAATTATTTTGAATAATCTGGAAAATAACTGTAAAGGGAACTGTGTCACAGTTGCCTTTTTTAACAGACATGTACAATTTAACCTTAAACACAAATCTTGCATTATTTTTGGCTGGTTATCACTCAGAAATTAGTTTACCTAATATTTCTTAGAAAACATGGATTCTTCTTTTGGGAAGAGTAAAATGTAAAAGGGGTGAAATACTGCTTAGTTAAAAGAGTAAAGAAATTACAGCAAAAATCTAAGCACACAGTCCAGAAAAATTCAATTTTAAAAAGGACAGAAAAGAAGAATTTAAATATTGAAGACAGAACACAGACTTGTTTGATAACCTATGCATATTAAGAAAGAAATCTACTGTAAGAGTGAAGTCTGGAAAGAGAGCATCTCAAAGAAAGCTGGCACTCCAAAAACACATTTACTATTAAGTATTTTACTGAAATTCATGATTTTCATAATTTTAATATCTATCCTTTCCTGCTAAGACATTTATCATTTATACTACAACATAATAATTTATAAAATGTAAATGGTTTTCCAACTATTTCTGATAAGAGAAAAATGCAAATTTGGTATTATTTAAACTGAAAATGTAACAACCAGTTTCTTTTCTTCACCTGGACACTTTATACTTCAGCAGACAATACTGTGGTAGACTCTTTGCTATAAACTTTGTTTTCTTGGAAAAAAGCTGGGAAAAAGAAGACATAGCATACAGGAGACAAAGCAAAAATGGCATCCAAAGAGATGAGAGATCATGAATTGTAAGCATGCTACTGAAGCTTTGTGTATTAATATGTGGATGAAGTTTCATTCTTTGCCACCTCCTCCAACATCTGGAGATAGTTTGGTGGAGCAATTTCCAGAAACCAAACAGTATCTTTGCTAAAATAGGTCTTTTCATTCACAAATAAACAATTAACAAAATAAGCAACTAATTTCCAAAGTGTTCATATTCATTAGACTGCTTCCTGAAATTAAGTAGCTGTTCCATGTTGCAGTGCCACATTAATGGTACTGCTATTCCTTTTCCAAATAGAAAGGGTTTTTTATAAGAATGTTCATTCATGTTTAATTTATTCTAGCAACAAAAGCTGATGCAAAAATGTTGCCTACTATAAATATGTACATATATATTTTTATTGATTATACATATACATTGTTTAATCAAAGAAGGGAGGGACAACTAAAGAACTATTCTACTTGAATTATTAAAAGTCACTGTATGAATCACACTTCATCATGGGCCAAAATCTAGGTTGTATTATTTTGTGATTGTGTCTTACAGATGAAAATATTTGAAGTTATGAGAGACTGTAATATATTTTAATTTGAGCGTCTAAAAAAGGCTGGGGAAAAAACCCCTCTACCTGCAGAGGTGCCTGACTTAAAATGATTGCACAATATGATTACTTTCAAAAATCAGTTGGGCAGCTTAAGTGTCTGCTAGATATCAGCTTCTTAACAAATCCTGGTTACCATTTCTGACCAAAAGCTCATACTAGAAACTGCTCTTTCCACACCACCTGTTTTTTATGTGTTGCCCACTACCAGGCAAAGAAAGCTCCTTGGAAAGGTTTTTCAGCTGGTCCTCTATTCTCCAAAATTTTTCCTGTAGATTTTCTTATTATACAGTGCTGCTTGACCTGTACATATATCACATAATTTCTGTTCATTAAAGGGAAATACTGTCTGCGAAAAGGCTGCGACACAACATTGTCAACATCCATCTTTTGACACATTCACTTTGCCACCGTTTACTCTCCCAGTAAAGATCTGAGGAAGGAGAAATGTGCCCCAGTTTTCACGAGGACTTGAACAGAAGTTGCCAAGCAATGAGCTTGATCTCCCTCTGCCACTCGGCTGTAGCAGAAGAGGCTTCTGCAGAAGCTATCAGAACAGACAGCGGGAAGGAGAAGCATCTGAATGTCTATTCTCATCCTCTACTGACCATTGCTCCACTGAGAGCTGTTTTACAGGACACTTGACAAGTAGCATAGTCAACTGGGAATAACAACTACTGAAAAATATTTATCTAATAGAGTACATTTATTCAATGTTTTAAGAAGTGAGGCCCTGATACTACAAATATTCACCTCCTGGTAAACACCACACAAAGAAATTCTGTCACTAATAATTTTCCACTACTTTACACACACAGAAGTTTACAATCCAGGCCACCTTTGCACAAGTCACGTAAGTACCTAGCCCAGGGAATGCTCTGTTCCTTTCTCAGATAAAACACTGCTTTGAACTCACATTCTTATATAAATACACACAATTCCATACACCTTAAATAAATGCTGCTTTTAAAAATGTATGGATAACTTGAGCAACATAACATGCTTAAGTTGAAAGGGGATGTCTGTCTGTTAAGCTCTTACACAGCTGAGAGGGACTGAGGTATGCACACTGAGGCAGGAGTGATCAAGATCCATCAACAGTCTCTTTTGGCCAAGTGAATGAACAATGCTGAGAGATGGGAGATTTTGACTCTACATGTAAAAGGAACCAACAAAATACTTCAGGCTACTCTCTTTCTGAATACGAACATTCATACACAGTTTTATCATGGTTTAACTAAACCACTTAGCAAAATGTATTCAGGTGATCTTCTGCATTTGTCCCTGCACTGACAAGCTCCAGATCTAAATACTACCCCTGATCAGCACCCAGAGAAACCTGAAAGCTGTCAGTCAGTTTATTTTACTGTAGGCTTCAGAAAGTATAATGCCTGACATGGTCCACCACCATTATGTTAGATAAGTCACTTCCCTCCTTTCCCTCAATTTCCCCATCTAAAAATGAGAATAATAAAACTAACCTCATTCTTAGAGTGATTCAGAAGTGACAGACATAAAGCACAGTGCACTAGCTGTGTATTCTATATGCCCTCAGGAATCAAAACCAAGCCATACAGTAGGTAAATCATACACTGCTATGTGGTGCAGCACAAAGAGAGGACACAGGTCTGCAAGATTAAGTAGCAATGAGATTATTCTAAATTCTTTGCTTGAGGTCAGCTTTAACCTGTGGCTCTGTCAGGCATAGTCAGGACAAAAAAAAAAAAATCATAAAATAGAAATTAAAAGATCACGATTTAAATTGACTGAATCTTCACAGTCATACACAACCTTAATTTGTGCATAAAATATGAATAATTTCCATGGAGACATAAAACAAAATGAAAATGAGATTTTAAAATTTTCAGTCTAAAATAAAAATTGAATTTTCAGTTTTATAATGTAAAAGCAATTTTGTAAATATGAAACAACTTCACAGAAACAGGCCTATGAGATTTACAGTATTCTGATAATGTATGCACATTTTCAGCAACAAACACTGTCTCTCTTCTGACGATATGTCTTTTAACTCAAAATATTCTAGACAGGTAGACATGAGCCTGTGAATAGCTTTGATAGCTAACAAAAAGGAAATTTTCACTGCTACACGGGTGATCATTGAAATCTTTTACAAAAGAGAATCACATAAAACAAAATATATGCCCATTTTTTCATGTAAGACTAAGAGGGAACACAAATTATTCCTCTTATCAACTTTTATTACCATTTGTATTGAGTCTAAAGTGAATAGTCTAATTATGAAGAGTGTTAGTATCAGATTTAGCCTTCCAGAGAATAATTTGAAGCATACTGTGAAGAAGAGTGGCAAATGTGATAAAGACAAATTCAAAAATATTAAATCGTAAGGAGGTAAGCTTGAGCAACAGGATGGAGTCCTGGGCTGCACCAAAAGTAGAGTGGCCAGCAGGTTGAAGAAGGTGATTCTCCTGCTCAACTATGCTCTTGTAAGATCTCACCTGGAGTACATCATCTGCTCTGAGGTCCCAAGCACAAGAAGGACGTGGAAGTGTTGGACCAAGTCCAGAGAAGGGCTACAAAGTTGAAAAGAAGACTGGAGCTACTCCCCTGTGAAGACAGGCTGAGAAAGTTGGGGTTGTTCAGTCTGTAGAAGAGAAGGTTCCATACAGACCTCACAGCAACCTTCCAGGATTTTAAGAGGGCCTACAGGGAAGCCAGAGAGGGACTCTTCATCAGGAACTGCAGTGATAGGACAAAGAGTAATGGGTACAAACTGAAAGAGGAGAAATTAAAGTATGATATTAGGAAGAAATTTTTCCCACCGTGAGGGTGGTCAGACACTGGAAGAGGCTACCCAGATTGGCTGTGGGTGCCCCAACCCTGGCAGTGTCCAAGGCCAGGTTTGACAAGGCCTTGAGCAACCTGGTCTATTAGGAGGTGTTGGGTCTAGATGACCTTTGGGCCTGCCCCACCTCATGGGGGTTGAGTCTAGATGATCTTTAAGGTCCCTTCCAACCCTTAAAATTCTATGATTCTATGATAAAAGCTTAGATAATAACTTTAGGCTACACAACCAACACAAATTTTAAAAGAAAATAAAGTATGCTAAATTCCCTCATTAGCTACAAACTTTAAAAAACCCTCAGCTTTGTGCAAACATCTGTCACACATTTACAGGAAGAAAACACTACAAGTAGAGGAATCTTTCAAATAATGAACTATGCCTAGTTGCTTAGTGAGAAGTAGTAAACACTGAAGCCCAATTCAGAAATAGTACACATTAAGGATACAGTGGCAGTATTTTGTTTCTGTATAAACTCAGATGCTTTTGTCCAGTATCTAAAACTAATGATTTACTTAGAGTTGCTGTGTAGAACGAATAGAATTCTTTACTTTATGACATCATTCTTTTAGTTTGAAGAACTTCCCTTACAAATGTTTACACCATTGTGCCAGTTACTTCAGCTGAACTGACACAGTGAATTTAAAATAGTCCAATACTTTCTACTTACCAAGAGATTAGCACATGATTAGCTAGAGTAAAAGGATTATTATTACTGCTGTTACAGGATATTAACACTTTTGGTAATGCATTCTATGGATGATCTTGCAGTGAAGTATGATCTTGCAGTGAAGTAAGAGAATCCTCCTTAATTACCTTTTTTTTGAAACTTTTTATTTTCCTATGGTTCATACAAGCTGATTAGAAGTTATAATATGGGCTACAGAAACAGTCAAACAATTGCAGCATTCAGTCTTCCTCAGAACAGCTGGTTAAGAAACAACCTCAACTCATGCATGCACAAATGCACACACAAACCCTCACAGGGGCGTTATGGTGAGCAGCGAGGTTCCTGTCTGAAGCAGAGTGCAGAATTAATACACTTAGCAAGACAGAGCTATATTCATCGAAGCTTGACACCAGCTCTGTGAAGACGGGTTGTATTTACAGGAGGATACGGAAGGGAGGAGACAGAGAGAAAACATCAGGAGGGAGAAGGAGTCAGAGGACAGCTGAAGTGTGAAGTGATCCAGCAGCTTTTTGATACAGTTTAGACATCACTTTGGGAATGCAACAAAACAACAGCTATAAACTTAACCCCTTGACACTGGGAAGACTGTCAGCCTCAATGCTAAGCACCCATGCACTGAAATTCTGACTCCTATTCAACAAGTTAATGGGTAGGAAGCTTTTTCCTCCCCTGCCAAGAGTGGTATGTCCTTTTGGGCTGTATTTCTGTTTCATGTACAGATGCTCTTCTATATCTATTAATCCGCACTTCTTTGTTCTCTTTTTAAATTCAGGATTAATTTTATTATTAAGTCTGTACCAGCTAAAAATTGTATACAGGGTATGGCAGCACTACAAGAAAATATGAAGTGAATAAAAGTGTAGGATTTTCTCAGACTTTGTGCAGTGTTTCTAGTCAATTACATAAAGGTCATAACTAATGATCAATAGCAAGTTCTAAGAAACCATAAATAAGAAAGAAAGTAGGTTTTGTTATGAATGTGCTAACAGAAGAACAAATTTGGAAAAAAACTGCATTCCTTACTTTTAAAATTGTCATTATTTCATGTTTTGTATAAAGTAACATGAAAGGGAAAAAGAAAGACAGTGATGTATCTCAATTTTTTAGACATTTGTTAATTTTGAGTCAGGGATCACAGCTAAGCACTGGTGGCTAAGGTGGGCACAGAGGCAAAGAGATATGGCACATTTTCTTCTCCATATAAAAAGCTGCCTTTGTTTCTGCATGATTATTTAAGTGCAAATACAGGTGACAAAAACTTGAGTTACAAGGTAAGATAAAATTACAAGATTGGGAAATTCTGCTTTGCCTCCACAGCATTATCTGATTCTCCCTGTTGTCACGCAGCCAGGGAAAAAAAGCACTTCCCGAAAGCTCACCAAAGATCAAACTGTGTTTGGTGACAGCAGTGTCTAAGCTATAAGTAATGTTCAAAGGATTCAACAATGCCTGTGACTGATCATTCTCTTTCTCTTGCCATCACCTGCTGATTTTGTCCAGGTGTTTTATGGCTATCTCAAGGCTCTGGAGAACAGACAGAAAGAAGACTTTGCCAATTTCTTTTGTCTGGGATTGTGAATTCCTTACACAGATGGTGGACAGCCACAGGCTGGCCAACTCCATGCACAATCAGAAAGAAAGCATGAGAGCAATATTATACTCTCCCAAAGTACTGTCTGTAACACGTCTGTGGTTAGGGAATAGGACAAGATGTCTTTTCTTAAGGAAAAAGAGGTTCCCCTCCACCTCAATCACCCTTTCACTGAAACAGTATCAAGGAAGCAAGGGAGGGGGAAAAAGGAATGAAGAAAATAAATAAATAAACTAACACTTTGACTTGTATTAGTAAATTAAGCATTCCAAAGCAACTGAAGAGGTTTGTCTAATAAGACAATCTAGTGTTAACACAGTTTTGTAGTATGTTTACAGTCTCTCAAGTATTCCAAACAAATCCTGCTAATCTTACTCACTAAGCAAACCGAGCCATTTCTGGCAACAATTTTTCAAGATAGGCACCACACATGAGCCTCTTCACCATTTTTCTCTTACCCTATTTGCCCACAAAAAAGTCCATTACCTATGCAAATTACTGTTAACTGTGCAGATACCTAATTGTGCAACTACCTGTTTAGATATGTACTTTACTCCTGCAGTGATGCAAGTGCAATTTTAAAACTGGTTATTTAAAGCAAAACTGCTCCACTCCCACTTTTGACCTCTGAAAGTCTGACTACATGCCAGAGAATGGAGAGCATGTAACAAAATATTTGTGCAACACTTATGCACCTGAAGAAGCAAATTTTACAGAAAAATGTGTGACTACTTCCAGTTCTCAAAACTGGAAGGGCTTGGGAAAATATGTTTATTTTATATGTATTTCATGATGAAGAGGTCAGAATACAAATCTCATATGACAAACATATCCTGGACAGCCTCTGTCTCTTCATACTCTTTGAAAAAATATTATGTAGGGAATAAATACTTGTTTAGGAAGCTTCAAAATATGTACTAGAAACTAAGTAGGTATCTAAGACTCAAATTATGGTCAGACTTCAGGAACCTCAGAGCTACACTTATCCCATATGCTAGTTCACTTTGCTTATAGGTGGCATGAATAAACTCTGAACTCAGCAGTAACATGTAGGGCAGTGCACTGCTCTTAGATCTGCAAGACAGAAATGTGCCTCTCACTCCCCACTGCCCCACCCTCCGGCCAAGTGATCAATGTTAACATTTACATAGGAAGAGAAGTATAATGGACCTGACTTCTGCTTTGCAGATCTAAGATCAAAATTATGTCCTGCTCTAAATTATTTATTTTAGTGCTAAAGGGTGTAACATTTTCATCTTTTGGTGTGTGTGTGGGGGGGGGGGAGTATATTCAATAGTTACAAAATCCAGTATATAAATGCTAGAGAGGAAAGAACATCCTGCCTATCTCTTGCCAATCTGGGCTATTCCCTACTATTTTCTAGTCTTAAATAAAACATTTCCAATAATAAACTGCAGATATTTGAAATACTCTGAATTACATTAATAGTTACAAAACAGTCTGATTGTGAAGGGCAAATTAACGGTTATAGAAGAGGGCAACAGGTAGCCTCAGAACTACAAGCCTCCTTTTTTCTACCACCACAGGTAGCAGCAGTAAAGCTTCTACACACTGTTCGGTCTACCAGCATGTCATAACCCTGACCTAAGGAGGTCAATTTCATGGTTGAAAAAGTAGTTTAGTCTCCATGGCTCATTTCATCCTTCAGCCTCCTGTTGTGATTACTGACAACTTAGCCAATGTATTTATTTATTTTTTTTTATTTCTTTACTGTACCTAAATATAGAGATACAGGCACATAATTTAATGGTCACATCCACAAAAAGCTGCAGTGGGTGGCCCTACACAAACATCATCCAGAATCTTTGTGCTTATTTTTTCCACAAAGATACAGTAAATTTTCTGTGACTTCCTGTGACTGTACAAGCGTCCAAACAGAAATATTGCCATTCCCTATAGAAAAACCTGTTAATTTTAATTTTACCCCACTACAACTTCTCCTCGAGATATTAATTTTAACTTTACCCCCTCATCTTTCCTGAGAGATAAGAATGACCAGAAGGGTAGCCAGCCCAGGGTCTGACAGCCTAATGAAATTAAGTGAGTCCCATGGATGAGGCTGTCTTACTGTAAACTGAAATCCTATCAACTCCAGCACCTCTGCCAAGCATTTAATCCATAAAACCCTACACAACACAGCTGTGTTTCGGGAGGGGGGGAAAAGAAGCAGGGGAGACTGTTTATTTTAGGGCATTTTTTTCCTTTTCAGTTTTCTGAGGCAAGTATCTGTCTTCTCTACAGTGTCTTGAGAGATCAAAAGGGCACATCAGTGATGGTGGTGATGGTAATTTCACACCCGAGTATAACATAAAAGAAGTGACTGTGGATGAATTGTTCAGAGGTGAGGGAAAACTCAAGATTCAAGTGTGGATGATGGAACTCACACTTGACAGGATGGGAGCCCAACAGAAGGATTTCAACTCAGGAGAGAAAGACGGGAGAAGGGCAGAAGAGAGAAAATTCTCAGTGCCTACTAGAAACTGGACTGAGAATGCCATGATGCCAAGATGTCAATAGCAGTCTGATAATGGCCTGGACTGAATTTAAACTGGTGACCTAAAGTAATAAGACTGTATCTAACTAGTGATCCCTTGATCCAGGACACTGAAGTGTTTTTAATCACAAAAGAAAAATTACAGTCCTGGAGGAGAGTTCATTGGAGGGTAGCACGCTAGATAAAAAAATTTTAAAAGCTTATGAAAAAACATGCAGTTTCTCCTACTAAATAATAATGCTTCTGTTTTAACTTTATCAAGGATAGAAAATAGGGGCGGAAGAGCCCAAACAGAATTATATTTCTTATAATTCTTGAGTATTTTTCCCCACTCTTGTAGGACAGTGATTAATGGATGAAATTTCTTCAGTTCCACTTCATGATTCAGTTTTTCTTTGCATTAGTGGTCTTTTAGGACTAACATTTTAAAAGCCACAGAAAGAAAAGGGAGAAAGAGAGGAGAGAGAGGAAAGAGGGAAAGAGAGAAAGAGAGAGAAAGAAGGAGAGAAAGAGAGAAGAGAGAGAAAGAAAGAGAGAGGGGAAAGAAAGAAAGAGAAAGAAAGAGAAAGAAAAGGAAGGAAGGGAGAAGAAGAGAAAGAAAGAGAGAAAGAAAGAAAGAAAGAGAGAAAGAGAGAGAGAAAGAGAGAGAGAGAAAGAGAGAAAGAGAGAGAGAGAAAGGAAAGAAAGGAAAGAAAGGAAAGAAAGGAAAGAAAGGAAAGAAAGGAAAGAAAGGAAAGAAAGGAAAGAAAGGAAAGAAAGGAAGAAAGGAAGAAAAAGAAAGGAAGAAAGAAAGAAAGAAAGAAAGAAAGAAAGAAAGAAAGAAAGAAAGAAAGAAAGAAAGAAAGAAAGAAAGAAAGAAAGAAAGAAAGAAAAGAAAGAAAGAAAGAAAGAAAGAAAGAAAGAAAGAAAGAAAGAAAGAAAGAAAGAAAGAAAGAAAGAAAGAAAGAAAGAAAGAAAGAAAGAAAAAGAAAGAAAGAAAGAAAGAAGGAAAGAAAGGATAACTAGAGTGTATATTGTCAACCCACCATTTAATGGAGGCTTCATAACATAGCCTCAGCAGCTTACTAACTTAAAGCGTAACAGGGAAAGTAAAATTGGCTACTTCTCTGAAATGACAGAAGTTGCATAACTATGGATAACAGTGAAGTATCACAGCATGCACTTCTACTTGAGAACTCCTAAGCTCTTAAATGATTACTAAGTTTTACTGTAGATACTATTTAGAAAATAAGACTACATAATCTTATTGGATGGTGTGCTATGAGCATGTAAAAAACCTTAAGAAATTATATGCCCAAGGGAAATTACCTTTAAGACCAGAAAAATATTCAAAAAAAATTCTAAATCGATCTTTGCCACATTATTCCTGTTCTTTGGGGATATTATTTATGGAACATAACTACAATAATCTATCAACAGCGGTGTGTCTTTTAAAACCTTCTTTTTGCATGAGTAACAAACATTACTTTTCAATGCCAGAAACACTAGACTTTTGGTTTTAATTTAAGCTCACTTTGATTTTCACCAGTAAGGAGGAAGAAAGCCTTGAAATGGTAACATTAATTTTATTTTCCCTCTATTCATTGACTTATAATACAAAAAGATAAAAGGATATGTTAAAAGACATAGTCAAAAAATAGTTCCTTCAAGGCAGATATTTCTTTATATTTCCAGTCTCATGTTTCAGCCTGGAACAAAATTTTATATACAACTTCTAACACTGAAAAAAAATTAGGATTTAAAGTTCCAATGTTACTGATACAACCTTAAGCATGGTGTGCTCCTGACACCTTAAATACAGTTTTGCAAATGGTGCTGCTGAAATAACCCATCTCATTCTTCATTTTTTAACTGAGAGAATGCTGCAATCATTAAAGTATTCTTGCCCTCTGTATGCTTGGGAGTGGTCTGTCCATAAGGTATTAATAAACCATGGAAAGGTGCAGCAGAAGACCAACTATTCATACTAATGAATACCTCATGAATATTCAGCTACATGTTGACTCTTACCTCACAAGACTAAGGGAACTAAAATCCAGACCCCTATTCTAGTAGTTAAACCTCTTCATGCTGTAGTATTTTATTTTGAATAATAGCAACTGTAACTCTGTTTCTATTGTTCCTGTAAGAGTGTGAGAGGGGGATTGATATTAGCTTTATTTAAAAAAATTCCAACAAAACACAACAATGAGAACACACAGTACTTTAGGTCTTTAATTTAACTAGAACTACATTACCTATAATTTAACATCCACATAGATTTAGTGCTAAAATAACAATTGCTACTGCCAGCTGCATCATGTTCTGAAACTAAAATTACCTATTTGGTAGTTCCATTCCCCTTCCAGTCAAACACAATACAGCCTGGATAGGCAAATGCATGTGTTAGAAACACACACACACATCAAAACACACTGAGTAGTTTTCCTCCTACTCAATACCTTTTGCAGACTCACATTGACTTTTATTTCTGGTTTTTCAGTATTCTGAATTGAAATCTCTTGACTATAATGTGTTCCAGCAACACCACACACAGAACATCATTGATGTAGAAGACTTCTAAGTACGATTTCTTAGGGGGTTGTTGGAAATTATTAGTAATTTCATTATTCTTTCCCAAAAACATTTTTTTTTTCTTTAAAGAACTGCACTTTCATGGCTGACATGTGAATGCCCACTAGATACTGCTTCAGGGCCAGGACACAGTTCTTTAACCAAATCCACCACCTTTTCAAACTGAACAGAACTCCTCTAAAAGTTAGAAGGGAGCACCTTGACATGTAAAAACAAGCATCCAGAAAGCCAACAGGAGCAGTTGGAGCACATATTTTAATAAGTGGCTCTTAAACATTCAATAAAGTGAGTGGTAATTGAGCACAGAGACATAAATTGTCAGAGCAAATTAAGAAAAATACTTTGCTTTTCAGTGTGTTACTATTGCAAAATTATTTGTAAGCTTACACTAGACATACATTTGAACAAGCAGAGGTTCTTACATATTCAGTCAAATTATCCCAGAATATATAGAGCATTAACTGTGTTTTTCTTTTGGATAAAATTAGTGTCAGCTTTCTGTCCTTAAATCAGAGCCAATGGGGAAAAAAATTATGTTTAGCCCTAAAACAGTTGTGGTTATTCAATCCCTGCACTCTCCTTATTTTCTTGATGACAAAGAAAAACTCCCAACTGGCAAGGCCACCTGCACTGATTACTCCTCCATCCACACCCACGGACTAGGAAAATGAGCCAATGATCATTAACCTTAATTTCTTCTTATATAAACCTCAGCTTTTTTTTTTCTTTCTTTCTTTAGGTTTTCTTCTCTCAGAATTCACTTGAGATTAAGAAGGGGGAGAAAAAGAAAAAAAGAAAAAAAGGGAGTGGAGTAGTCATAACTAAGGAAAAAAATTCAAGAGAAGTGAAAAGAACTCTGTGGCTTTTTTCCTTCTGTTTCACAACTGGCTTATTATAACTTCACAGCACTCAGATAAAGGGATTTTGAGGCACTATCATGTCTCTTGATAGCAACTTCATTCCCTCCCCTGTCTCTCTCTCCAAGCAATAATGCAAATGCTAATGTGTGGGGTTTCATGGGTTTTTTAAGATATATTTTTTTTCCCTGAAGATATTCCTGGGTAAAGGCAGTTGGCAAAAACAAAGATGGGTCTGGACGGCAGGAATGCAGGTGTGGCCCAGTGTCAGGACTAAAAGGCCAAGAACAACTGGGTGGGATATTTCCAGCATAGCAACTTCAAAATACAGTAGAGAATGCATCACCCCTCCTGGTCATCAGCATTCTGTTACTGCCAAATGGAACAAATTTTGGTTCAAGCTGTGTGGGACTAGCTCCCACTGGCATTAGATCACTTGCTAATGGATGAGGCACCCAGTTGGACCATTTGAAGAATACCATGTGTATGCATTACATGTACATAAGTACATACTAATATATAAATTAGTAAAATAATCATGCTGTAGAAATAATAATTTGTATAGTACAAACATGTGTACTGAAAACAAATATCCTGTTATCTTGTTAAGTGTCTGGATAAAGCTAAGTATATCTTAATCAACATATTCAAAGGAATTACACATCTATGAAATTAGGAACTTACCAATTCATTGAATTATGCTTGGCTATATCCCCTGTTGAAGTAATATTTTTCCTGCAAATAATTTAAGAATCATTCTACAGCTAAATAAAAGCAAAACCAAAAAGATTTTAATTTTTTTCATTAGAATTACCTAATTAAAAAGCAAATAAATGTTCAAAGAACGTAACAAAAGTGTGATTGCATTACCTCCAAATACATTACAATAAGCTGTTTGTCGCCTACCAAACACATACAGCAGGGCTTCTTTGGAGACCAGGAGACAGACAGTAACTTTGATCACGCAGACATTCCTCATTATTTCAGACCTCAAATCAAGTACCAACAGTCAGGGGAAGAAAGGGGTGAGAGACATGGGGCTGCTGGGAAGGAGAAGGGAAGCAGACTGCAATTTTGTCCTAGGTTCAGCATCCTAATTTAAGCAAAAACAGACTGTTGGCATCTCTGTGCTTCCCTGCAGCCCCCTCCCCTTCCCCATGCTTTGCAGGCTCCTTCTTCACTAAAAATGACAAGCACATTTCTAGGCTCTGCTTTTTTATCAAGCTGACAAAGGTCAACAATACTAGCCAGAAGAGTGTGGAAGTATTCAGTGCCACAGGTCATCCTAATAGATACTGGAGGGACTCATTGCAACACCACTCTAAGCCAAGACAGCATGATTTTTAAGAGGCAGCACTTTGCACGTTCACAGTCTGGTTAATTTAATACAATACTGGTCTCTTGTTTGCAAAATATCTTTGGCATTTCAGAGCTGGTATCTTTCTGTGGGTGACAGTAAGGTGACTGAATTCAGGCATGTTAACAGATGCACCTTTTTATGCTCTGTTAAACCATGTCACAGACTACAGCCCCTGAGTGCATTCCTTTATTTATGCTGCAACTAGCTGAGCTAATTATCAGAGACAGACCTGGTTCTAGTTCTATAAAGTCCAGTCACTGCATAGGCATATAAAGAGGCTGGGATGGAAAATAGGACTGGCGGGAGACTTTGTACATGCACTTTCTAAAACACATGGAACTGAAGTCTTCATGTTATTTCATCGGTGCTATGAAGGGGGGAGGGGGGGAAACTGTATTAGCAGCTTGATAATATGGTTTGGTTCAAATGAGCTGTGTTCCCCACAGCATTCTTTTCCCTACCCCCCACCCCCCTCATTTCACCAGCTATGGTTAGGTTCAAACACCTATTAAAAAAACATCAGTACAAAAACTCTCTCCAACACACAAAAATACTGGCAGATGTTACCCCAGGAAAAAAAAAAGTAAACAAAAGATCTTATTACATCTCACCTACAATTCTGGTCTGTTTCACCATGTGTGGGCACAGCAACATGCACTTACAGTTCTCCTTTCACCAAATATTTCAATACACCAAGCACTCGCCACAAACCTTTATGCCACAGTTGTATTTTATCAGTAGCAACAGCTAATTCCTTTAACAACATTCAAAATACTTAGCCTCTTTGGCTGTTTTTTACCAAATTAATGTCTTTTGTTTGCATGACTTCTTCCTGTACTACAGTTTTCATTTAAAAGTTCATTGAACATTCTGAGTTGGAAGAGACCCACAAGGATCTTCAAGTCCAACTCTTCAGAGATTGTCCCCCACAGGGATTGAACCCGCAACCTTGGCATTATTAGCACCAGGCTCTAACCAGCTCAGCTGATCTCAAGGTTAAGAGTACTCCACAGAAAAGATGTGAAAAGGACTTGGTATTTTTTCTTTACTACATATGACTTACTGACCTAAATGAAAAAATTAAACGATTAGGAGCATCAGTTTTTTGTTGGTTTTGGTTTTGGGGGGGATATTTATTTATTTATTTATTAATTACAGAGAACAATTTAGCTAATACCTGATTGGGGCCAATCTTTAACAAGTCACATATTTCCATTGTCCCTTTACCCCCTGCTTATGCTTTTACCACATCCTAACAAAAACATGACCAGAACTGGTGAAAAACATACGGTTCCAACTAATGAATCACATACTTTCCCGCAAGTGCAGTAAGTACTACCAGCTGTGACAGTCTTGCTTTGGCAGTGGAACCAGCGCAGAACAAGGCCGACACATCTGAAACCAGCTGTACTGAAAAACCACAAGCAATTTAAGTCCGTCTGCCTTCTCAGGGGCTTCTTTGTCTCTGTCTGTGTCTCTGCTCTGTCCCTAAAACCTGCCAGCCATGTTGTTTTGACAGAGTTCAGAGTTTCAGAAGTTTCAAGGGGCGGAGGGGGTGGGGGGTGGGGGGAGTGTGGGGGTGGAAAATCCGCTGATTCAGGAAACTGCATTTCAAGAAAACGATAAGGAGGTCTTTGTCAAGCCAGCCTGAGTCAGGAAATTTAAAGAGACAGAGTATGCATCTACCCATCTGCTCTCCTTGTACGACAGCTTAAAGCACACAAAAAGACACATGTATACTTAAAACATGCGACGTCCGTACATTTGTATTTGTACTTAAAAGCACAGAAAGCTCCACACAAATGGAGGAGGGTATGGGGGAAAATGCTGTCTTGATATCTTGCGATTTTATCACATTAAATCTGGGAAGGTCACAAAACTCACAAATTACTTCATTAATCTCTAATTACATACACCACTCCAACAGGAAAACCAGTAAAAGCTATACCTCACCACACTACCTTATGTGCTGTAAATGCCACATACTTTATTGAAGAATTTCCAGCAGTGTTTCAGAGATTTTTACAAATCTTGAGGGGGACAATTTTTTGATTCTTCTACACTGAAGTCTAGGTATCAAAATTACCATAATCATATTGTACCTGACTGAGAGGAATTGGAGTAAAAAGTAATCAATGTTAAAAAAAAAATCCCAATTGACTTAGAGTAGCCTTCCCTTACATAAGAAATAGAAATGCTGTGATGTTCAGGTCTGGTGTTCCCAGTCTGTGTAGGACTAAAAGCAAGTACTGAATATCACTTTGGGAAGTCTGCTTTTCCCCTCTCGCTTCCAAGAGAAACAATTTTTTTTCCCATCCCTGCAGAAATGCAAGAATAAATCCTAATATCTAAAATTTCAAGATCCTTGTCCAGGACTGGTATTTCCTTATCTTGCAGCTCATGTAGATGCACATTTTAGAGAATATACATTTAGGAAAGGGTGAAATTTCTTAGAGGAATAAATTTTTCACTAACAACAGACTTTTCAGAATTTTTAAACAAATTTAGGTGAAGTAATTGTCTCACAATGGATTCTTGAAAATACTGCAATCAGTACATCACACACCTATCGTAGATTTTCCAGCAGACACAGACGTCCCCCCTTCAGTATATATTGGGCAAGCATATGAAAAAGGTCAAAACCCATAGCAGTCTGTCTCCTTTTAGTGACTGGTTTTTGTAGAGCATCTACATGTGCATACCAATAATATGGTAAACACGTTTAGCACCATTAAGGCTTTCGTTTCACACTGGGGACGGTTGCATTACTCCCAAGCAGTAAAGCCATTAAGTGAGCTTTTCGGAGACTCCCTATCAAGAGCAAACAACACTTCAGTGCAGGGTGACATATATTTAGTATACATATAGTTTGTAGGAAAACTATTTTAAGTATAGTTTAACATATAAATTTATCTACTATGATCTCTCTCTATGCAACGCACCTGGGATGTCATGGTGACGTACTAAGAGCAACATATGCACAAGTCAGATTATATAGACCTACCTCAGTAATGAGGGAGGTAAACAACTAACAAATTTCAATTCACAGTACTTAGAAATTATGAGAAAGTACTCAAGTCAGCTTTGACATACCAAACAGCTTCATAATTTGAAGAACTGTTCAGAAAAGTATTCATGCCTAGATGAGCCATCTATTCAACAAGGAAGATTCCATTTTCAGAAGGAAAACAAACCCCCTTCATGGTGTTTGTATTTATCCCTTTTTGATATATGTATGCCAGCTTCTGAATCTATTTGTAGTCAAGTTATTGTGTTTCCTATACCAAACATAATCCTGATCCTGTTCTTAGTCTACAGTGGAAGCTCTCCCAGTTTTCCACTGGGAAGGGTGGACAAAGAATCCTGAAATTCATCTCCATTCTCTCCTTTTCCATAAGATAGACTGAAGACAGCTCACATATATGCCCTCCAAAGAGCTTCACTAGATGGACTGGGATATTAAAAGGTGGTTTTAGGTTGGATAGGTGTAGCAGGTTATGAAAAGAATAGATAAAATCTTCATTGCATCTTGTATATTAGCCTAACATCAGGCCTGCATCAGCAGCAATCAACTGTGCATCCTTTTAGTAAACATAAGCTAAAAGGAAATTACAAACTTGAGCTCTTTACACACTTAAAATCGCCTTTTTTAACTGTAGGGCAGAAGGTGGTTTTGTTTTAACGATTTTAATGGTTTACCTCAAATTAAAAACTAATAAAATATATTTCCTCTTAAAATGAAAAAGGTCTTCAGCGGGTCTTTGTACAGTCAAATGAAGAATAGTCATAACAACAATAAGCTGCTATCACTGAATTAGCTTTACTATTTACATTGCCTTCTAATGCAAGCATTACTTTTCTATGAGCACAAAAATGACACTCATCCATTTTTCCAAGTTCAAAAGAACACAAAATCAGTAAAGCAGCAAAAGAAAGAAGTGGGAGAGGACAATTAGAGATATCCAGCATCAACACAGGAGGAATAATTTTGCATGGTATCTTCTAATTTCACACACAATTATACAGCTGATTCTAAATCCCTGCTACAGTTTGCTACAATGAGAACTGGATAACCATATGATTCACCTTTTCAGTTAATTTTTTGGCTTCCATTATTTTTCTGAAATGTATATTTTATGGAAATTAAAAGTAAAATAATATTATTCCCAAAATTACAGTACCCTCTAAGTCAGCATACCTCACTACAATTTCCCAAGAAGAGCAAAATGTGTTTATGCACACTTTCCTGGGAGAGAAACTGAATCTCTGTTTATCCTACTTCAATTAATGGTTGTTTATCAATTCACTTTGTTACAATCAGATACTTTCAAAAAATTATAGCAAAGGAGTTTCTGAAAAAATTAAACTGAGAAATAATTTTTTTCTTCATAAAAAGCTTTGAAGCATTGATCCAGTCAACTATGATTTAACTACAATGTCACAGTTAATTAGCCACTTGCTATTCATTAAATTCACTAATTCACTAAATTCATCCTGTGATTTCCAGAAGTGGTCGGACCCTATGAATTGAAAACTATGGGGTTCCTTTCCCAGCAATTCTATGATTTATAAAAATTGCAGATTATTAATGCACCTTTTATAAACTGAAAGGAAGGAATAAATTTACTTTACAACTTACCAGTTTGACTCAGCCCGGGCATAATCAACAGCAGTGACTATAAAAATGCGATAGCTTCCCTTGGTAGTTGGGTAATATTCAATTAGAAAATAGTAGTGTTTCTTGTAAGAAAAATAAGTATAATCAACATAGATCTGAAAACAACAGTTCTATTCATTGTTTCTCTGAGAGGTAGATTCATATCGAAATCACCAACCTATCTACCTCCAATTATTTCTTTGGAAATAATTACCCTTCTCTCCTAGAGAAGGGAGCATCCAAGGCAGTAGAGAATGCTTTGAGGCTAGCTCTTCTTCAACACGTCAGCTGGATGACACACAGAGAGTGTTCCAGATATGGGAGTAAAGCAACAGAATGGACAAAATAAGGCAGGTAAGCAACAGCCATAGAGTACTGTGAATCTACAGTTTGGATTTTTTTTTTTTAAATGTTTACCTATATATACTTTGATTGTCTCTTCACAGTTATATTAAAAAACAAGAAGATTTTCTTCCTAGATATTTATTTATATGCAACTCCATGGGTTTTCAGCAAGAAATGTGATGTGGTCCAACTCTATCCTGAAAGCAGTAATATTTTTGATTACTTTTTGAATTTTTTTTTTTTAATACTTTTGATCAGCTCACTCAATGTCTTTTGTGGTTGATATCTACTAGAAATAATTTCATTATGGATTTGTTTTTTTCTTAATTTGAAAATTATACCAATAAGATTTTTTTACCTACCTTTTTAAGCGTTATTATTTACAATGAGAAAAATAAATATGGGTGTTGATAGATTTGTCCATAAAGAGACCGGGAGCCTGCAGTTCAATCCATCAAACACTGTTATCTAACCAGTGTTTATGCTGACTTTTAAATAGACTTCAGCTTAATCTAACCTGCTCAGCAAACTCTGCACTCCTTTCCAAGTAAAGAATGAATATACAAAACACTATGTGGGCTCATATCAAAGCCTGTATCAGTTCAGAAGGGAATCTTTATTTCCATCCCATGCTTCGTTCTTGCAGTTTTTAATCTAAGTTGTCCAAAAGTCTCACCCAAATCAAAAGTATATGTAAACACTTTCTACACTCTCCTAGTTTCTTGCCTGTCAGAATATTAGAAAAGCATAACTTTCCCCCAGAAAAGCCCTTCCAGTTTTTCCTTAGGATCACCACAGTTAGGTACTTCATTATAATTCTGTGTAAATAGTTTTGACTACATCTTTTTTTCTAATGAAAAACCTTGTTCCACTATTTCAAAAGGAAGAGAAAAAACATTTGAGTACCTGTGCAGAGAATGTTTAACAGATATTTTATATGTCAGTACAGGTACAAGTCCTTAGATGAGTGTCATTGGTGATTTATTACAAATTAGTTTCTTTCACTTCCTGTCTAATCTCCAAAATCATCTTAGTCAAAGTAGGCACTACTGCAGATGTGAATTGTGTTACCATATAATGGGGACAGCAAGCAAATATTTTTTCTGAAAAATCTGACCAGCCCTAGTAATACCCGCAATTTACTTACACGCAGTCTACATAAACAGTTATGCTGGATTTAGCTTGTGTTTAGCACCACTTGATAAAAACTATTACCAATGTGGTTTACATAAATTACATGTCATCTGCTCCATATGGAAACCATATTTTAGCAACAACCAGTGTTTAATAATGAACACTCTGCTCTGCTCTCACACAGGCAGGCTGTTTTGCCTCTCTCTGGCTGCACAACTCCTGTGATTTAATAAGATACTTAGCTCATGAAACAAGCAATTTGAATATTCACACTGCAGTTAAAAAGGGATTAATTTTATCCCATGTCATATTGGTAACAACATGACTAGTCTCTTTGGAATGTAGTGCACTAAATTATCCTTATCCATAAGATTTTTCAAACATAGCCTGATAACAACAATGCAGTGCATGAATATGATTATTTATCTGAGTTATTAATGACTTTTAATTGTTTACTTTTTAATAAGTCTCTTTACTTTAATTCCTGTCATATAAAATTAATTAACCAACAGGCCACAAAGAAATACAACCATAAAGTGGTTCAATATTTTATCATAACTTTGTGTACTTCTGTAACATCTCAGTATGATTGTTTAATAATCGTGGCATCTTCTACATTTGATTAGATATGATATAAGGTATACATTAAGCAGAAATCATGAAGGACCATATACTAATGATAAGCATAGATACCTTCTTGAATATTTCAGGCTTACAAATATAATTTGTTTTCCATACTAAGCGAAGGCAAAAGAGATAATTTTTCTGTCAGGTCTGTAAAATTTTAGGCTGGAATTCTGATCCTTTTGAAGCTCATGGCAATTTTGTTCTTTTGCTGTGCCCAGATTTAACCCTCAAATTTATAAAGTGTTTAATATATCAGTTAGCAGGGAGGAAAAACAGGCTCTAACAAAAGCACTTCCAGAAAAATAAAAGCTATTACAGCAAGACCAGGCCTATCCCGTTCCTCTGTTCTTCATTTAAATCTTTAAGATATAAGAAAAAAGCTTAAAGATTTTACCTGAATAAGCTAGTCAGAGACCTGTAATGAAAACCATGAGCTAACAAAAAAAATTTCAAAAGGAAATTAAAAAAGAAATGCTATTACAAAGTAATGCTTATGGTCTAGATGAGATCTTAGAAAATTAGAATGAATTCAATAGAGAATGACAACGCTGCTAAAGTTTTAAACTTACTCTTTTCTTGTATAAATATAATTTCATACAACTCAGAAAGCCTGTATTAAGGATGCAATTTTTCATAGCTTACATACAGTGTAAACTTCCAAACATCTGTTGAACTTCAAAGCAGAGCCTTCCATTTCCCCAGAGAGTTATCAGTTGGACTATAATGTTATCAGCTTTCGCACACTTCTCAGTGAGGTGCAATCTACTTGCCTGAGAACATGAGGAAGAGTCAGGAATTCCTGTTCCACTTCCAAATTTGTGGACTCAAAGATTTCTGATAAGTCAAGAACTCCCAGCTGCCTCACTGTCACAGCCTTCAGAAATAGAGACATTTGCATGCCTACTTTTCAGACCAACAAGGATTAATTACTGAATTACTGACAATTGTATAAATACTTCTGCAAAATTCTTTGAATTGTAAGGCTTACTTCACTGAGCCTGAACACACTCACTTAAAAACAAAGGGGAAGGTTTTGGAGTATAAATGACAACTGACACTGACACATAATCAACACCTCTCCTAGGTGCAGATAGGGTGATGCTGTTTATGAAACCAAAGCAGACTTTCAGTTGCCCAGAGAGTAGAGTAGTGTCTTAATACAGTATAATTCATCATCATTCAGACAGCAGTTCTCCCCAGACAAAATGACTCACCAAAAGCAAAATTCCAGTTAATTCAGTGTGCAGCAGTGACCTGCCATCAGATGCATAGAATACTTTGGTGTGTTCTCCAAAGGTCAGGACAACCAGAGCTCTTTGGCTGCCTCCCGAAGAGAGCTGTTTCACAAATCTAATGAGCTACAGAGAATACCTGGAGGGTGTGGAATTTGGATACTACTCAAAACCTGACTTCTGACATGACTTTTATCTATTGAAGACCAGCAGCTGTACCCAAACACAGTCTGTGTTATCAGCCTCATATGTAGAGGGCAATTAAAAAATTTGCATCCCAACATCTGAGAAGCGAGTTGGTAAATACTAGCAACAGCATTTATTGTGAAAAATGTGAGAAGGAATGGTGAGAAAAGTGCTGACAGCTTGAAGACAATGAAATTATTCTTTAAAGGCACTTTCCACAATTTCTCATAGAAATGTTTTTGTACATGAGCAATCTCATGAACAGGAAAAAATACTGTATCAACAGATTACAATTAGACGGCATGCATCACTAAAAGTTTGAAAACATTGCAAAGAACACTCATGCCAAATTAACAAATAGAAAAAGCAAGGCATACTAAATGGAAGCTGTAAGTACTTAACAGAAATTGTATTAAGGAAGTTAAAGTTTCACAGATTTAGAAAAATCAGAAATCAGAGAGAGAGAATAGCCAGAAACCAAACTTGATACTACTCACTCTTATATAGATCCTGTCTCTAGATAAAATTTCTTTTATACAAAGATGATGAAAAAGCATATAAAAAGCATTGCAATGGTTTTAAAATGTAGTATAACAAGTAGAAAATGATCCTCACACTACATAAATATCTACAACTGGCAATATGTATCTAAAGCTAAACTGCTCTGAATTCTTTGGTTCAGTAAATGAAATTGCCCATCCCATTAAATTTCTATGAATTCTAGTCCCAAAATTTAAAAAAAATTTGGGTCCTGTTTTGCTATTGCTTTGAATTCAGTTATTCTTAACATGCTGAGATTCCTCATATTCAGGTACAAATACACAGAAAGCTACTTAGCATGGACAGTTTGGGCAAATGTCTCAAAAGCCATTTAGTGTTCTGGATGAAAATCTCATGATTGATTCTGCTTCATAAAAACAAATCAGGTGTAATCACTGATAGTCATTACTGATTTTTCAGAGAGCAATACAAACTCTTAGAGAAACTTGCAAGTTTCTATTCACAGGGAACACGTATCTAATATCGATAAACAGTCGTATTTTTCATTGTTTAGCCATCACAAAATTCTGAATAAAATCATGTGTTGTTTTCATAGATAATTATATACAGTTTGGGTCAGATCTATTTAATGCAGAAAAACTGGCAGACCTCTAACTGTTATTGTGAGAGTCTGTGAATACTGGCACAAAATTTAAGTATGTTCATACTTTTCTAACTCCTAATTTCAGTGTTCTGCTACTAATTACTAATGTCAAAACCAGAACAAAAGCTCACTGCTTGGCTTGTTGACTTCTGCACACAGATGTCAAACACACAGAATTCATTAATGATTTCAAGGTGATGAAAACCAAAGAGATGGCCAAAACTGTGCTGTTGATTACTGGTTCTCTTCAGATTAGTGTCTTCATCACTGCAGAAAGCAAAGTTAAAACCAAAATCTTAATTTGGCATGCATTCTAAGGCATTTTACACCACATAGCATAAAGGGAAAACCCAGGACAATCTAGAATAGCCAAGAATGTAAAAAAACCCATGAATATAAGCCTATTTTGCTGAACTGCATGGCATCAAGTGGCTACCATAGAATAAAGTCTAGCGTTCAAGATAGATAGAAATAATACATTCTGTATGTTAATGTGAATGTGTAATCATCTTCAAAATCAGAGGATGTAGACATCTGTCTACTTCTGTTCAAAATGTCTTATATGGTCAATTTTTAAAAATTGTAAAGGGGCAACAATGAGTGGTTATCTCTGTGAGAGACAAAAAACTAGTATAGGAGACAATTTAAAATGTGCATTAGCATTTACTGAACATTACAGGTGTTCAGATCAGCAACTACAATGATGATCTTCCCTTCTAGTCAGAAACAATGGTTTGTTATGTTAGAAAACTGTATTTTAATGACATGTCAAACCTGCAGATTTAAGTCCATTCTAACACTACTACTTAGTCACTCTATTGTAATACAATTCTACCAAGTCAATAAAATAGTAATTAATATGTCTTGATTTTTACATACTCATTAACATTTGGCTGGAAAATGGGTTAAACTTACAGTTGTTCTATGAAGTTCTGAATTGCACTGTTTTTGCAGAAGCTGAGATTAGTTGTTAGGGTGACAGACGTGAAAATCTAAACATGAGCTCAACCCTTAAGAGGAAGAACCTTCACAGGCTTCCACAAGAATTTTTTCATTCTCTTCTAACCAGTTTTGTAAGCTTACATTCACACGTGCTATTGTGTTTTCTCCTTATGTTATAGTGCAGAAGGTCCACAGAAATAGCAGGGGAAAGCAGATACACATTCATGTCAAACTCACAATTAAAATGGGGTGGGATAGTTTTCATATCCAGAATCCTTCAGTTCCACAAATCTGTGGCAGTACATGAAAGGAAAGCAGGTAAATCACTTACAGATGTATGAGGCTGTTCCCTTTACAGTACCTCTTAAAATTATTCTGTTCAATAATGAACAGTCTAATCCTCAAAGACACAGAAGCACTAAAAGTACTGAGAATTAATTGTTAGCTGCAGTTCTCTGGAAGATGTGAAACCTCAGAAGGTGGCTACCTAAACTATGCTTCCATGTGTTTGTATACTATGAAAGTAATTTTCTGAAATTCACCCTATTTCTCTCCTGATTCACATTCCTTGAACTACTTTTTACTTGACTAGAGTGAAGCTACAGCAGCTGCATTTTCACCAGCATCTACACAAACTCCACTGGCAGACAGCAGCCATTTTCTGAGTTTGCTTTGATTCTTCCCTGTCTTATTTGTCGATATTTCACCATTAAGAGATTTATTCACAGAAGTCACTGTACAATTTGGGAGTTACAAGGTATGATCAGTCATCTAAACAGCTGCTAGGATCAGTCATCTAAACACCTGCTATCCTATTCTGTCTGTGAAGAATCCAAAGTCAGGATGGTAACTTTTGTGTTCCAACTGGGCTGCCTGGTTACCTACAAATCATAACTGTGCCCAGCACCCTCAAGAAGGATAAACCCCATTCCATATGCACTTCACCAGTGGCTTTTAGGACAATTTATCTCTCTGGCAAGCTTGCAAAAGCTACTCAGCAACTTGTACACAGTTACTATGACCTTTCAGGAAGGGTCAATGGTATAGGTGGTTGATTCACATGCATAAAGCCCAACATGTCGCACATGTCACGTCCTTCCTCACTTTGCAGAGATTGTCTGCTCTGTGCACGAGGAATAGGCCTGGCATTTCTTGAAAGTATGAGACTCATTGAGCATGTGCTACAGAGAATGTGAAGATATTTTTATGTCCAGGAAATCCTAGGCAGAAATACAATGGGCACAGTCACACACCACATCAGCCTTTCAACAAGGTAATCAGAAATCAGCTCACTTGCTGATAGATTATTTGCCCTCATCATGAGAATTATGTATAATAAACAGGACTAGTTACAATAACTAGTTACAATAACTGTGGTTACCCACATGATAATGATACCTTTGTTTTATTGAAAAACACCTCCTTGGGAGATCTTTCAAAGCAAAATAATCCAATTGCTGTGGATTTTACCAATCTGAAAAGCAGTTTTATATATTTTTAAACATCCTTACTAATTCTTAGTATATTAAAAAGTATTTTCAAATAAGCAAAACTCTGAAATATTTAAACAAATACAGTTTGTTTAAACAAAATGCTTTAATCTTTGTGATATTTTAATGTCACTAACTGCTGTACTGTCAGCATCCCCTTTTATAGCTAATATCCTGTAAATCACAATAAATATTTTAAAATTGCAGCCTTTTATAAAAAAGCCACACTGCTATTCTGTAATTAATTTTTTTGCTCCCCTGAATAGAAAGAGATTCAAGACAGATGCTTACAAATTAACTTTTGAACACTCCAATAACCACGACTGCAATAATTCCCTCTGTCAGGAAGCCTCTGCTTGGGCACTGGGAAGACAGGCATCCTTTTCCATCCCTCACTGTACACAGATGACAAACTCCTTCAGCAATCCCTCCTTCAAGTGCTGCAGGCCATTCGGGAAATTCAGTGGATCTAGAGAGTGGCTCCACGTAAGCCAATGACACCTCAGCCATAAACAGTTCATATGCATATTCATATGCTTGAATAATACTCCTTAGTGAAGTTCAAAGACGTGGGAGAAAAAAAAAGAGAACTTGCCCATATTTGCCAAGTATTCTCCCACCATAAGGAAACACTAAAAGCAACATTTATCATTTGGCTTAAACCTGCTTATCACAGTTAAGATTTATCTTAATTGTTTCATAAGCCAAAATAAGCACTGACCCTCCACTTCCAGCACTGTTTTGTTAGCACACAGTTTGTTAGCAGTGCATTGATTACTTATATGTTGTATTACACTTTTAGCATGGCATATTGAATTTTCCTACTTCGTGCCTCTGGTTGTTTCTAATGCAACAAGCTAACAAGTTCTGATTAAAGGAAGTGGGCACACAGACATGGACGTGTGCACAGACACGCACAGAAATTTGTGAATCTGAAAACCGAAGAGATTAGTTAGCATTGTTCAGGCACTTAAATACCAAGATGAAGAAGAGAGCAAGCTGTTCCCAAAAAAATTTTGTTAGAAGTTGCTAGTGATGACAATGATAGGAAGAAAATATTATGGTTTAGGTAATGTTTCCTACTATCTCCTCAGGTGCTTTAAAGAGGAAAGAAAAGGGAGGGGATTCCATTAAGGTCCTAAGACCTCTAAACCTTTATTGAAGTGGGAACCCAGTAATTGGAATAAATACTTTGAAATTAGGAAATCAGCATGACTGAAATGTTTTCTTAACATTTCTTCCCATTTCTAAGCCATCCCTTAGGTATCTTGCCACTTGTGAAACAAAACCAAGATGCCTCTCAGATTCCCAGTAGTGGAAATAAATTCTGAGATAAACAGAAAGTCAAAATAAATTACTAACTCTGCTAGATTCTATGCCCCTCTGCATAACCATCACCTTCCTCACCACTTCAGTGATGGGTGCACTTCTGGGCAAAAGGGTAGGGGAAGAAAGAAGACTGCACCACTATTATTCTTTAATCTGGGTAGTGTCTGGGTAGTAGCAGACACGGTAGTAAAACCTCACAGAATCTATCCAAAGAGAACCCTGACCCCATATTGAGAAATACTGCATGAGCACAAAAGCAGCTCAATCCCTTGTCCCAACTCAGAAAAGAGAAAAACCCAGTCAAGAAAAACAGAAGTTAAAAGTCTTCAGGAACATATGGAGAACTATGAATCCTGTTTCCTCTCTTGTGCTGATTGTCTAGATGGGGCTTGTTTTGATTTTTTTTTTCCTTTTCTTGAGATACCAAATTTGTCAGGGATTTTTGCCATAAAACAGTGGCCAACAGGGTAACAAATAATGGTACAGCAATTGAAAGAAAAACAACATAAGAAAGAAGCAAGGATGGCATAAAAGTGATCAGGAAGGAGAAGATCAATTAAAAGAATAAAGTGAAAGGAAAATAAAGAGCAGTAGAAGTCTGAGATAGTAAGAGCATTCCAGACAACCAGTAACAACTAAAAAAGCCTCTTCTCCAAGTCACTGCAAAAACACAAAGGTATGTCACAGGCAAGGAAAACTGCTTCAGCCACAGCAGAATAAAAAGTTTGAGTTTGCCTTCAGAAATCTGGATCAGCCACTATCTGCATGACTGAAAGCAGCCACCACCAGATAAAAGCTGTTCCAAGTCTTTTCTGGATATGGAGCCATGTCTTCCTTCTCATTCTCCATAGCTCAGAAATACAAACATATCCTACTAAGTGGTCTGTAGAGATGTTCACATGAAACTATTCTTCTTCATCCAGTCAAACATATATTACCTTGGGATTTCATTTGCTTGTTTCCACCAGAAATAGTAACACTGAAACGATTTATTTTCCTAGTAATCTAAGGATTAGGATCATATGTCATGAGCCAAACAGTCATTGAAAACAACTGTGTTGTAATAGCACTTCACAGCATCATTGGTAGCACTGGAACAGAACTACGGACCAGAAAAAGAGTTGTAAGGAATTATTCCAATAGACAGTATAAATACTGTTATTTATTAACTGTCCAAGAGTCACAGTAATTCTTAGGGAGAATCATGTCCCTCAATATTAGACCATTCAAAATTCTCTTCAACAAAACTAGATGTGTATATGTTAACAGCTTTTTATGAACATTTGCTCAGAATGTTTCTGAACATTCTCTTAAGAATGTCTGTGTCTCCTTTGTGTTCACTTTCTGAAGACTGTTTTCGGTCAGTCTGCATAAGGGTTGGTTTTTGAGAGATTTGAACCGAGCTTCCAGGTATCAACATCCTTGCTTAGGTCCTATTGTTTCCAGTGGGATCTTCAATATAGGGTTTGTCATAGGGTTTCAGGATTTGTCCTATTTATTTAGATCTGAAAACTACCCTTCCTCTTCAGACTACCCTGTGAATGTTACAGTACCTGATGTAGTGTAAACCCGACTGGATTATAAAATGTGTAATGACATTAAAATTGGAAAGCTGTCTTAAATCCAAACCAGAAATCCTATGTACAGATTGGTTGTTAAAAAAAGGGAGTTTACTTTCCAACTATTTTTAAAGGGGTACCTAGGGTATTAATGGACCATCTCCTTTGAATTATGTGATGAATATGGATCCACAGTGCATAAGTCCCCAGAAAATAAGGCCCCTATAGATCGGTGGCCATTGCTCATGTTTAGGTTTTTCATGCAAAACACTGTCATAAATTTTGTAAAGATTAATTAAAGTGTCTTCAGAGCTTTGCCTTCCAGATTGTGTAACCAAGGTTTTTTTATGCTTGGACTGCAGGAACAAAATCTCCTGGACTGCTGAACTCCTCGTTTGCCTGTCTGCTTTCACAGTAAAAAAAAAAAAAAAGGAAAAAAAAACTACATCTAGTAGTATTTTCAAATAGTAGTCCCATTTTAAAAAAATCTCTAGAACCTCTTAAACTAATAGGTAACGTATAATTAATTTATCTTTTTATTTAAAAATTAACTTCTGCTTATAAAGTTAGGCTTAAAATTATATATTCCAAGCAAATCAATTCTAAAGGGAAAAGTCTGTGGATCAGTTTTGAACCATAGTAACTCCACTGAAGATTTCTTTTGTAGTCATTTTGATACAATCAGGATTTGACAACAATGGCCAAAGTTAGAGACCCAGAGAAGTCTAAAAGAAAAAGGTTTAAAAAGCTGGTGTTACCTAATAATTCTAGCTGGAAAGAAAGATTGTTAGTAACAAAGAATAAACAGGAAGATGTGTAGCAAGTGAAGGCTGGCCAATTTATTTATGCTTTTGTCTTTCCTCCTTCACATACAATTTTTCTACTCTTCCTTTCAACAGTATTTTCTGTACATGAAAATGTACAGAAATGTACATACATGTGGCATGTGTGCTCCTATTCTCATAAGTGTGCTGAGAAGCAATTTTTCCCATGCATTGCATGACTACTCATTTGGTCAAAACTATTATGGTTACAAAAACAAAGTCCTGGTTTTATGTATTTCTGCAGAACTTCTTGCCACTCTACTATACAAATTTGGACAAAGCAGAAATCTGTAGAAAATTCAATCAGGTGGGAGTGTTTGCTAGCCATATGCAGAAAAAAAAATAAAAATCACCCTTTTGATTGTTTTTTCTCCTTTCATTAATTACTTCCCCCCCCCTTGTTTCATGATTTTCTTAGATATAAATTGCTTGACTCCATCTAATTCAGCAGAAATATTGAAGACTTACTTTGGTAAAATTAACAAAAAAGTGATCTATTTTATAATTTCATCAAAGTTTGAAACTTTTCCTTATATCCTCTCTCATTTCCTAAACCCTTTAGATTTTATAAAATGTTGTACAAAATTTTTTTATAGTGTTGCATTATTATCCTGTTTAATATAGTATATTTATATATATTTATATATTTATATATTTATATTTATATATTATTTATATAATAATATAATATATTTAATATATATTCAAAAAGAAAGAAAATAGCCTCTCAAAACAAGAGAAAAACCCTTAAAAACTTCTAAGTTTCCAATCTTTGATTGAACTTGAATCACTTGGTCTATGAGCTTAGTAATGTCCTCAGATCTCTGTCAGATTAAAACTGGTAGCTTATTAGACTGTTTTTCATATTAATTTACTGAAAAGCATGATGTATTTCTAATACAGCTTGTAATGCTATAAAATGGCTCATCAATCTGTTTTATTCATGGGAAGTCTATATAAGGCCACTAGTCTGCTGCTGGCAGTAAACTTTTGGTGCATTTTCAAAAGACCTGCATATTACACAATGATTTGTAGACCCTGTCCTAATGTGATACTAACAAGGCAAGGTATAACTCAGTTGACAGTTTTGAAAAGCGTAAGTACATCTTGTGGTTATGACATACACAAAGAGAAGAGTACCTTTTTCTCAAGTATAGCATGGATTTCAGAAGACCTAGTAACATCCAGCACAGTACCATTTTTATATTTGCATCACTGCTGTTCCAGACAAATTAAATATAGTACCTGCTCCTTTTATTTCTATGTCGCAATACCCGAGGTATAACACTGTCTACCTTACCCACCTTATGAATGCATACCACCATAAAGAAATTTTTTATTATCTGGGAACCATTTACATCTCTGAATACTATGCCACACTCAACATTTTGTCATGGAATAAAAAAAACCCAAAACATAGGTTTTAAAATATTTTTCTTTTAAACCTGACAAACAGGTTGAAAAAGGTAAATTTAAATTATTCCATAACCCCACAAAATTACAAATAATTTTATCTCTCTTTTTCTATTTCAGTGAAAATAGAATTTAAAAAAAATGTCAATTTTCAATATAACAAAAATATATTTAACAAGAAAAGTACTAGTATCTCTCCAGTTTAGTGTTTGTTTTTTGTTTTTGTTTTTGTTTTTTTTAACAAATACAAACAGTTTAAAGAGGTAAAGTATAGGTTCCGCTTCAATACTGACCAACTTCTTCATGACAGGCAGTGATTTAGTATAAAAGAGCTCCTGAAAATTTCCTTTCAGAGTGGATGTTTTTCAGAACGCCACATAAAGCAATGAAATGACACAGGCTGCAAGACAGATTTAAAAATTTCAGTTGTACCGTTCTCTCAAAAGTCTAAGCAATTTAGGTAATTTTCAGACAATTTCAAATTGTTTGCAATACCTTTCTTCTTTGCAGCTACTGAGTGAAAAAAGGGAAACTAATTATAAATGGGAAGAAGAGGCAGTCATACAAAAAACACTAACAAGAGCACAAAGCAAGTAATAACAAAAGAAGAAAACTATTTTCTGCCAAAATATTTTCAATAATGCAATCACTAGGGTTTGATCAGCCAATGAAATATTGCCAATGATGATGGGGCCCTATGTCTCTCTGAAGCAAACTTTTTGGTATGTTCTCTCCAATATATTAAGTAACACATTTTTTTAATGAACAGCCATAATAATATGGGAATATGTTTACAAAATGTCAGGCAGAAAGCAATTCCCAAAATCTGGGGATTTTGGGTGTTTGACATTACATGAATTTTCAAAATGCACAAGTTTCAAAAGTTATTTTATTCAGCACAACTTAAAAAAACCTGTAATGTGCTTTGGTTCTTAAGGGACTTCTATTATCAGTCTGCATCATCCTTTCCAACAAGACAAAACTACTCTCGCCAGGGAATAGAGTGCCTCCATGTCACATAATATGCTTAAGTGACAGCTTTTTAGCAGAAATGTAGACAGATTTAGATAATTTATAGTTTACACTACAAAGCAGAATGAATCTGTTATGATCAACACTTTTCCTTGGAAAATTGCATACAGTATGGAATGTGCTTTCAAGTTAAAATAATAACTAAATAATAGCAGTAATGAAAATAAGCAAATTTTTTAAAACAAAGCAATTCTCTAATAATCTATCATTACAACCTCTGTACACTCCTTCCTCCATTTAACTGTTTGGATATTCTTTATCTACATTAACTACATTAACTTTCTGTTTTAGTAAAATACAACTAAAGTATTAAAGTAAATTTAAGTAAAATACTATTACACAGTACTTTTCTCTTTGTTCTATATAAAGCACCTTATACATTATAGATAGTAAATACTGATCAAGTTATTAAATAGTCAGAGGACCATAGCATTGTGTTTTAATGTGGGTTTTTAAATAATAATAGGATTAACTAAGATATATAGAGTGAGTTTTATGCTCTATAAACTCTCACAGTAAAAAATCATTCACTGACCAAAGGATGATGGCACCTTTGGTGATGTGTGATGTCAGAACACAAAGCTGCATTAAAACTGGGCTGAAGAAGTGTTTACAGAGATTCTGTATCTTCACAAATGCCAAAACAGGTATACTTTCGGAGTCAAATTTGTGACTCAAGTTAACCTTTTCCATATGGATAGCATTCCTTACTACTGAGTTCTGTATATCACGAATGAGTGAGTGTGTTAGGGCTAGGGAAGGGCACAGAAAGTATTTAAAAGGAGGGAAAAAATATTATAGTAAAACAGTGAAGCCTTGAAAAAAATCACATAAGTCTACTGCACTGCACTATATTGTAATAAAATGCAAAAGAATGCTTAAAGTCAACTCAAATATTTCCCAGAAATGTGGTCATGTTTTAACATGTAAAATATGTCTGGGTCATTTTACTATACTAACACAAATAATTACAATTCTATTAAAACATTTCTGCCTGTGATTAGTGCAAAGTGGGCTTGTTTCCCACTCTCCCCACCAGGCCCATAAAAAAAAAATGCTGGTGCTTTTTCTCTGTGAGAAGTAGCAGTGGGGGTTGTTATTATTATTATTAGTTTCTGTAGACACTTCTTGAATTCTTGAATGATTAAATAGAATTAATGTCTCTTGAATGTAGAGACACTGGAAAAAATCAAATTCTCTGTCATAGGAAATGTGGTGCAGAACCACTACCATGGACCTCTGGAGGGAGAGACAGGAGCTGTTTCAGCAGACTTGAGTTTCTCTCTGTTTATGTGAAACGGACATTGGCATATCTTGCCTGGACTTTTCCTGTGGGGTTCATATGGTAGGCAGGGTGGGGAATAGTTGTCTGAGCCATACTGAGGTCAGCCTGCTAGAGCTGACAGTTTCTGTCTCTGTACAAAGAAAAGAATCAATACTTTTGGACTACGGCTGTGCCCTCAGTGTAAAACAACAAACATGCAGCGTCTGACATGTTTCTAGGTGATTTGTGGCAGAACCTCTTGTCTGATCTGTATCCAGGAGCTGCTGTGTTACTGCTCTGTGCTTTTCTTCTCTCTCTCGCCACCCCCCAGCTCTGTGATGTCTAATACTTTACTCAGGTACAGAGGCGTGTGTTCTACCCTACAGCTACTTGTCACTCAATAAATCACACCTACAAGCACAGTCTGCACATAGTGATCTGGGCTTTAACAAAGGATCAGAGGGACAAAGTGCAGGCAAGATACTGTAATTATAACAAAAATAAAACATTCAGGGGGTTGTAGCAAAGGCACAGGCTCCCAGGCGCTAATAAAATGTTATTAGAATAGCAGTTTTGTTTCAGTCCTTAAGCTTTCATTTTTAAAAAATTTTCCATCTTAGATTCCTCTTGTTCATTGTCTTTCCAAGCTAAAACACAAACTTTGGGGAGATAACCTATTTATATGTTTGTGTTTGTGGGTGTGTGTGTGTGTGTGGGTGTGGGTGTGTGTGTATGGTCCTGGATAATAGAATAACCTCATGTCTTACACTGTAGGTCACTGTCACCTACAATCAGTGCCAGTCCTCTATTTCTGTATGTTAATTTTTGTGCCAGTTCTGACAGAACTGTAAATCTGATCCAAAAGCAAAACCAGCATTAACAAATCAGCTATCTGAACACAATTATTTGAACTGTCTTGAACTAACCAAGGTTTAATGCAGCATGTGTTTGTTTTGTCTGACAGCATAATTTGTGTAGAAACAATTCCTCAGTAAAACTTCAGCATGTATCACACAACTATATATGCCCTGGAAGAAGTTTTACACCAGGCCTGTTCTTCCAGGTACAATACATTCCAGCAGTTAACCTGTTAGCCAACTCAGATATGAGGACAAAGGACAAATATCACTTATCCTGAGTATTTTAAATGCACCTACTCATATTAATCTAGCCATTTTTGTCAAATCAAACAGCTTGTAAGTCAAATCAAACAGCATGTAATTCCCCACCATGGAGTTTTCAAACCACCCTGATGAAAAGATGTGAGTTAGAGAAGCTCTACACTTCCTTCCTATTCAGTCTGCAACCAACAGGCCATGTTATCTCACCCATGTACTGCAACAGCAGTGGATCAATACTTGTGGTTTAACAACAGGGAGCCACCAATCATGATATGAATGATTAAAATGTGTCTGGGTACAAACTGCTTTTCAGACTGGCTGGGTCACAAGATCAAAGCCTCATGCTGGATTCAGTGCTAGGGAATGAGGTCTGATTGGGAAGAGGCACAGGATAAGTGGAAAGGAAAAAGAATCAAGGGTTAGGCAAACTATGGAGCAAATGCTTCCAATTCATACTGGTCTTGGAGAAGTGAGATCACCACATCTGCTCCATGCATTGCTCACCTTGGCACTTTCCCATCATTTTGAACAGTGGCAAGCTTCCACATACATCCTTTCGCTGGTCCTCATTAAATCAGCATCTTGCTATTCACGGAAAGAACTAGCAGCTTTGCTTGCATATTTTACTGAACAAAGACTTATTTAAGCACAGTCATTACAAATGAAAGTCATATTGATGAGCTTGCAAAGGGTCAGCACTTTCTCGCTGGGAACAACTGACCTTCTGCCCATACCATACTTGCTGATTTCTCCCACTGAGGAAAGCAAAGGACTATCACACTTGCCCACACACAACAGAAATGATGTCACTGTCCCAAAACACCAATATTTTCTTGAAGCACCTACTATTACTGACCTTAAGACCACCCCTGAATAAACAGAGGGGAAAAAAAACCCAGCAAAACAAGCCACTCCACAGAAAACAATGTTAGAAACTTAACAACAGTCCTAAATCTGCTGAACATTTGCTGCTGGCCTGAATAACTCCAGATGGTCCAAAGAGAATATCACTTTTTGATCCTTTAATGTAATACTCAAAACCACAATTAGAGCCCTGAATGTCAAACTCCTAATGACTTGCTTACTATTCAAAATTGTGGCTAACTAGCTACACGCTATGACTCTTTCAACAACACATCCGATTCTTTCCTCAAGCTTTGTGAATCTGTACACAACTGGAGCTGTCTATTAGGAAATAACTGCATTTGCAGTTTTTTGTCCTCCAAACAAACAAAAATAATCCAAAACAAGAATTCTCAAATTCTTTTTCTCTAGTTATCATAAAGTCCCATGGAAGTCATAAGTATGATACTTCACAAAGAATATACCAATATAGCCCAAATGGTGGTTTTCATTGAAGTAGATGGAACTCACTGGTTGCCAAAAAAAAATCCAGTAAAGGACTTTTCTCTCCTAGTCTTCCTAACTATCAGTGTATTGCTTTTGATTTTAAGAAAGCAAACCACACATCAAAAATAAAAGTTTTCCATGGTTTATCTAAACCATTCATGGTCTTCCTAGGAATTATGCCAAGTTATAGACTGAAATGACCAATTCTCCCACAGTTCAAGTCACTCAATACCAATGCTCCACCAACAAAAGTTAAGGGGAACATGAGGTGGTAGAGACTGACAGCAGAAATGTGTATCACAAAATGTGCAACACAACTACAACAGCACTTTGTATGGTGTCTCTAAATTCAAAGAGGCTTTATACTGGGTTTTTAAAACATGCCACACACCAGGTATGCTGCAAATTGAACTCACGTTTCATATAGCAGCAGACTAAACTCGTATGACTTTCAACAATAATATGCACAAGCACATGGAGACATCTTCAATTATTTGTAACTCATATGCTGGAAGATCAAATAGGCTTTAATCCATAACTGTTTTTCATGCATGTTGTTGTTCCACACAACATGGTTCTTCTGTAACTAGTACCAGTGATCTCTGTGAGATAGTAACCCAAAATATAACATCACAGATAACTGCAAATCCGATTCCAGAAAATTTCCAGTTCCAAACTTATTGCCATATTTTAGATCTCAAACCTAAAAATAAAAATATCAAAAGTTCAATGTGTTCCAACAAAGGCATATTGGTTTCATAAGTAAGGAAGGATAGGATTATGAGGTCATTCAAGTCAACTAGTTGTGAGTTACACTTAAGTCAACTGCTCCCCAATTTGCTTCAGTTCTTATTCCACCTTCCCAATAGCCTGAGAAAATATTTTCCCTCTTAACACTTTCTTCCAAATGCATACTTTTATACACTTACTGGCATTGACGTGTACCCCTCGATATAACTTTAGAACTATTCTAAGTTAAAACTATTCTAAGAAGCTATATCTTTAAATCAATCATGATATAAGTGCATAGTAAATTATAGTTCACAATTATTTAATAGCATGAGTGTTGTTTTATGAGATCCATCACCATTTCACAGAATCGTAGAATATCCTGAATTGGAAGGGACCCACAAAGATCATCAAGGCCAACTCCTAGCACTGCACAGGAAAACCCACTTCCCTGGGGAGTCTGTTCCAGTGCCCAACCACCCTCTGGGGGAAGAACCTTTTCCTAATATCCAACCTAAACTTCAGCCCATACCCTTGGGCCCTGTCACTGGTTACCGCAGAGAAGAGATCAGTGCCTGCCCTTCCTCTTCTGCTCATGAGGAAGCTGTGACTGCAATGAGGTTTCCCCTCAGTCTCCTCCAGGCTGGACAAATCAAGTGCCCTCAGCTGCTCCTCATACAGCTTCCCCTCAAGGCCCTTCACCATCTTTGTGATGGTGAAGTTTTCCTATTCTTTTCAAAGATATACTATTCTTATATGGAGTATACAATTTTGATACAGGATACTCTGACATCATAAATTTGGCAAATCTGCTATGGTGGGATTTTTTGTTGTAATTTGTTTTTGCATATCCAGGCCTCAAAACCATGAAGTTTTAAAAATTTATTTAACTTTATGCACTAAGTAACTGTGCAAATCTCTAGGTTCTATGCATTCATACTATGAATGTTTGTCTACACTAAGAACCTTAGTCTTCTGTCTGAGCAACGCTTCATAGAAACACAACTACACATGTGTATTTTTAACAGGGAGAAAACTTAATTACTATAGATTAATTGTGTCACTCAGTAACCTCCTAACTGCTATGGATTTCATTTTACTTCATTATTTACTCTAGGAATATATTATTCCACTTTTTAGAAGTAGAAGATTCACATTTCTTTTATATATGTATTTTTCTTTTATCGTGTTTTATTTTAATTTAAGATATATATATCATCTCATTATAGTGTTCTTGGACAAGCACATCATGAGATGTACTTTTGCTCTTGGGCTCTGATTCTACATGTTACCCTAATTTTCATCTCAACTTCAATTGTTTTCTTTCCTTCCAGTAATTTTGGCATTCCCTCATGTTGATCTTCCTCATGTTGCTTGCTGAAATTCCCTCTCTTTCTTGCTTCCCACCCTTCCTTCTCTTAATGTGTGTGCATGTGTGTGTATGCAATGTCATAGGGACATATTTCCTATTATCTGTAAGTCAAAAATATTAAGAAGTACTATTTAACAGATCTCAAAACATAAGAAAATAATGATGTTGTTAACATTAAGTTGTTAACATGATGTTATTGATATTTGAATTAGTATGTGCTATACTGATAATCTGTGTACAAAGATACTCTACAATATCTACAAAGCAGGTATTGAATGTGCATTTCTTCCTAAAATCACTGGCTACCTTTCTTCCTGAACAAGACTAGTCATCTAACTAGTCATCACAGCAGGTTCCTCAAAACTATTTTCAGCAGTGATTCTTTCCTCAAAATTTCACATTGTAGGTACCAGTATTCACTAAACTAGACATAATGCATTTTTATAATCTTCCATGGTTTAAATTTGTACAGATGTTATGTATTGTTAAATGAGAAATTCTAGAGGCACTTTAGATTGGGAATTACAGTCTATAGTCTAAGTCATAGGAACAAACGAGGTTGACCAGACTCACAGAGACAATGAGTCAGTCAGATCATGCACCCAGACTTCACAGTACACACAGAAACAAACCTGAAAAGACTTCATCATGATAAAATGAGGACTTGAGCTTTGTAAAATTGTCACTACCCAGTGAGAACAAAATTGACATTAAAAAAGTAGAAGTATCTGTTTCAAGCAACAAATCTTCAAGACGACTATTTTATCCAGATTAGACAGTTTTGCTTAAATTTCTCTAACGTAGCAGTAATTTTCAGTTTAAGAGGTGAAAAGTGCATTAAGGCTCTTTTAAGAAACATTACCTTTAGTAAGGAAGCACTAGGGAGGCTAGAGAGTGAAAACATTTCTAGCAGCTATTAGCAAAAGGACATAAAACAGACTTGCTATACCATGTAATTTTAACCAAATTATGAGGTTTTACTCAATAACCAGTGATCAAAATGATCATATCCTGCTTCCCTGAGCCAAGTCTGTACCCTCCCGTGGAACAGACTAGAGAGGCCTATCAAAAAGGCTTCAAGGCTTTCAGTTGTTGATTGGGGTCTTTGACTTATCACATTTAGTTTCCAAAAGAAAAAAACTGTAAAAACTGCACTTTCTATTTTTATAAATAAAATGAAAAAGTATTTGACAGTATGTCACTGGCTACAAAAATAATCTAAGTGCATCCGCAAGAACTACTGTAAATAGTATATGCACAGATACACATACACACTTTTTTCATTTTTTTAAACCAGAACATGACTGGCTTACCACTGAAGGACATAAAACTTAGGTTGTTGTTTACACTGTGCCTCTGATTGGAACTTGGATAAGCTACTGTTACTAGCTCGAATAAAATGTTCACTGTAATATGGTTGATTACTCACGTTGGACAGACTGTAATGTAAATACACAGTTTGCTACAGCTAGAAATACGGTTTTGATAGATTCTTAGATTTTAAATTGATTGTAACTCAGAGCAGGTCTCTGCCAAAATTATTTGATATTTCACAAGCATATGAATGAAAAATATATGACAGTGGACCTACTTGACCTAGTGGTTTATGGTACTGTAATTTCTCTCTAATCTCTCCCACAATTGTCATATAAAGGAAAATATCTCAGACTGTGCTGAGAGGAACAGAATTAGTCAGGTTCCAACACATTCAGATTTTAAAAGTTGTGCAGATAATCAGCTATTCATAAATCACATTTCTGATTTTGAGGTCATAATGTTATTATGAGGTATACAATACTTCATATATTGACTGGGTTGTTCTGATACAGTGAGTCAATATTACTAGATAAAGGATGGTAAAGAACAAGATACAAAGCAAACATCAAGCTATAGATTTCACTTTTTCAACCACGACAGTCAACAATTTTCAAAGTAAATATAAACTTCCATCTCATTTTCCCACAGTACACTCAAAGCTAGGAAGTGTCTTACCGCTTGTAAGTGCACTTTAGATTCCATTTTACCTGCAGAAGCTGCTCTGGTTTTGCCAATAAAGTTGAACCATGAGGCTCTGATACCATTTTGTTATGTCTTGTGACCATTATTTGGTTCCAGTGTCAGACTTAGTTATGTTATAAGAAGCAGCTCTCATAGATCTCCTAAATGTTTAATAGCTTTCAGTGAGAATAATACAAACTCATACTACTATTGACCACCTAGAAAACCTCCAAAAATGTCCATAAAACTCAACTGCATCACCTCCTTTCAAATTTTCTTCTTCAACATCTGCCTGGTTGGCTGCGTTTGATGTGCCAACAGAAATTTCAAAGTAATGTGCAAAGCAAACTAAAAATTGAATCAAGTACATGAAATTTTAGCTAACATTATTCCAATCCCTCTTTTGAAGCCCTCTTCTTATTTCTGGATAAGTGAGCGTACGTTCATGATACATCCTCACAAATGGTCAGCATGAAGATTTACAGTACTTTCTACATATCACTCTAGGATCAGTTCATTGTAAAGCTAAGGTTTTTTCTGTGTACAATGACCACACTCCTGGCCCATATCTGGAGCTTCTGTGCATCACTGCAATATAAATAATGAACATTGTCATAATAATAAAAAAACCCCACAACTTTTAAAAAAAGTAGTTAAGTCTTCTTTCTACACTAGTGCTCTCAGTTATTTAAGATGGTGACAGCATCCATCACTGACGTTTGTTTCCAGTTTTGGACACTCTGGGATCCTCCTCAGTACAGTACTCCTTGTACATCACAGGAAAAAGCTGCGTGGTTTCTACAGCTATGCAAGCAAATATAGCGTTAAAGAATTTAGCTTCACCCTAAGGCCCTCTGCCTTAAACTTTGATCTTGTTTCATCTGCTTATCCAATGTCTCTTACCTGGTAATTTATGAAAATAAATACATTAATAAAAGTATTCTGCTATGAAATCAATAAAATAAGCAACAAAGAATAAACCACAAAAAGATCATTTCCATTATAATTCATGAGTGTTTACATAATTCCATCTTCAAAGTCAGACATTTGCAAGATTTAACAGCTATCACCCGCCTCTGAAATGCAAAATCATATGCAGAATCCCTTCAGCTAGGTAGTGTATGACCCCAAAAGCATACCCCAAGTAGCATATCCTGGGTTATTCACCAGTGTCCAGTACCCCTACTTGCAAAATGAGAGTTGGACTTGGTGATCCCTATGGGTCCCTTCCAAATTGAGACTTTTTATGATTTTATGAAGAGAAAGCCTTGTCCCCAGACAATTTCAGCTTAAATGTGTCTCTGCCCTTTCTTGATGGCAACATACAAGTTCCAGAGGGATGGTGAGACAGAACTTAGGTTTTGCCACAATGTGGCAGAATGGCAGCCACCTCTTCAGACACTGATTTTTTATACTCATCCATCTTGGTTTCCCTGCTCCCTCAAACTTCCCTTCTAGGCAACTAATCACGCCTTCATGTGTGAGAAAGTATACCTAAGGAAGCACGATACAAATTATGGATCTACATCTACTTAACTTTGAAAACATGTAAAAACCTGAAAACCAGGTGGGAAAAGGTAAATTCAAGATAAAGAAGTGGCCAATGTATGCAAAGGATAGGTATTTTTCTTTCTTTTGCCACTCGTTCTTAAATTCTTATATTCAAGATTAATATCTCCCAGATATCCCAGATATTGCAGTGATATCTATCCAATTGTTTAATTTTTAATCACAGATCTAGCAAAAAACTCTGCAAAACACTTTGCCAATCCCACTTCTTCCCAGTTTACACTACTGCAGTTTCCACTATAAACCTCAGCTCCAACTGATATATATTTCCATTTCAATAAAGACAGAATAACAGCTGGCCTGGGTAACTTCTAGAAAGCAGATCAAACTTAACTCAGATTTGTCTACATGGCTCAACTGAGTGAAAAATTTGTGCTTAGTTTCACTGAAATTCTTAAGGCCTTTCAGCAAAAAGTCCTAATATAATGCTACAATGAATTTGTACCCGTATTGTAATGTGGTGTTATTATCCTTTTTTTTTTCTCATCAGGAAAACACTAAACAAATAATTAATGGATATTTAGTTCAAAAAACCACCATCAACTACTGATTCATAAACTACAGGATTGAGACAAATAAGGTGGTGCTGAGAGAGACTACTATTAAAAAAGTTGCTTCATTTAAAAAAATCTAGAAGCAGATGCAATAGCTTCTATGCCTAAATTTTCCAGTAACTTTTTTTTAATTAGCATTAAGCTAATCATTTTTAAATTAGCAATTTTACTTAGCATTAAGCCAACCATTTTTTGTTTCTCAGTACAGAATAAATCTAAAAGAACCCTTCACCTTGTTACATAGAGAATTCTACTGCATCAGTTCATTCTAAATTGGAATAAATCAAGTACAATTCAAGGATAGGTCTAGGAATGCCTGTTACATCAGACACTAATCATACAAATAATCTTTCTGAGTCTATCATATGGATTTTCTGCTACCTGTTGATTCCATAGAAGGAAGCATGTTTTGAACCAGTTCCTCAAAGGAAAATATATACACATGGTAGCAAAGCAGGCACACAAACGACACATACAGTGATCTAGAAAAGTGCTGCTACTTTTTGTCTGCTAGCTGCCACTGAAATGGCACTCAGAACAAATTTATTTTTTATTTATTTAATGGGGATTAAGCTCTATTGTTCTGTTTTTCCTAACTGCTTGGTTTCCAAAACATCACTGAAATTAGTAGAAGCTGCAGGTGCCTTGTATGTTTGGTAGAGTCCATGTAGCACCTATCAACTCTCCGGTTCAAAGTTAGGTTCCAATCCTTCCCATACTCCAAGTCTGTAACTGAGTGAGAGTAAGTGCTGGTGCCAAATGTAGAGCAGTTCTGTGGACCTGTCAACTGCTCAAATGCATGTATCTGGTTTTCTACTTCTTTTTGGTTTTCCTGTAATGAAAACAACTGTCACCAACTAATGCTGCATTCAAGAGAAGTTTCTTGACTAACTAAACTGGTGATTTTATGGTTAGTTGCTAAAACCACAATTTGCCTGAACATCAAAGAACACCTCCTTGGTGTACATAAGGAACCTAATAAACTTAACATGCAAGTGAAATATTTTTTGTACCAGAGCAGCACAACACAGCACAGCCCACAAATGGTGAGCTGCGTTTATAATAAACTTTGATGTGCCTTGAGAAAGCAATGTCTGGAGGGTATTTGTATTTAATGAGGCAGGGGATAAAGAGTACAATTCCCATCTTAGGAAAGAAAAAAAAAAGTAAACTGTAACTGGGAGTAGAGTATATAGCTGTTTTATACAGAAGTTTGAGCAACTTCGGTCAGAGTTCTATTATCAGAATTGACAAACAAAAAGACCCTATGAGATGACAAAAATATAAGAAAATACAAGAAAATACAAGAAAACTTGTTCTATAATCACAATATTTGTGGTATTATATCATGAACCTCACACATTAGCTTTACAAAAATAGGTAAGTTGACTTAAAAGTGTATTTACTTTCAAAGTACAAAAGGGCTTAATTTAAATCCTGAAAAAATTTTTAGCCTAATATATGATTTCAAAATGAGGGGACGGCTTTATTCCTGTGAGAGAAAACAGGGTCCTTAAAATCATACTTTAAAAATATTAAAGTTACTTGAACAGTTTGCATTACAGTGCTGCTAGCATACTAACATTTATATTCATCTAGTACAGTCATCCTCGCCTCTCATTCTCAGGGTTTACTTTGAGACTTAGTCTGCAAAGTTTTAGCAATGTCTGCAGCACTATCTGTTCGTTCCCATTCTTCATTCCTTTTCACTCCTCCTCAAGTCCTCCATAGTTTAACTCAATTATTTAACTCAGCTAAAACAAACACCCAGAGAGTGTTTCACAGAAATATCTCTTGGTGTATATTAGCTCAAAGAAACCAGTCTGGGGAATACAAAGCTTTTATTTATTCATTTTCTAGTGACATTACTGAAGAATTGTTTCTTCACAGCTTCCAGCAGGACCAAAACAAGCATAGTTGATCTATGATAGGGATTAGGCAGAAGGAAAGTGACACTCTCAAAGGCCAGAACGTAAATTGTAGAGGTTGAAAAAGTCTTAAAAGAGCAAAAAGTCCACCTTTTGAAAGGATGGGAAAGAATTCCTGTATCTCAGATATGTCAGAAACAACTAAAACCAAAAGTCTTCATTTTGTTTTCTGCAACTACATGGCAGCAAAACTACACACCGCATATATACTGCAAAAACACTGAAAATATATTTGAGGTACAACCTATGCTACAATTATTAAAGCACTCCAGAGAAAAAATATTTAATACGTTTTCCATTTAGAAATACAGATAGTATTTTTAACTATCCAAACCCAAATTGTTCAAATTCACTGGCCTGCAGCTCAGTACATACAGGCATATGAAGATGCCTTAATCAAACATACATCACTTTTCCATCTTACCTGGAATCTCAACAGGGATGGAAAGTGCTCAGCACCTCCAGGACTGAGGCTGTGGTCAGCCAGTTTCCCTGCAGTTCTCAGGCATTTACTTTCCAGCTCCTGCTCCCACATGCTTTCTCAACAGCTTCCTAGTGTTCACAGAATGCTCTGATATGAGCCGAAGTCTGCTGATAACCACAACGTGACTTCCTGATTACAGGAAGAAGGGAGGACTGGTACAAAACTCACAACTACAAGTTTTAAAATATTTTGAGTCAAATTCATATGTATATATTTTCTCTTTTATTGGAAGCTTTTGCTTAATGTTTCTATACTAAAATAACGAGTTACTTCATCTACAGTGCGTGACAAGAGGTTTATATACTACAAACACTGGGCATCTGGATACTCTCTTTCCCTATGACCAAACATCATTTTGCACCACCTACTGTACAACGGCATCCTGTTTGGACACCCCAAGACAAGACAAATGAAGTGACTTATACAAAATACATCTCATTTTAGTGATGAAAATAATTTTACATTCCAAAAGAAGAACTGGGTTTTCTGTAAAAAAAGGACTATTTTCTGAATACTATTTCAGGACACCAACTCCTTCAAGGGAAATGGAAAAATTATTCAGGGATACCAGACCTACCTAACCAAAAGGCATCCACTGGAAATTCAAGTACACTGTTTTCAGATGTTAAAGCACCCTCAATTCCAAACAGGAACTGAGCAAAGAAAACTGGAAGTCCACAGACAGGCAACTGGATAGTGCAACAAAAGTTAGCACAATTTTAGAAGCTGACTCTTATAAAGGCTGAAGAAATTCACAGTCATTTACCCTTGCTCTCTTCTCCTCACTGGAAGAAACCCTAACAATAATTTGCTGTTAACTGGCAGAATTCAAAGCAATCTTCCAGCTGCACCACTGTGAGCAGCCTACCAGTACATATGCTGACAATAGCCAAAGCATGGACTGTGACCTCTGGCTGTGTGTCCTACCTGCAGCTAGAAGCTCGCAGTATTATTACAGATGCCAAAAATCTGTCTGGGATAAATCTATAAATTTTTGAAGCTTCTTAACTTTGGAGATGCCCACGACCACTGCTTTCCACCGTTTCTGCTTACCATATGTCACCACTCAGCAAAAGTCAGTTTGTGTCTGCCCATTTTTAGAAACAAGTGCATTTGCACTTAACAACTGTTAAAAAGAATTTAATTTTGTAGAACCATTTTCTCTGCATTTTTCTAAAGGCTGATAATTCTTTGTTTGAGCAAAAAGCAAATTGAGACCTTTTACCCAGCACATCTCTCTTTTCAACCAGTTCAAGATTATGTATTTCCTTATTTCTCTGAAATCTTGTGCAGCATAATTTTTTCATTTTATAAGACAGCTGAGGCATGGTGACGAAAATCTCATGTCAATAATTGCCCCTTCCACCTTCAACAAAATGAAATTAACAAAATTTCAAAAGGATCTCTGTGCACAGGGATCTCAAACACTTATTGGTCAATATCTCATTTCCAAATTTACCAGATCCATAGGTATAGAATAACAGATAAGCTGTGCTAACATTTGTATGCAAAAGCTGTTTACAAGATAGGCTGCTTTTTTGAAACTGCAAGGTTAAGTTTTGCAAATCCTGCACCAAACCATCGCTTTCTTTATCCATCATCATCCAGTGTGATCTTATGCAAAACTTTATCAAAGTAACGTGCCACTTTCCTGCATGCTGATTTTACAAAACTCACTCTCTGAACATTGTTCTACATGATGTCATCACACTGTAACTCACTTCATTTACAGTATCTGTTTCACTTCTACTCACAAGCTAATATAACATTTCTTTTTTTTTAACTGCACGCAGGCTGCTAGACACATGTGCACAGCAAATGGAATCTGAACTTAGCTTAACAGCCTCATTTATTCCTGATGGTTTAAATTATTTCATCACAATTAATGACACCCCCTCAGCTTCCTGTGCAGCGCTGCCAGATGTTCAGAGACCACAAAGCCACTCTCTTCTTTGACGGCTAGTGACAAGTTGTCCTCTGAAGGACGTTCCCTCAGCGCATAGGCCGGATGACACCTCCATTGCTTAGCACCTCTCTACCTCCCCGAGTAACCATGGCGAAAGAAGAAGGAAGCCATGAGAAACTAGTCAGTGCATTAGTCAGTAAGGACAAATAAAGTGAAGCATTCTGAACTTGAAGGATCTCATCTCCTCCTACTGGAGTTCCAAGCCTGATTGTTTTATGAAATGACAGACAATTGTTTGCCTTGATCTTCAAGGTGTGAAGTTTTTTATGTTCTCTCAAAAATAACCCTTTCTTTAAAGAGAAAAACAAAAAACAAACAAACAAACAAAACACACACACACACAAAAAGGAGAACTCTTACCTCCATTATTTCAGTATCCCACCCTCTTCAAAAGCAGAATGCAAAAAACTCTGAATCTTAGAAAAGCTTCAGCCACATTCAGCTTGGTTTTTGCATTCTGTTTTGCTATGTGAGCAGACAATTTACCCTTACAGTTTTGCCCTCACAACCTTCAGGTATTTTTCTCTACAGGAGGTACCTAGATATCTTACACGGCAGGAAAGAGAAGTGGAATTGTGAATCTGGATATGCTGAAAATGAGGATATGACATCATCTCTTAACAGGCAGGGGCAGAAATGGTAACAACTGTACAACTACAACCTTGGAATAACAACACAGTAAGTGTTTTGCATTTTTAAGATAAAGAAACAGGCATATCTGTTCTTGAAATTCCCTCCACTATTTTGAGCACATATGGCAGACATTCTATTGATTTTTTTTCTCTTTTTTTAATTAAAAAAAAAAGAAGAAAAAAAAAAAGGGGCAAAAAGAAAAAGCACAAAACTGAATCTATGGCTGCTCAGTTTGCCAAAAGTGTAGTATTAAAACAGAAAGGCCACCTGTGTCAGCCCACCCGATAGGAAGGTCAGGAGCTGGAAAATCTGTCCGTGTCTCTCTCTCTCTCCCTCTCTCCCTCTCTCTCTCTCTCTCTCTCTCTCTCTCTCTCTCTCTCTGATTTGTTTTTGGGGGTTTTGTTTCGGTTTTTTGTTTGTTTGGGTTTCTCGTTTTTTCTTTTGTTAAACATACTTAAAGGCAAACTTGGAAGGGAAAAGTAACCTCCATCAATACAAACTCCAGATAGCAGTGCCAGAAAAGTTTTGTACTTAAGACTGATTATGTGTGTGGTCACTCCAGAGTTATTTCTGTTAAAATAAAAATTAGTTCATCCCTTAGATTACTTAAAGTTACTTTGAAGGAAAGGCTCTTCAGAATTTTCTTTAAAATCCAGTAGCAAAACTGAAGGAAAGTGAGAGGTAACACATCCTCTACCATCTGTAACAGGCTTGGTTTTTCTTATCAATTTTTTTTTAAATGTTTCAATATCTTTCATAGCAGAGAGGTCATCACTGAGGTTCTTTTAGTTGCTCATTTCAATCACTTTATCAGACAATCCTGCAAAATGTTATGCTGAAGACCAGCTTCAGCTTCAGGAGGAGGAGAGATTCACATAATGTGACAGTGACAGCAACTCCTAAGTAGTCTCAAATATTACATTTTCCATATACACATGTATATATATATGTGTGTGTCTGTGAGTTTATATATAAAATATATGCCAACAAATAAACGAAACTTGCCTGGACATCTACAAATAAAAACCCCCAATCTACTCTGAAATGCACTGAGATTTATGGAGAGTCACATGGACTTCATTCTGTTGTCTCTGAATGTTTTATTTGGGAGAGTGGAGGAGCTGAATAAACTTTAAACTCTCATGTAGGGATGTATAGCCTGTGTGTCTCTGGCAGATGTGGAAAGGAGATGAAATGGGCAAGGGAGAATCAAATATCCCATCACTGCAGGTTTGTGAAGGGGAAGAGCACTGCAAAGATCTCGCATCTGGCAATCATTTGTCAATAGCTGGAAAGAGAACGGCAGGAAACTTTCTGGCTCTTGTGGAAGATGAAAAGACAAAAAACATGTGTCACACATGCACAGTACTAGTACAATGACTACTACATTTATTTCACCCCACCACCTTTTTTTTTTTTTTAATTTTATTTATTTAATGATCTTCAGATATACTTTAATCCACGGTCAAAATCATGCAGTCACTTGCTTGTTAAAACTGCAGTGTATGTACATTTTTCAAATAAACCCCAGGGCTGATGTTAGAAAATCAAAATCATTCAAGCGTAGGCTGGCGGGTACTTTGGGCAGGAATCCTTGTGGTTTAGTCAATAAACAGAATCAAAATGAAAGACACCGCAGTAACTAGACAGTAATGTTTTGAGCAGTTCTTAACACAAAAAGAGAAAGACAGAGAAACAGAGGCTGACCAAGTGTCCAGATACAATGCTATCAAGTCCACAGAGATCACTCTAGTGCATTCAGCATCTGTATTTGAGCACAAGGTCACTTGCTGTTTCTAAAAGAAAAAGTATTTCTATTTAGGGCTATTTTTATGGTTCTTCTGTAGTTCTGGGTTTGGTTTTGTTTGTGCTTCCTCCCTTCCCTCCCTTTATTTTTTTCCATAGAGGTTCTATTTCCCCTGCAGAAATATCTGCTAAATAAAACATAAAAGGGTCACTTTGCCTTTTCTGAGCCACAATGCAAGATTTTACTAATTCACAGTATCACACAGTACAATATTGCAAATACTGCTAGGGAAAGTGTCATTACAAACTACAGAAAACTGAATAGGTACTGGTACAAGGGAGGGCCCTTCACACCTAGCTATCAATTCGTTCATCTGCTTTTCAGAAGAAGCTGCTACAGCAGAAGCACATCTTGTCCCTGTGACTCTGCAAGTAAAGCTGCAGGTTGTTTATGCTGGCAAAATCACAGCAGCCTGCCAAATTATAACAAGAGCAATATCTCCCCCAAACAAGTCTGATCATGGTTAATTACAACGCAGAGAGCAGCTACAATTATTCATTATTACAGGAAAAATCTTATTTAAATGTTATGGAAATTTGCGCTTGTATTTCAGTATGCCTGGGAAAAGAACCCCACTTACATGTGGAAGGACCTCAAACATACGAAACATCACAAGATACTACATATAAACTGGGAAAAAAAATGTTGCCCTGATATTTACATCAAGACATTGCAATGGTGCTATTTACTGAGTCCAACCAGCATGCAAAATCGTTTTCAAGTAACCCCTTCTAGTTTAATCATAGGAGTTGTGAACACCAGCAAAATGCAATGAAGTGTATTTTAACCGGAAAAGAAAAAACACAAACCTCCCCCTATAAAGACACAGGTAGACAAAAAGATAGACAGACAGATGGACAAACAGAGACATATATCCTTTACAACTGAGAAGTGTTCTCCTTCATATGCTCCACAGTGCAATCCAGTTCTGCATCCCAAACTGGCAGACAGGGAGAAAGGAAGGGTAGAGAGGTGGGGATGCTTTAGGGTAGTCCATCAGTGCCAGCCTATCAGTAAGACTGGCATATCAATAAGAATCATTAAGATTCATTGGCATAAGCAAGTACAGCAGGGCACCAGGACAGAAAATGCTTCCGTATATGTGGGTAAGAACAACTGTTTACTATGCACTGGGGCACACGAGTTCTTTTTTTTTCCTTTTTTTTTTTTCCTTCCATATGTGTAACTAAACAATTCTGCTGATTTAGCTTTTGTTCAATATTCCTTTACCAATTAGCTATATATCAGATGGCGGTTTTACCCATCCCACGTATGCTTTGAGCTATCATCTCACGCTCACTACAATGGCAAATATAGGCCTCAGAGTGTAAATTTATATGAATCATTATTCTTGGTAATATGGAAGCTTCAGAAACCAGTTTAACTTTGTTCTAATACTTCAGTATCACAAAATATGATGAGAATTTCAGGGATGAGTTAGCCCTGAAAATTATATCCAAAAACATCATATTTCACCTCAGATCATTCCACAATCACATTTACAGCAGAGCTCAATCAACAATTAATTTTTTGTCCAAAAATTAAAAAAAACTGCTTTACCAGATACGTACTGTAAAGACAGTAAGTTTACTATATAAGTTGGAAGTGAACTTCAATTGTTGCAAGTTTTCCATTCTACTTGCACTTCGGAATTTGGCTTGCTTTTATACATTAATAAAACCTTATATATGCGCACATTGACACACTACAATACTCACACACTTTTTCAGAATTTTTAATTTGTGTGGGGTGGTTAGGCACTGAAACAGGTTGTCCTGTGAAATGCTGGATGCCTCATTCCTGGAAGTGTTCATGGCCAGGCTGGATGGGATTCTGAACAACGTGTTCTAGTGGAAGATGTCCCTGCCCATGGCAGAGAGTTGGGAACTAGATGATCTTTAAGGTAGCTTCCAGCTATGATTCTATGATTCTCACTGTGCACTCTGCTCTTTGCTATCCTGTGTAGTACTCTAAGGAGCGAGAAACACCACTGGCTACGACTATATCATCTCCAAACTCTCCTTAGGCACCAAGGAAAACAAATAAGGCCTGAAGTGCACTTTCTAAGTATATACACACACACACACACACACACACACACATATTAATAAGCATGGACTCTTTATGGTGTGTCTCAGGTCCAGTATGAACATACTCTTGGACAACAGGGAGAGGGCACTCTCTTATCTGAGGAGGTTCACAAAATCAAATACATTCCAGTTAACTAAATATGTGACCATTAGTTGTTGTGGGATTTATTTTTTGCTTTCTTGATTTGTGTTTTTTTTTTTTTTTTTTTAGAAAATATTAAATAGGGGAAACAGAGGGCTGGACAAAACCTAGCCTTTAAAATATGATGGATTTTGGATCAAGAGAAACAATTCTGGAAATATCTTGTTATTTTTCGTGCAAACAATGTCAGCTTCCAACAATTGCAGCTCTAACTTACAATGTTCACTAGGCAACACCAACACAGACACTGAGAGAATAAGGTTTAGCCCACATCTCTCCCTTCTCACCTACTCAGCACTACCAGCTCTGATTCTTCTTGAAAGAACGTTCCCAATGTCCCCTGTAAATCCTCTCTATTGAATGAAATAATGAAACATACAGATTCTGCCAAAATTCAAACTATGAGTGTCTCCAGTGGTATTTTCCTTATCATCTTGAGTGCTATTTTAAAGTTGCTGCTGGAGTTCCCTACACTGCAGGTTGCCATGCAGGGATAGTAGAGCTAAGACAGAAATGAAACTGGGCAAAGAAAACATCTTGAATGACTTTGGAGCAGTGAGTTCTGCCTTCCAATGGCAGAATAAGTTACTTTATTTTGCTCTTGAGAAAGCCCACTTTGTGAACTTGCAGTTGGACTGCTTTCTGGGATGCAAGCTATTTAGAATCGCTCCACTACAAGGCACACTGCTACACAGGTAAACTGAAACACCATGCGTTATTTGAGCTGCTTTCAAACAAACAAACAGAAAAAAGCCAACGACCAAGAGCTCCTGGCTGCTAAAACAAAACTGAAGGCTTTTTCATGATTTACCCATTCTGTTTCTGGGCATAAAACTACAGAGGAAGCACATCATATTCTCAAAGCCAGTGTATTGCACGCTTTTTCACCTCACAAAATCAATGCCACGTGGATCTGTTTCTTCACTGCAAACTCTGGCTCAACATAACTGTGCAGGTATGCTTTTGCCATAAAAGCAGTGCTGAACAAAAGATGGCTACTAACTAAACTGTAGTTTCATTGTCAAATTAATATTTCTTACATGTAGTCCATTATGCTCATACTCTTTCTTTTTTTCTCTCTCTCTTAAATGCCTCAGCTCTGTAAGTATGCTTCCCATTAATGTAGCATGAAACTGGTAATACAAGGGCTTTCTCACCTATTGCCTGGATCATGTCACTCCCCTCTTTGTTGTGGAAGGTAAAGGAAACTGATTCAAGTCCGGGCTCTTTATCCTAAAAATCAAGGCTCTGAACAACTCTGCTTCTGGCTATGTTTCTGTTCTCCATCGTATTCCTTTCATTTTGCTCCCTGAAGCCCATAGCCTTCCTTCTCCCTTGTCTATTTAGTCACCCCTTGTCTTCCCTGTCCTTTTTCACACCTGTGCAGTTCCTCTCACTTGTTCTTTAAAACAACTAGTTCCTTATGTGAAGTACAAAAACCTTAAGTCACCTAGAAAAGTCATCTTTGTCTTACCATTAAATGTCAATTGCAAAAGCTCAGAGAGACAGTCATCCTAGGGCCACTATGAGTGTTTCACAACTGGACCACTACATCTGGCTAGGTTCTAGTGTTTACAAGAGAAGGCCATCTAATATTGCTTCTTCGTGTAGTGGTAGGTATACTAACTACCCTTAAATAAAACACACTTTTAATGTCACCATTAACAGTTTAAAACTTTCCCTATAAACAAATCTTTCTGTCACTGGCTGTTAGTGTATGTATATGCCTTTTTTTGGCAATAGTTTAAATAATTTCAAATGTAAAGGATGCCTTTGCAGGATAATATTTATGCTGAAGCATTCTCAAGAACTGCAAATTGGAATGTTGAGGATATTCAAGAGCTTTAGAATCAAATCTATGAGCAAGATAGAGCAAGATTCTACCCTCACCGTCAGGATTATTGAGCAGATGTCATGAGAGAAAAAAGTGACAGTCTGAACATAATCTTAATCCCAGCTGAAAGGATAAAGTTTAAATAAAATCTATAGACTGGGAAGTCCTTACTCTGGAAAATAAAGTTGGAACAGACTTTTGTTGAGATATTATACCTTAAGAAGAAAAAGGAAAAAAATCTTGAAGACAAGAAAACTTTTTATCACTGTCATTTTTTGTTAAATATCAACTGTGCAAGACACCTGTCATGTCCAAGGAATGTAAAAGTCTGGAAGAATAATAGCAAAACACATTTTACACTGTGAAACTGAAGGAAGAACTTTTTAAGGCAACTTTCTTCTGCACTCCTATGTAGTGATAACTTTATTTTTTTAATCTTTTTGTTTTTTAGCTTCTAGGCCTAGAAAAATTAGTGCGTCTTTAGGAAAGTACCTGCACAAGGATAACAAGACTCAATCAGATTAGGAGATTTCCTGTGGCAGAGACACGGACACTGAACTACAGAGAGATGGCAAGGACATAAAGGCATTCCAGAGCTATCACAACAAAATGAAAGCAGAAATGCAATTTGATAAGAAGGCTAAAACATTGTACCAGGTCTATCTGAATGTTTATGCTTTCTCTACATAAACCATTAGTTTACATTGAACTCTTAACCCCAGAAGGACTAAAAAGCAGTAGTGACCTGATACACAGTTGCAGTACCACAGCCTTACAAGTCAGCTTGCTTTGTGATAGACTGAAGGTTACAACACACCAAGAGACTGAAGGTTACAACACACCTGGCCTCTCCTTAATTTATTCTATTTCACACCACTCAAAAAAAAAAAAAAAAAAAAAAAGGCATTTCAGAGCTTATTTAAACGCATCCTTCACAAGGAGGTCCATTCATTTTGGGCAGTCTAGCAACTGAAATCCAAGAATGTATCATAATGGAGTCACAGTGTTTGAAACATTATGTGGTATCTCACCATTAAGTGCAATGCAGCAACTACAACTGACCCCTTTAATATAGAACAAGTATTCACTTTCTAGAAAACTCCTGTGTAGACAAAATTTTGTGTCCAAAATGAAGCATTTGTAGAACTTAAAATTTTCATACAGAACATGAAAAAAAAACAAACAAAACTTTTCCAAGACTTCAGAAAGATTTTAGACCTACTATTAACTGTAAAACATAAATTTAGGGTTGGGTTGGTTCTTTTTCCTTAAATCATCAACAGACTTTTATATGATGTTATTTTTCTTGTCTGGTCAACTCCCACAACCCCAGAGTTACAAGTTATGTTCTCTTCATAACAAGACTATTGTGTTTTTTATGATCACTAGATCCTTTATATTTTCATTCCTTGGTCATTTCAATCTGTGATATGACAAAGGTCTATTTCTAGTCTTAATTCTCAGGTTATCTTAGTTACAATCATACTCATTTTTACAGTCACTGTCTAGCTCAATGCATTCCGAATTAAAGGGACCAAAACACTTAACCCAAGAAGAGTCACTTTCTCCAGGAAGCAGACCTATATTGTATCATTGATCTAATTTTTTTTAATTTTGACATGTATCTAATTGAAAATTACCATCCTAGTTATCAAATTTCTTCATGAAGGCAGAAAGACTTAGCAAAGTACCTTCACATCTGAATTTCCAGCAGATCTGAATGCACTCCAGTGACTCATTTTCACAAAGTATTTTAACATACTGCAAATACCAAATAACATAGTCTTAGTCTTCACTTCTCTTATTGGTCCTTTTTTCCACTTTCCATGTATAGGGGACTGTATCCCTTACCCTTTTTCAAGCCATTAAATCAGCTTTCTTCAGCTCTCAGCTTTTTCCTATTTAGTGTGTCCAGCTCAAGCCCAGTGACTTTTTATTTTTCATTTCTGCATCTTTCTGTCCTTCCATAACTACAGTACCCTACACAAGCTGGTTCTGCATATTCCAGCTTTTCTTTCCCCTCTACTTCAAGGATTCTCGTGATGTTTCAGAACTTGCACAACATCTTAAGAGACAAACTACTTTGTGGGAGCACTTCTCCTCCCATTTATGGTTGTGTGGAGCACCCTCCCTCCCACCTTAACATCGTATGGTGGTTGTATACATGGAAACGTACAGGAAAATGTTCAGTGCAATTCAGCAGCAGAAAACAAAGAAGAAACCCAGAACAACATGACTAGTCAGCTCTCCGTAAGCCAACAGCAAGTGCTTCATAGACCATCAAAAATGAATGACTCTATAAGCTGTTCTTCATGCCATTAATCCATCTTGCTTTTCTACTCATGATCATCACTGTAACTGTTCAAATCAATATGAACAGCAATACAGCACAAAGTAATTTCTAGATCTCTTCTGCACCTTAGCTCCCCAGAGTCCATGGACTCCCTTCCCTCCTGATTGTTGCATCCAACGATCCACTATATTAAGGTTTAAACCAGACCTGAATTTTCCAAAAAGGCCCTTGGAATCTTCAAGGATAGCAGATGGTCAGTTTTGCATCAGTGTTAAATATATTGGAAATTGAGGACTTTGATTTTAACTGTAAGAGTTATTAATACAACTAGCATCATATTTCAAGAACAAGGAAGACACTAAGGTGGGGACATTATTCTGAATGTTAGCAAATACCTGTACACACAAAAGCTCCCTTAACACATTTTAAGTCACACAAAAAGCTGTCAGGTGAAGTTTATCTCCCAGGAATTAAAAACTATTCTCCAATAAATTTAATACAGAAATGTACACTGCAATCTGTTTTGTCATCTATATTCCCAAGTGGTAAAAATATTAACACCATGTTGAGAAAAAGTATAATTAGCTAAGCATTTAGTACCTTTCACTTTATGAATTCTAATATTATCCACATCTGTGAACTCGTTTGACTGATAGGTAAACAAATGGAATCACACCCCATTATGATTCCTAAAAAAAAAATTGTACCTCAGTTATTTTTTTTCTGTGGTTCTTTGTGTGCTATGGTGTATATGGCAGGCAGTGTATGAGGATTCAAACCCTTTGGATTCTGTATGTCATGCAAATTCATAGTTTGACATTGTTTGATACTGTGCTGACTGCTACTAAAAATTTTGAAATAATGTTCAACCTTTAATGATTGGATGACATTTGTCTGATAAAAAGCTAAATTTCTTTCTGTCAAAAATGCACAAGTGAATGAAAAGGTCTTTAAAGTGTCCCTCTCTGATCCCTGGGGCATAGCAGTGCTGAGAGCACAGCTACTCTGCAGAATCTCTTTCAAAGGAATAACAACTCTATGTGACGGAGCTATTTACAACTTGCTGTGTGTATCATCAGCAAAAACAAAATATATAACAATGAGCATAAAGGCTTTCCCCCCCCCATCTATCCCTCCTGACCTTTATCCCTCCCATTCACCCAGGAAATAAGGGGAGAGGGAAGCAGGGGCACAGTTTTTTTTGTAAACAGGGGGTTCTGAGGTAATAGGTTACCCTGAGCTATGGGGAAAAATATCTGCCCAATCCTTCACTCCTCCCCTCCTCACACAGATATCAACATACTTGCACACACTGTATTACCATACCTAGGCTGTCCAGGGGCAAAAAAGGACATGGAATAAAAAAGGAGTGATGCTCTTCTGACCAGGAGTCAAAAAGATAGGCCAAAGGGAGAAAAGAAGTGACAAGGTGAAACTTCAAGGAGTGGTGCAGCTAATGGAAAATGCCCAGAGCCAGATGCCTCTTGTAAATAACAGTGAGACTCAGAATGCCTTCTGAGGCCAATACCAGTGATTGTCAAGGAAAAGTTTGGAATTAGGGAACAGGCCGTAGGGAAAACTTGCAACAGGTAGCATTTTTATCAAAGACATGCCACAAGTGGGGGAATGTGATTGCCCCTGTGGAAATTTTTCTGCAGTTCAGAAGAACTTGAGAACTACCAGAAGGCACCTCTGAAACCCTAGGGAAACACTAGCATGTTCTGCAGTGCCACAGATGGTGCCAGGAGTATGGATACTGAGACCAAAATGCACACTCAGGAAACAGGAGAAGTACAGTCTTCCTTTGAATACTTTTTCCTGTTTCATTAAGGCAATTTCTGACCTTTTCCTCTAACAATTTTTATTCTTTACCTAAAAGCATGCTGGACTGTAAGCTGATGCTTTTAGTTTTTTTCCCTCATTGAAATGTTCTGCTGTGGTCCACCGGTACAAACAGAACCCGTGACAGACAAGCACGCCTTCAGAAATGCAGAGCAAATGCAAGGATGAAGCCGGAGATGGCCCATACACTCACAAGGGTAGAACGAAAAAGTTCATGAAGAAGATTTCTGAAGTAGAAGGGAAGCTTGCAGCACTTACTTCAGTTCCAACGTTTAAGACATACAGTCAGAGAAGGCACTTGTGCAGATCAAGGAACTCAGGTACAATTACCTGTCAGGCTTAAGGACCTTGGCAGAAATACCATTTCAGTCAGCAGTGTAATGACACTTTGCATATCCATATACTAATGACTGAGATGGAAGGATTTTGAATACAGTATACAATGTTTTTATCACTATCAGAAAAGTGCAACAGAATATGCTACCTGGAGGAAGACAAAAATCCCACAAAAGAAAGTATGGAGGGAAAAAATTAATCTCTGATTCAAGAGATACTGTTGTGAGAAATGCATTGTTGAAGGCCATACTTACAGCTTGTTCCAAATTTGCAACTATCTTACATGTTATCGTCACATAAAATGTTTTCCAATCAACAATTTAAAGCATATTTTGTAAGAAAATTCAATAGATGATTACCTGGCTTTCTTAGAAATAGGCAGCATATCAGTAAAATCATAACATTAGATCAAGTTATTTGTGACAGAATATTGTAATATAGTCTTTTAAGTGAGACAGATGAAATAAGGTAGGTTTCCCTATAGGTATAAGGCATGAATTTGGTTGTGGATAATGGAGGGGGAAAAGAAAGTGAACATGATTTACAGAATATTGCCAATACACATATCTTTACTGATTTATTTTACAAACTCCTCCCTCTCTGTACCACAAAGTTTTCAAAGCCTCAAAAGAGAAATATTCTACTTTGCTTTGCAATTAGATTTTTTCTAAAATTTTCACAGCTCTCTTCGTCACAATTTAGTGGGACACCTCACAAGGCTGAGGAGGCGATGTACTCTTGAATGCATCAGAAGTGCAGCAAAAATGGATCAGAAGTGCAGCAAAGCTAGGTAGCATGTCCCACATCCAGCAGCTCTCTTTTTTTGGTTTGTGTTTTTTGTGGGGTTTTTTGTTTGTTTTTTTCATTTGTTTGTTTGTTGGGTTATTTCGGGTTTTTTTATTGGTTGGTTGGTTTTGTTTTTTGGTTTGGGTTTTTTTTTTTTTTGAGGATGATGCAGAATCTTCACTTTAGATCTAAGATCGGATTTCTCTTCCCTTCCTATATTTCTGTCATTCTAAGCTCTACTCATAAGCCTTTTCAATTAAAATTCTTGAAGGTTGATGAAGTGTTTTGAAAGGAAAGTACTGAGGAGAGGAGAGGCTGAGGGAGAGAGGAGGAGGGAGGGGAGGGGGGTAAAGCTCTAACTAAATAAATAAACGAAATATTAATCCCCTAAGTCTTTTCACATGGAATTTGTTCCCTCAGATAACGCTAGACATATAAAAGAGAAGAGTATCTGTTACTCTGTGAATAAGCACAACTTGGCACATGTTTTATTGTCCTTATCTCTGCTCATCCCACCACAGGTAACACTAATCAAGGGACAGTATTTATGCAGCATTTTTACATGTGAGTAAAAAAGCATCTCACATGCAAGATCAAAACAAGAATGACATTAATTTATTTCTAAGTATTTTATCCGCCTTCTTCAATTTCCCTGTAAGCAAGCTGTTTGTTTGTTTGACTGTCTTTGTTAAAGACAGACTACTCCTTGAAGAACACTGTTTATTTTATGTTAAACATATTTTTACACACCTGCTAATAAAACAGGTGTGGGGGGTAGGGGGTGTGCATGTAAAAAGTAGTGCCTGGAAAAGTAGGGCCTTAATAGTTTGTGAGCTGCAGCGGCAAGGAAGTTCAAGCTTAGTTCACACCCAGAAGATGCAGAGGTGTGTGTTTCTCCCTTCCACTTCATATCTCAGTCTAAGAAAGTAGAAGATCAAGCTGCTGAAAACATACTGCCCAAATGAAAGGATACCACTAGGTCTGTCCCTCTGTCCACACTGTCCTGTCCTATTTAGTTCTGAAAATCCTTGATTTTTTTGAGGTTATATACACATATCAAAAATCCAAGCAAACATATAGAAGCAGTCCAAAAATAAGTACGTAAGTTACTAGCAAACAGTCTACATTCTAAGGTAATTTTGGAAAAAATTCTACAAGGAAAGAACAGAAAATTTTCGAAAACTACTTTGGGAATTTTATCTTCAGAAGATTCTAAATACGTGATCCCCATAAATAATCTTCTTGCTTTTTCTGAATGAGTAATGAACAAAAACAGTGAAAAGAAATTAAAGCATATGTACTTGCTCTAGTTTAGATTTTATTTCTGGGCATTACAACTGACTGATTTTGCCAATGATTTTTGTTGGTACAGTCAGAGAGTAAGTTCTTTTCATTAGTAAAGCTAACAAATAAGCAATATTGCTAAAAAGTCAACATGAAACAACAAATGATTTATGTATCTTTCTGTCAAAGTTTTCCTGCAGATGTATGTACATACTGCTTTGTTTATGTCTGATTTTCCAATCTTTCCTAATGCTGTCTCCATATAGAAGTTAAGTACATAGCTCTAAGCACACAGCCTAAATGCTTTGCTTATTCATAGCCCAAATATCCAATTTTTTTTTCAAATTTGTCCATGAAAGAACTTATTAATAAGAATCATTTACATAACAATGTTCAAAGTTACAATTGTTGGGGTGGTTTTTAGCTCAATTCTAAAACATCTGGGAAGATTTTTGACCAAAGTGTGAAAGATTATACTGAAAACACTAAAAAAAAAAAAAAAATCAACCCACATCTCTAACACAATCATGATGCAATCATGAAAAAAATCTTATTAAGGGATAAGAAGTCACTAATTTTTTTTTAATTCAGTTAGTAATGATTGTCGTGTGAGAGCATGGTATATGAAAATTAGACTTGAAGCCCTATGCAAAGAACTGTACAACTAGTAATAGTTCTGTGTCTTCAAGACTTTTTTCTTTTGATTAACTTTTCTTGATATGGCATGCACACCACCAACATGAGAGAGAAAAATTCATCCCTCAATGGTATCTCAAGACCTTTCAAGAAAGAATTCTCAAAATGACAACTTAAACTTTCTTACTATTACAAATAAGAATCTTTCTAAGAAAGATAAATACAAGTTATCATCTCTCAAGATCTGCCTTTATTAGGAAGGTTGCATCAAAATACATGAAAAGCCATGTAAAAATGCGTCATTATAGTAGCCCAAAACCCTAACGTAGACATATTTATAAAGTTCTACCCATGTTCACATAAATCCAGTTTTTAGTTCAAACACACAATCAAATTATTATGGTTTAAAAAATTCTTACATCCCAGCTTAACCATGGTACCCAAATGAATGTGCATTTATCACCTACTGTAAACCTGAGATAAAATGTGGACAATTAAAGCTCTGTGGAAGAGGGGTTTTGCTCATATGTTTTTACCCCACATTTGTTGTGGTAAGTGGATGGAGTTAATTAGTGTAGCACAGCAGACTTATAAGACCAGATCATATTCTGAGTCATCATTCATTGAATTACAGGTTTAGTTCAATGTAGTTATAGCAAAATTTAAACTGGTTTAAACAAGTCTACATTAGAGCTTATAGTACCATAATTAGATGAGTATGTACATGAATATATATATAGATGTCTTACAGATGTGTATATAGATATATGCATACATATGGGTGTATGTATATGTATGCTCCTCAAATTACCTTTTTTGGGGAGGAGGGGGGCAGGAAGGGGGGAAGAAATGAAGATCCAGCTACTGGAAAGATCAGAGTAAAATACAGTTTAATTTCTGCTTTATGTATGCAAACTGAAGTATAAAAGTCCAAAGTCAGCGTACCAAAAGGCAAAAACATTCATGTTCAATGTATTACTTTTAATCTCTTCATGTCTATAGCAGTATCACCGTTCTGTGAAATCCAAAACACATTTAGCGATTAATTCTTAGCATTCCCTGAAATTCCTAGTGATTGTGTAGTGCTCCTTATTCTCTTTATAAAATAATAATAAAACCAAAATGGTTCTCTATCTTTTTGCACTTGAGACAAGGGATTGTAAAATGTATGTAATGCTAGCTCTGCTTTGAGTGGAAAAGTCAGAGTTAGTTGTACTTCCACGTTACTATGCATACAGACAATTTGCACCTTGTGTTTTAAAAATAATTACTTTATTCTACTATGACATCAGATTTGCAGCAATGCAAAATAAGACCTTCTGTCAGATTATCTCTTTCTGGAATGACATGTGCAGGGAATTTCCAAAATTTTCTTAATTCCAATTTTTAGAAGAGAGTTATAATTTACTAAAATTGACTTGGAAAATTATTTTTAACTGTTTTAAATGGTAGTACATTTACATATATTACATGATCATATATCATGGGTCACTTATCTTCAATAAATGTAATTTTAAAATTTTCATTTGCAGGCCATCATAAATAAATTTCGAGTGAGTTTGTACTCAATATATTTCAAAACTGCTAACACAAAGTGAACATTGTTTAGAATTTATGAAAGGTGTTAATGAGGGTTTCTGAAATTTGAAGTAATGATTCAGCCTATAAATCATTCTTTTCCTTTATGGCTGACTGCTTGTTGAGTTTATAACCCTCCATAAGCCTTGTCAATTTAACTGTTTAAAACCATCGCGACTAAACCTTCACAAATGATAACTTATCAGATTAACATCTTCTTAACATGACAAAATTATTGCATTTTATGCAAGCTAAAGAATAAAGCATACAGGCAAATGTAGATGTCCCAACAGCTCTTACGCAACAGATAACACAGGATATGGTTCATTTTAGGTTATTTGGGAATTTTTTTGCTTTCCTAGAGTTGCATTCTTTAAAGGAAAGCATGTCCAATATAACTGGATTTCCCTGCAGATATATGGACAAAAGAGAAACTAGAGTGTGTGCATGTGCCCTATAATGTAAAAGATCTCAAACAAATCAAGTATTTCTCTTTACTGCTAAGGTATACTACACTAATTTTTAACTTCAGGATTCAGAAAGAGTAAATTGTACACATCAATTAAAAATTACATATGTAAACATATTTATACATGTACAGACAGGTTTCGTACCTACTTACATAGGGTGGAAGAAGTTTATCTTATTTTTATTAAGTTTTTTTCTTATTTTAAGTAGAGTCAGCTTACTTTCGCTACTTTCTGTGCTAACCTGGCACTATCAGGCATCATTAGTTTTTATGACTTCTTGTGGATACAAATCCTTGCATACAGAGTTCAATATCACGATAACATATTATTCAGAAATCAAATATATATATATATATATATATATATATAAAAATACATGGCCACATGAACCCTTATAAGAAAGCAAACCATCTAGCAGTAAGAATGCTAACATGACCAAAAATAAATCCATACACAACCTTTGAAGTGACATAGTTATTGCAGATGACTGCAAGACACTAAAACTCCTCTATAATCTCTGTGATCATTTCTCACTTGCAAAACCAAAAACCTGTCACATCACTCTTAAGTTTCATATATTCTGTAAACATAAATATGCATACAGCAGGATTTTTGCACCCTGACTCAGATGTTTAGATAAAGATATAACACATAAAGATCTAGAGCATTTTGTCCCATGAGAGACCAAATCAGTCTTTGCTTACATCCATTCTGCTTCTTTGATTTCAGTGACCCTCACAAGAGTACATGCATGAAGCACAAGTGAGTTGGCCTCTGTGTGTACATGTGTGAACAGCACACAAATTCCATGACAAACTTGTCCAAACACAGGTATGTAAATTTTGTAAAAACAGTCTGATTTTTAGAGATCAAATGTCACTAAGTTCCCAATTAGACTTCCATATACATATCCACACAGGATACTTTTGCACTAATCACTAGCAGTAGGTATATACAAACAATTATAGTATAAGATATACTATAATTTGATGCCACAAAGAGCTCTGAAGACTTCACAGTAATTTACTCTTTAAAAATCACTTAAAAATCACACATGGCACATGACTTGAGTAGCCTGAGACCATATAAAAACACAGAGACACTGAAAAAATCGAGTATGACTCAAAACAAAGTTTCTTTCCAAGGACTGTATCTGCACAGCTCTTGTTCCAAATTGCCTATTCTTGCTCTACTAAAACAATCGTGTTTAAACTTTGCTCGAAGTTATTACTTAAAACTAAAGCCAGTTGGATGGATAAGTTTATTCCCTTAAAGAAATAAAATGTCACAAACATGCGCATTGTTACGCTTTGTTATTAAGTCCTTTTGCAGTCTAAAATTAAATCCTCCTGAGTCATGTCAACCGTTAATACAAAGAGATGTCTAAAAAATGTAAAAAGGAATGAGGGAGTAGTAATGGTAACATACAGTACCATGAGCCGCTTTGGCCTCCCAGCCAGTGGTGTACAGTTAACAGATCATTCCTGGCCATCAGCAGAGAAGGGGGGGGAACCTCCCCCCCTGCCCGGGGCCCTGGGTTGGGGCAGCATAGCAGGAGGGGGGCGGGGGAGAGGTCTGGCAGTTTACAGAAGGCAACCCAGCTCCCTCCTGGTGCATTCCTTCCCCTCTACCTCCCAACCTCTTTGCGTGTGTCTTGTCATATTTTCTTCAACTGCTAATTGTCTGGACTGAGAGATTTTAAACAGCCGCAGCTTAGGAAAAGTGAAACCTGTCTAAGTGACTATTGCAGCCTGTCAGCTTCACGCTGCCGGGTAAAATTTTCCAGGGGAAGTGCTCTTCTGATAGTTTTTGAGTCACTAAGTCACCCTCCCTCCTCCTTTCCCCACCACACACACTCCCCTTGAGGCCTGAATGCACTTGTGGCAATAAAACATTCATGCGACTTGGAATTTTAACACAATGCCATTTCCCTAGTTTAACCTGAAAGGAATGCACTAGTCACAACAGACTACATCATCCTGCCATTAAGCCTTGCCAAGGAACGGCTTTTTTGGCTGTGCTGGGCCAGCGTTGACGGGAAAGGAGTACACAGACCCACACACAGAGCACACAGGGGCCACCTCTGCTTCCTCAGCCCTATCCAGAAACACCCTGCTCTTAACCGTGACCCCTGCCTGTGTCACCACTGTGACAGCCCTGTGATGCACGTGTCACTTCAGGACTTCTGCAGTGTCACAACACTGAGCAGACAACTTCCAGCATTTCACTGACTTGCTGCTCTGTCTCAACAGGTACTTGATCATTTGCCAGAGGGTGGCTGGGGGTTTTGTTCCCCGCCCCCCCCCTTTTTTTTGGTGTGTTGTTGCTGCTGTTGTTGTTGTTTTGTTTTTTGGTTTTTTTTGTTTGTTGTTTGGTTTGGTTTTGGGGTTTTTTGGGGGAGTTTTGGTTTTTGTTTGCTTGTTCGGTTTAGTTTGGGTTTTTGGTTTTTGTGTGTTTGTTTGTTGGTTTGGTTTGGTTTTTTGGATTTGTTTTCACATTTTCCAGAGGTTTGCGCTTTTTTTAACATATACCCTATTGTTACTGTTGAAATCTAAAGACCTTTCATCAACCTACATAGCCTACCTATCCAAAGGGCAGGACGACACACAAGGATAGGTCACGAAAAAACCAAAAACCAACAAATAAAACAATATACACCCCCCTCCCCAACAAAAGCAAAACAAAAAACCAACCAAACAAAACCACTAAACCAAACAAAAAACCAACCAAAACATAACAGCGCAAACTCAACCTTTCCAATTGCTTGTGGTAATTAGGTTAGGATTACTGACAGAGCAGTTTGCTTAGGGGACTAGTTACCAAAGCTATCAGAACTCTGTCATTCTAGTTTTTTTTTTGTTTTGTTTATAATTAAAGAAAAGGGGAAGAAAAGGCAGAAGCATGATGATTTACATAGAATGAAACAATGTTTTACAAAGAATGCTGATGGCAAAAGGAAAACATTAAGTGTCTCATTTGCTCTGTGTTAATACTTTTGTGTAATGTCAGGATTGCTGAAAAAACAAATCAGAACCGTAATGCAGCGGAGTGATATACAAGAAATGTTTACTTGTCATTTTGATTTTTGAAACTACGAGCACAGATTTCTAAGACCTGAATTTACTTGCCTTGTTTTGTTCTGAGTGACAAACAGCACAGCCAACTTCACCAAAAACCATTTTGGTGTTCCTTGCCCTTCTTTACTACCCATTTTAATTCTTCTGCAGTTGAAATACCTTTGATTTAAGTGAATAGAGTGCACTGAAAGAAGAGGCAAGGACACACTTTAAAAAAATTGGAACTGTACCTTTAGCTATTTTGGCACTTGCACTAAAAAGGGAACTGATACCAACTGCCCATGTGTCCTTGTTCTGTCCCTTATGCAGGTGTCTGTTCCTTATTACAGATGTCTGTAAACCAAATTAGGAGATAAAAGCACTCCTAGTTCTGCAGTACACAACACTGATTGTAACTCATGAGAGTTGACTAGCACTCCCTCATGACTGATTATAGTGTTATCATAATTATCAACATGCCATTGTGGTTCCACAGATGCTTTACAGAAAGACCTCAAGAGGACAGGACCTCTGCCCAAGGAGTTTACCAAGGGAATGAGATATAACCATGTGTGCACAAAATACAGGGTGCAAACAGATGAGGAGGAGGAGAAAGAGGCTACCACATACAAAAGCTCAAGAGATAAATTTCAGTTAGATAGCATCTCATTCCTACATCACAACATCTGGAACTGTATCTCCACATGCAATCACCAAGAGGTCAGTGGAAATAAGCACACGTTAGAAAGGTATTCCATCAATACACGACGTGCAAATGCTGAATTTCAAAATGCACAACAGATTAACAGATCTGTTAATGACGAATGCCTTGTGTTACTGTCATTGAAAATAATTCTTCTGTGGTTTTTCCATTGAGAATCATGTTTCCAGAATGCAAAAGAAAGCAACAGTACTATGGACTCCATGTTTGTCTGACTAGTGTGTATGTTTTAAAGAAATTCAAGCTTGATTGTCTTTTTTTTCTAGAATGTTAGAGATTTTAAATATTCCAAAGCAACTGCTGTGAACAGTGGTTACTATCACATACTTCACAGAAAGAAATCCAATGCTGGACAAATATGGGCTAGGTTGCCCACAGAACAGAATTTTTATAATCTCCACCTTGTTACAGTTTTCTTTATGGCATGACGTGAAGATGTAGATAATTTGGGGAGGAAAGTTGCAGTTCTGCAAATGTTCTTCTGGTGTCAGAAAAACATCTTGACTTTTCATTTAAAATACAATTAGTTCTTGTGTTAGGCAATAGAGAAGCTAAAGAAGTGTTTCCTCACACACAAAATATTTTTCAACATATTTGCCTATACATAGTCAAGTTAACTTTATCTTTACCATGAATATGTAACACAATAATGTAAATGTTCAGTATGAAGAATCGCATCTGGAGCAAAGACAAAAGTTAAGTAGGCATACATGCAATCAAAGCTCTTCCATTGCTGAAGGCAAACAACACTTTAGACTGTGGATGATAATCTAGAGACTCAGAACACAAAGTTCCTAGAAATGGTTTTTCTGTTCTGAAAAATCTGGCTTTGCTGTTAGAAATCAATACTTGTTCTTTTAGAGTCACATTTTTGCATTTCAGAAAATTTTTAGTAGCTAAATTACTCAAATCCACGAACTGTAAAAGACCTGCCATATTTTTAAAGGGTGTACTTTTAACTTTGCCTAGAATAAATGTGAGTGTATTCAGCATTTATACAGAAAACTGTAGAGTCAATGAATCTATGCCTGCAACCTTAAATATATGTATGTAGTCCAGGTTTTCTAGTGGTCAATATAATCTGTCTGTGCTTATAATTATTTCTTCTCATTTAACAGGTTCTTATTCTTTTATTTTCCTGCTTCTGATAATGAGCACCTACTAATTTCTATATATTCTGCCTTATTCAGCTCTATTGAGTCTTTCCTAATGGTCTTTCACTTAAAAGAAAAATTCTTGGTCTCCCTTCCATGACAATATTCTATTAACAGTTCATTATAGCACAGACTAGTCAGATAGAGGGGGTGCCTTATTGTATTATTTCAGAAAAAGGAGGATAATGATTGGATTTACCTCTGTTTCATACAATTCTGTTGTATCATATCCATTCAAAAAACAAGGAAAACAATGAATCCTTGCAGTACACTTTGGAGTAAAATTTACTTGAGAGGTGATAGAGTTTAGATTTCTCTTGTGATAAAACTGTCTCTGGCACTTGGTTGTAATATATACCCATGTAATCTAGAGTACCAGTACAGAACACTTTTTTTTCTATGGATACCTAAAATTTTTTATAGGGTGAAATGGGTGTCTTTGCAAAAAAAACCAGATACTGACTGCTCTTTGGATATATGATCTGCCTCTCTTAATTATCTTTCACAGGCAGGTTAGACAAAAATCTCAAGGAGCATGTAGACTACAGATGGAGGGAACATAGCTATACTGCAGAGGGATCTTTCAGGACTGCAGGGCTGAAGAATACTATCTGAGTCAAGATGCAACAATGGTCTGTTTGCAGCTACTGAAGCAAGGACTTTTTTGGTACTATCATCACTGCAACAAAAAATAAAAACCATAAACACAGCACAAGCTGATGACTCTCCAGGGCATAGATGAGAACATCTATAGGTGGTAATATACCTTATTGTTTCAGTAATATTTTCTTGCCTGCACTTCAGACAGATGGACTAACTTAAATGCAACTTAAATATAGTTCCAGAATTAGTTAATTTTTCTATCTTAAGAGTGGTTTATTTCTCTTAGACACCATAGCCTCTCAGACACCATGAGGTAATCCAAGGAAGTGCCAAGAAGCCACTAGGCTTGCCTGAAAAAAATTGAATGCTTAGAAAGATACTAATGAGGCACCATATCTATTTATTTAGGTCCTCAGTATTCTCAAGGAGATAAAACTACCATGACTCAGAATAGGAAGAAAAGTGATATCCTTGGTCTTCACTGCTCTTCCTATTTCTGACAGCTGACAACGTGTCCATCTGGGAAAGATGAAGTATCTCCACTCAAGCTTCTCTCTATAGAAAGACCATCAAAGGTATCCATCGTGTACACACTTCCCCAGAATATCAGGAATCTTACAATTTCCTAAATTTATCACAGCTTGATTCAAGCTGTTCCAAATAATCCTCAATCCCTTCCAACAAGAAAGAAAACACTCTGCCCTCCTGCCACATTCTTTAAGCTAAGATCAGGAACAGTGGCCTTGTATGTTATTAACTACATTTTCTTTAGGTGCATCAGTGAATCTTTGAATGACAGAATGGGTGAAGGTAGCAAGTAGGTTCTAAATGTCTAAAAATATCTGTATTCCATTAACCTTTAATCTGCTCACAGGGTAGAAAGTAGATATTAGAATCTACCCTGTCCATCAGGATTCTGCCCATAAAGAACATGCTGGGAAGCAGAAAAAAAAAAAATCTCAGTCAAAGATTTTTCTGACAGAGGATGGGGCACTGGGGATTTGACACAAACTCAGAGATGGTAAGACAGTGGTCTGAAGAAAGAGAACGGACTGTTTAGAAAGTGAAAAGCCAAGGTAGTATCTCTGAGAAATATAAATCACATTAATTCCTTTACAGAGGATGGACATTTAGCAAAAATGCAGTGGAAGTTGCAAGAAAATTAACATCTGGGTGCCTGTCTGACTCCAGCTCCACAACAATAAGAATCTTTTGCTATTTTGCTAGGATTTGGAATCAGTGCAGGGGCTAGTGCCAGAGGAGACAGCTGCAAAGTCCTGTGAAGGCAGTGAGTGAATTCACATCTTCAGTTTTCTGGCTGCTTGTTCAAGTTCCTCTGTCTCTGGAGAAGCATCCCAAATGACAGTCCTCCACTAAGTTCATGGGGCTTGCATGCTGAGATATAAAACTAGTACAACCCTTCTATTCCTCCAAAAACCTGGAACGTACAGCTTATTTGGTTGCCAGGGCCTTCCCAAGAGGGGAGTCTGTGTTGAACACAGACTTCTTCTCAGGCAAAATTAGTGGAAATGTGTACCTTCATAAAAAAGCATCATTTCTGAGAGAAACTCACCTATACTTGACATAGTAGCAAATGGCTGCCTGTACTGGGTAGGGAAATAGGGCATAGAAAGACCACTGCCTGAACTCTGCTAGTTGCATCAACTACTCTTTGACTCCCCCACACAGATTTACACAGTGTCTTCTGGTAATTAGGCTTGGTCAATACACACACCTACATCTATTTCAAATCACTAAGGGTGGAACCAGATCATGACCTGACATTACTGACAGTCATTTCAGAACGCAAGTGCAGAATTATTCTTACTGAAATGAGGTTTGCAGAGTGCAATGACTAAGATGTGTCATTCATGATTTTTTCTTATTGAGCAGCCACAGTTATGAACTAATGCCTACAAATTGTTCCCCTTACTGGGAACTCATAATACTCCTGGCATCTTTGGCAAAAAAAAACAGTGCACAAAAATATAAAATAACAGAAGAATTTAATTGTGGAACACTAGCAATACCTCATATCAAATTCCACAGAGACAAATCAGTCCCTGTGGTTATAAGCAGGTGTGGCACTCAGAAATTCAGTTTCTGCATTGCCATAGTACTCAAGGTAGTAACTTAATTCTCCATTTGGGTGCCAACTTCCACAAGAAATAAAGTACTGATCCACAGAATTTATGTAACATTATTTTTTTCCCTAAAGTACTTTCCAGTAATTTGAAAACGGGGCAGAAGAGGTTCATTATATTGGGTATTTTTTACTCCCATACATGTGGAATGTATATATACACAGATATGAACCTCCAGTCAAATGCATATATCTGACTCATTCTACATAAGTCTGACTTCTATTGTGTCTCTTATAAAAACAATAATAAAACGGAATATCTATAAATCTTTATTTTTTTGATTGATTGATTGATTGATTTATATGGAACGATGACTCTGGCCATGTTTATTGTCAGACTAGCTACAGTGGTAGTCTGTTCTCCTCATTTTCTTGTTCCTTTATTGTATTCCTATTAAATTTTAAAATCTCTGAAGACTGCTGATTTCTTACATAACAACAGAAGGCATGAGGACAGCATCAGCTGAGGCTTCACTTCAACCAGTGCAAGGAATAATGCTACTGAAGATACGGAACTGCAGTCAGGACACTGCTCCACAGCCTCATGAAAGAGGATTGCTTAAAATGTGTGGTTGGTACAAATGCCAAATAGCTTCCTTTTTTTTTTTTTTTTTTTTTTAATAGCAAGATGGCATGTGTACTTCTAGCAGCTTTAATACAATCCATGATATTAGACATTCCAGATATGAAAGAACAGATGTTACAGATTTGAACTGAATTTGGGACAACTGAAATTGGGACAATTGAAGGAAAGACTGATCTTTTTCAACTTTTGTTACCAGTATTGAGTAGCTTTGTTTCTAGCTGATCAATTCCCCGTTAGTTCTTCTGCAGATCCTTAACTCTTATATCATTTCTTCTTCAAACAGGGTCCAGAAGCTTCTGCCAAAAACCACCACAAATTATGCCTTAGGTGATACTATGTGCTCTGAGAGCACTTACGCAGCATTAATTTTTGCTGGGCCTCCAAGGCAAGAGTACCACTTGCACAATTAAACAGTCTCCAACAGTTCAGAGCCCCTCTTTGCCCAAAATAATAGAAATAGATCTATCTGTGTACAATGTATTAGATGCAATGTATTAGCATGGCATCTCACGTTTAGGTAACATTTAACACAGCAGGGCACACTTGGCTTGCCTCTGCACCCTGTACAAAGTAACAGTGGCAACGCCCGTGCTGTGCTTTACTCTGAAGAAAGTAACAACGCACCATTGTGAAAACATAGGAAGACCTGGTGTCTACTGTTTACTATCATTAGTGGTTTCAATTTGCCCCTGACAGCCCAGTTAAAAGACAGTAGCTGTTTAATCCCCTCACCTCTATGAAGCCGTAATTATTACAGCATTATCTACCGATATTAACTTTATGGAATTTGGTCTGATTACTCAGGGCAGTATGTTAATCTGTGCCTGTTGCATTTAGGTTTTGAATGTAAGCATCTCAAGGCAAAGAACACTTTTCACTTTATATTTGAAAGCTGATATAAATGTCACAAATAGCAAATACTCTTGACTGTGCTGGAAACCTAACAGGTGCATAACCTTTGAAAGGATAAAATCTAAATAGGCATGAAATCTAATCCACACTTTCATGAAGTTGAAATGTCTCACTGTGCTAATGGCAACTAAGATTTGCAAAACATGCCCCCTAACTAGTACAAATATTATGAAATTATTAGAAGATTATGCTAGTAGATATAAACAAAAGAGGTGAACATTGTAGATCTTGCTCAGTTTATCTGAGATTTCAAAGCCCGCTTGTATTCTGTTTCGGATACCCAGAAAAATGTATCCCTTTAGTCACCTGCAAGAACAAAAGGTTTTCCAGAAGCACTGTACCCCAAACAACAGAATTTGTCATGCTAAAAAAGACAGAAAGGAAAATTTCTGTTGATTTTCCTGAAATTTCCATTATCAGAAGCATAGCATGGCAAGGAAATTACTTTAAACTCTCACAGGAAACAATGGTAAGGAAAAGATAATCAAAATAGTGCAGAAATAATAAATGTGCAGTATAAAAGAATGTCATTTCACTGCTCAACTCTAGCTCTAAAAGTCTCATTCACCTATGCCAAGGAACCACAGACAAAAATAGGAGCATTTTATTAGCCATCTTAAATGAAATATAATGTTAATTTTACGTATATAATCTTCATTACTGCAATACACATACTACTAGTGTAATTTGGTCAATTAGGGCAAAGCTGCTAATCTGTCAGGTGCCACTATGAGAAATATAAAGTGGGAAGTTGCATTGAAAATGTTAAAAGTGAATAGTAAGACAGCAGTAATAGGGACAAGCTGAGAGAGGAAAGAAAAGGTGGGTCAAGGAAAGTCTTAAAAACACATAGCAATAGTAAGAATAAAAAAAACCAGTTATAAATAATATATTTCAATACAGACATGTAAGCATAAACTACCTTTAGATCCATACAGGCATTCTCTAATGATTAACTAGAC